>NC_050575.1:411722190-412048327 GCF_011100635.1 Trichosurus vulpecula | reverse complement strand
TAACCAAATTCTTGAACCTTGGGGGATGACCCCAAAGTGGTCCAAAGATCCATAATGCTCCCTGTGAAAAAGTTCATTGCCAAGGTGGCCCCACGGTCATCTCAGCTGCAAAGACCAGGAGGAGCAGTGGTTGGGAGTGGAGCATGTATCAGTGGAAGGGACCCTCAAGCTAGCTCACTGATGGATAAGGAAACCAGGGCTCCTCTGAGGCCAAGGCTGGGGCTCTTTCCATGGTACAAAGCTGCCGAGGAAATGGTGGGTGAGGGCATCTTGTTTTCCTTTGGAAGTAGTCTCTGTCTTTTGTCTCCTCACCTCCAACACTGACCCTCATTATGAGCCCATGGTATGGATGGGGGTTGGTGTTTTCCTGATCTTGAAAGGTAAGAAAGTTGAGGGGAGATCAGGGAAGCAGTCTGCCCTAATAGCCAACCAGTCAGTTATTCATTGAGCACCTACTGTCTATACCCATAGCTAGGATAAGTAAGGAGACAGTGAGAGCCCTGAGCTGTCCTTGATGAGCCCAAATGGACTAAGCCCTACCTTGGTCCTTAAAGAACTGGCAGAGGAGACTGCTGAGGCACTGATTGGGTCTTTGAAGGATGGTGGAGAGTAGGAGAGGGCCACAGGCTTAGAGGAAGGGAAATATCACTGAGATTTTCAAGAAAGGAAAGTTAGGACTTCACGCCAAAGGCCAGGAGCTCGACTGACTTCCTGGGGGAAATTCTAGAGCAGCTCACTAAAAAGCTGGTTGGCTAAGATCTAGAAAAGGAAGCAGCAATTACCAGGAACCAGCCTGACATCTAGGATAAGTCATGAAGACTAACCTCACTTCCATTTTTGACAGAAGTACTCTACTGGCTTCTCAAGAGAATGAGGTGGGAAATGTCAGAAAAAAAAATGTGTGTATATGTGTGTGCACGTGTGTGTACATGGGTGTATATGTGTGTGTATGTGTGCGTGGTGGGGGTGGCATAGTGTGTATATGAATGTGTGTGTGTGGTATATGCATATATACGTGAGTATGTGTGTTTGGAATATAGATGTGTGTGAGTACGTGTGTGCATTGAATGTACATTTTCCCCCAAACACTGGAGAATGTCTCTCATATTATTGCGGTGGAAAAGATGGAGAGAGGTAGAGTAGGGGAGAGTAACAGCGGATTCAGAACTGGTTGAATATTCATTCACTTAGCAATTATTAAGCACTTACTGTATGTCAAGCACTGCTTCAGATACTGGACATACAAAAACCCCCACCAGTCCCTGCCTTCAAGGAGCTTACATTCCATTTTGAGAAACAGCTTGTGGGCAGGAGAGTATAGTCATTAAGAATTGGGTGTTCCTGGGAGGGAGGGCAGCAAGTCACAATGAGCCTGTACAGAACTGAAGTGGTGGGAATGATTATCTGTAACCCATGATAGATAAGGAGGCAAGTGGAAAAGGTGACATGTACAAGCAGGACAAAAAGATGTCCTAGTTGTAGGAAGGGAGAGGATGGAAAGCCTGCATGGTCCACTGGTATCTTCTCAATGTTTGAAGGCCATAAGGAGGAACTCCAGCACCCTAAGCAGGCCTGTGTTAGGACATGGAGGAGAGACTCAAGGAGCAGACCATCATGTTTGGTCTGGCATCAGTGGGTGGAGGGAGCAGAGAGGGCAGGAGTCTTGAACATCTGCTTTTGCAAGGTGCTGTGCTGACTGCTGGAGAAATGGGACTCCTTCTTATGAGGCCTGGGACTACTCAGGACTCCTTTGGGGCTGCCAGGGGTACAGGTAGGAGAAAGACACCCAGCTGCGCCTCAGTGGCTTCTGCTCCCCTCTCCTGCTTTCAACGCCCTCCCTACTGAAAAGGAAGACTTGTTTTCCTCCAGCCTGGGTTCACGATTCCAAGCATTCCTGGGGCTGAGGAGAGGAGAAAGGGTGGCCAGCCTCGGCGGGTGGCCTAGTGGGCGGGCGCGTTGGGGTGGCCTCTCCCCTCTCACCCTGGGTTTGGGCTCCAGAAACCCTCTGCCCTTCTCCCAGTGTGGATGGGCCAGCAATCTCGTTTCTCACAAAGACGTTCCCTGGCCAGAACACACGCTTCCTGTCAGTTTTTATGTCGAGGATGGCTTACTTGTGAGCGGGGCATTCTGTTCTCTGAATCTCTTGTTAAAATATTTCATCTAATTAAGTTTTTACAACCAGATCTGCTTCATGTCAGATACTCAGGGTTTCTGTAGCCCCGTCTTGCTGGCTTTGTGGGAGGCCTCCACCACAAAGACTCAGAGATGGAGACCTCCTAGTTCCTCCCACCCCCACTCCCGATGAGGTTTCTCTCTACAATGGATCTGCCAAGTGGTCAGTCAGCTCCTTTTGCATACCTTCAGTGGTGAGCAGCTCACTATCTCTCCAGTCAGCATGTTCCACTTTGGGAAACCCTCACATCCAGGCTGAGTCCTTCTCTGTCAATTTTTCCTATTGGTCCAAATTCTGTAGAACAAGTCTGATGCCTCCTCTGGGGGACAGCCCGCAAGTACTGATGGACAGATCTTGTGTCGCTGAGGCTTCTCTAGGTAAGACACCCCTTTAGCTGTTCCTCCTCTGGCCCCTCACTGTTGTGGCTGCCTTGATCTGGACATGCATCATTTTACTTTTCTTCACTCATCCTTCTTCCTCCCAGGCATCAGAGGAGGCAATCCTTCTAGGGTTTAGGGTGCCAGCAGGGTCGTTGGCATGACACTGTGCTAATAACTTTGGCTTTCTAGGAAAATGGCACCTCTCCACAGGGCAGGATGGGACAGCAGGGCAGGCAGGGCAGTGTGGCCCCTGGTGGAGGGAATAACACAGCCTACCCATTCTGAGGCCAAGACCTGACTCACTGGCTCTGTAAGGTACTCTAAAATTTTCAGAGCACTTTCCTCACAACTGACTGAGGAAGGAGAAAAGGAAGGAGGGGAAGAAGAAATGAGGGAAAGAAGGAAGGAGGGAAAGAAGGAAAGAAGGAAGGAAGGAAGGAAGGATGGAGAGAGGGAGGGAAGAAAGGAAGGAAAGAAGGAAGGAGAGAGGGAGGGAAGGAAAGAAAGAAGGGAGGAGGGAGGAAGGGAAGGAAAAGGGACAGGAGAGAGACAAGGAGGAGGTAAAGAGGGAAAAAGAAAGAAAGGAAGGGAGGGAGGCAGGGAGGGAAGGTAGAAGGAGGAAGGGAAGGAAGAAGGAAGGAAGGGAGGAAGGAAGGGAGGAAGGAAACTATCATTTATTAAGTACCTGTTACATGCCAAGCATTGCAGCAAGTGTTTTACAAACATGACATCATGTGATCCTTCAGACAACCCTGGAAGGTAGGTGCTATTATTCCATTTTACAGGTGAGAGAACTGAGGCAGACGGAGATTAAGTGAGCTGTTCAGGGGGGTCATATAAACTAGTAAGTGTTTAATCTAGATTTGAACACTGGTCCTCCTGACTCCAGGATCAGAACTCAATCCACTGTGTCATCCAGCTGCCTCTAGGCACAAAATTGCTTTGATACTCATTTTACAGGTCAGGAAATAGAGGATGGGGTGGTGTGGACTACCTTGCCCAGGGCTAGACAGTAGGTGGTAAAGGAGGCATTTGGGTTCTTTCTCCCAAACCCTCCCTTCTTCCCTTTTCCTGCAGAGGGCAGCAGCACCCTCTCAAGACCCCAGGCTCCCAACCTAGGAGTCATCCTGGACTCCTCACTCTTCTCCACCCCCACCCCCCCACCCATTCAATATACTGCCAAGGGCTGCAGATTCTACCTGTCAACCATCCCTTCTGTCCTCATCGCCTCCCACTTGGACTACTGCAATAGACAGTAAAGTAGTTCAGTGGCTACAGGGCTGGATCTGGAGTCAGGAAGACCCAAATCTGGCCTCAAACACTTGTGTGTGACCCTGGGCAAGTCACCTCACCTCTGCATGCCTCAGTTTTCTCATCTATAGAGTGGAGAGAACAATACCACCAACTTCCCAGGGTGGTTGTGAGGAACAAATGAGACCATATTCGTAAAGCTCTTTGCAACCCTAAGGGATCATAGAAATGTCGAGGTTCTCCTCTGGCTGCTGCTTCAAACTGCTTCCCTTTCAGTTGCCATTTCTTACAATTTTTTATTTCTACTACTATTCTATTATCCCTCTACCATAGGATCAAATATAAACTTCCCTGTCTGGGGGGCCTCCAGGCCCTAAATGCGCTCTGTCCCTTCCCAACCTCTATCCAGGCTTGCCCTTCCAGGCTGGCAGCAGCTGACTCTCTTCACCCTCCATGTTTCAGCCAAACTTAACAACAATTCCAGCTCCTTGCACAGGACATCCCATCTCCCACCCACATGTCCTTGTTCAGGCTGTCCCTCATGCCTGGAATGCACTCCCTCTTCTACTCTGCCTCTTAAGTCACTCCCTTCCTTCAGCTCAAAGGCTAGCTCTGACATGAAACCCTCCTGGTCACCCCCACTAGTAAGTTCTCTCTTTCCCTCTCCTCTCTCTGTCTGTCTCTGTCTCTCCCTCTCCTCCTCCTCTTTCTTCTTTTTCTTCTTCTTCTTCTTCTTCTTCTTCTTCTTCTTCTTCTTCTTCTTCTTCTTCTTCTTCTGCTCCTCCATCTTCCTCCTCCTCCATTTTCCTCCTCCTCCCGTTCCTTTCTCTCTCTTTCTCTCTCTCTCTCCCTCCTCCTCCTCCTCTTCCCCCCTCCTCCTCCTCCTCCTCCTCCTCCTCCTCCTCCTCTCTCTCTCTCTCTCTCTCTCTCTCTCTCTCTCTCTCTCTCTCTCTCTCTCTGTCTCTCTCATCTAGTTCCCAGAGGATAGTCACTCACCTGCCAACATCTTGCACCCCCCCCCCCAAAGCCTGCACACTCCTACAGGTAGGGACTGTTTCCTTTTTGTCCTTTTATTCTCAATACTTAGTCCAGTCGCTAGTACACAGGAGGAAGGAAGGAGATAACCAGGCATTTATGTATCACCTACTATGTACCTGGCACTATACTAAATGCTTAACAATTATTGCCTCATTTGATCCTCAAAACAACCCTGGCAGGTAGATGTTATTAACTCGCATTTTACAGATGAGCAAACTGAGACAGACAGAGGTGAAGTGACTTGCCCAGGGTCACATAGTCAGTAAATGTCTGAGGCTGGATTTGAACTCAGGTCTTCCTGATTCCAGGTCCAGCACTCTGAGCACTGTGGTGCCCCCTGGCTGCCTTTGGCAGCATTTAGTAGATGCTTTCTGGGGTAGCTGCTTTAGGCTTCCCTCCAGCACTGTTCCAGCTCTGCGGGTTCCTCCCAAGGCCCTCCCTTCATTTCCATCCCTTTCTTCCCACGTGCTCCAAGGACTGAAGAGGATGGGCCTGCCTAGCGCTGCCCCGCTCCCCCACTCTCCTCTCCACGGTGGCCCCGGTTTTGAGGCGCTAGGCAGAGCTGAGGTCAGACTCTGGGACTTGGCTCTGACCCTGCGCTCTGAAGTTTATGGACCCCTGGGGCCACTGAGCTCCAGCTGGAGGGACCTGGGGATCACCAAGGCCAATGTTCTCGCTATACAAACTGGCAGCCACGGCCCGCATAGGAGAAGTGGCATGTCCATGGACACACAGGTGATGCGGGTCGGAGGCAGAATTTGAACCCAGTTCTCTCCTGCTCCAAATCCAGCACTGGGTGAGGTAACTTGGGTCAACTAAACCCAATAGACGGTGATGTGCACTTGCTCAGACACTTGTGTACAGGGTTCTTAGTGTGCACTGGGGGAGGAGCACGCAGATGGAGAAGACATCACACCTGCCCCCCAGCTCACCAGCCAATGGGCGACCAGCCACGGCCACAGACCACTGTTTAAAGCAGAACCAACTGGAGCCAGGACAGAGGGCGGGGAAGGTTCCTTGGGGGAGGTGCTTTTGGTGGGGCCCTTGGGAGGATGGGTGGCATTCCACCAGGGGAAAGGTAGGGTGGGAGGAGGGCAATCTAAGGGAGAGAATATGAGGGACAAAGGCTTGGAGGCTGGGAGAGCCATGTGCGCTGAGGATGAAGGCCTTCGAGAGCTCAACAGGAAAAGACCAAGAAAAGGAGGCCCCTAAGGGAAGTTAGTGCTTTACCAGAGATTTGTCAGGGGCCCTGCTGGGCATGCACCCTAGGTAAACACCTACTGTGTGCATGGCTTCTTATATACTCTGCCCTCAAGGCACTTACTATCTAATGAACAAGAACCACATGCACCATGTGCAAACATGAGTGAGGCCCAGGAGAGTGATGAGAGGCCAGGCCAAGAGAAGGTTCAAAGACACTTGGATCGGGGAGAGCTCTGTGGGCAGACCTGGAGAGGCTTCTCAGGGCAGGTGGTGTCTCAGATGTAAGAAGACAGAGAAGAGGTAGAGATGGACATAGGGGGTGGGGGAGCAAAGGAAGGAGCAGGCCTGATAAGAGACCAAAAGGGCTGGAGTAGAGTCTGATCTCCACATGCATGTGGGCCTCATGTGTCAGGAGAACCATCTCACCTGGGCCACAGCAGGAGGATGAGATCATTATGGCTGCTCAGACAGTTTGGGGTCTGATGTGCAGGACATTGGAGGATGAGGTCAGGAGCCAGCCAAGACTTGGGAGTGGAGGAAGGCCTTGGTCATGTTAAGAGGATTTCTCTGGTAGCGGGCAAAAAGATTGATCAGAGAGATGGGAAAGTCAGGGAGCCACTGAAATCATCTAGGTGAGGGGGAGGGGGCCTCCAGGCCCTTGGCTCATGAGTACAGTCACTGTTTGTGAGAAAGGTGGAAGCGGCAGATCTGGCAAGTGAATGGGATTGGCTGGGTGGGGAGAGAAGAGACCAAGAGGACCTTGCCTGAAGCTTAGCCCCCAAGTACCTGTACTGGGAGAGCACCTTCAGTAAAGAAGAGAAGGGGCAGGTCTGGGGGTCATTCACATCAGGCCTCTGCCATCAGATCTGGCCTCCCCACTGCTTGTCTCTCTATGGGTACGTGTCTCAGTACTTAGGAGAGTTCTCCACCCTGGCAGCGTGTACCAGTGCCTCCTTAGGCCCCATTAGCCAGAGTAGCCCACTGCCCCAGCAGACTTTCCCAGCCACCTTTGGCAAGAGTCCACGCAGATCCCCTAGCCCCCTCCTCTGGCCTTGGACACAGCCTCACTTGAGAGACAGGGCAGATAACAAAGCAGCAGTCAGGAGAGTGGCACTACTGCTCTGCCACCTTCCTCACCTGTGAAATGACAAGATTCACCCTGGCAGACTGGGGTGGGGCATCTCTTCCAGTGGTTGAACTCTCTGTTCTAAGGCTTAGGTTTTGTTCTACCTTTTAGGATTTGTGACCATGCAAGGTATGCTTTCATTGAGAGCCTCTTAGGCAAGGTGGGAGGGTATTGAGTTTTAGGGAGAAAAATCTTTTTTTTTTTTTGGCAGAAGAGGCCTTGCCCAGGACCCAGCCTGAAATGAGAGAAGGTTCCATGGCCTGGCTTCTCCAGGAGTATTCATGGGGGCTTATGAGCAATCAGCCAGTCAATAAGCATTTATTAAGCACCTACCATATGCCAGGTACTGTGCTAAACACTGGGTATACAAAGAGAGACAAAAGACAGTCCCTGCCTTCAAGGAATTCACAATCTAATGGGGGAGAGAAATATATACATATATATGTATATGTGTATATATATATATAATATATGTATACATGCAAATGAATATGTATAAGTAAATGATATGTAGGATATACTGGAAAATAATGAACAAAGGAAAAGCACTAGGAATAAGAGGAATTGAGAAAGGTTTCCGGTAGAAGACTAAACTTTAATTGGGCCTTGAAGGAAGACAGGGAGGTCTGTAGTCAGTGAAGAGGAGGAAGTATGTTGCAAGCCTGGGGCATGGCTGAAGAGAATGCCTGGAGCTGAGAGATGGAGGGTCTTGTTGGTGGGACAGCCAGAAGGTCAGTGTCTGTTGCTGGATTGAAGAGTGAGGTGTGATAAGATTGGAAAGGTGGGAGTGGACCACGTTCTGAAGAGTTTTGAATGCTAAACATTTCGCCCTGGAGATATTAGGGAGCTACTGAGGTTTATTGGGGAGGGGGCAACATGGTCGGACCTGAGCTTTGGAGAAATTGCTTTGAGGGCTGAATGGAGGATGTATATCCAATTAACTTCTCTGGTTTTCCCATTAGATTACAAATTCCTTGAGGGCAGAGATTGTCTTTTGCATCTTTTTGTATCTCCAGCACTTAGGACAGTGATTGGCACATAGTTGGTGCTTAATAAATGTTTATTGATTAATTGATTGATTGGATTGAACTGGAGTGCGGAGAGACTTGAGGTGGGCAGCCCCCTCCCCAAGCAGCTATCGCCATAGACCAGTGTGAGGAGGTGGTGAAGGTCTTTACTAAAGTGGTGGCAGGGTCAGAGGAGAAGGGGCCTATTGGAGAGATGCTGCAGAGGTGAGGTGAAATCAACCAGAGATGCTGCAGATGTGAAATCAACAAGAGATGCTATAAAGGTGAAATTGACAAGAGATGTTAACATCAATCATAGATGGTGAAATCAATAGGCCTTGGCACCATATTGAATGGGGGTATGTGTGTAAGAAATAGTGAGGAGTCCAGGATGACCCCTAGATTGGGAGCCTATGGGACTGGGAAGATGGTGGTGGTCTTGGTGGTAATGGGGAGGTTTGGTGGGAAATGGTGTTGGGAAAAAATTCAGAGCAGCTTCCTGTCCTACACAAATTCCTAGCGGCCCAAATAGCCCCAGTTCCTTGGTTCCCGATGGCTGAGTAGTGTGACTTTCTGGGTGCCCTTGACTCCCAGGTTTTACTCAGAATGGGCATCAATGGCATGGGTGTTGGCTGCTTGACAGAAGGGCTCTCACCTGAGAGGGCCCCTCCCCATCACTCCCAGATGCTCAGTTGTCATCATTGGCGGCCCAAGGGTTTGGTTCCCTGCTTATGACATACAGAAATTAGTGGCCAACCTGCTAACCATGCCCAGCTAGGCCTGCCACTTCACCCATTGGCTGAAGCTCTCTCTCCCATATCTAGGCTTCAGCAGGGCCCATATGGGCCTGTGGCCTCTTGGGGGTCTCATGAAGGGCTGCTCATGAGTTTGTGAGAATTCTCCTGAGTCTGCAGCAGAGGCAGACCGGTATTTGGAGTGGGCTGAGCTGGGCCCTGCCCGAACAGTGACCCTCTAGGTGAAGGAGAAGTCCAGCAGAATCTCTGCCAGTGCACCTATTCTCCTTGCTTTTATGAGCTGGGCGGTTTTATTCGTTTGTGAGTGTGCAAGTGGCCCTCCCACCAGGGGCTCCAGTGTGCCGAGGGGAGTGCTGACCTTTTAATGGGAAACAGCAGGGAAGGAGATGAGCTAAGAGGTAGGCTCCAACTCTGCCCATTCGTCTTTGGTTATTGGACACTTTTAGAGGGAACATCTGTCTGTCCGCTCACTCCCCTCAGCACAGGCACCGTTGGAGGGCTGGTTCAGCCCACGCCCTGACAGAACCATCAATCAGAGACTGCAGAATGAACCAAGGACAGATGTCAACATGGCTGCAGGGGTGTTGATGACAGCCGGCTACCCCGTAATTAATGGGGCACAACCTGCCCCAAGGGATGCCAGTGGCTCTTTCAGGTTAATAGCACCCCCCAAAACAGGAAGGGGCTTGGAAATCAAGGGGCCCCCTCCCTTGAAATATTGCAAGATTATCCCTGAGTGTTGATGCCTTGGCTGTTGGTCTGATTGATGAGCACATCCTCAGCCTTGCCCAGGCCATGGGAGGTGAGAGAATTGAGAGCTAGACCTTCCATGACAGTCAGAGAAAACCAGATATCACAGCGCAGAAAAGGTCCCAAAGGGGCCAATGCCCAGGTCTCCTCCCTCATCTGCTCTTCCTTTCTCTTTGGTTTTAAACTCTAGCCTCTCATTTCATTGAAGGAACAGTCATGTTTATAGGAGGGCACGCCTGTCCCTGAACTCCTAGGTTCTTGGGGAGTGATGTGTAGACAGATATTGGCTCTTTTTGGGAACTAATAGATGAGGACCTTACAAGGGGAAAAGCTGGGTTCCTGGTTAAGTTGTTAATGGTACTTATATGAAAATAGATGCCTAAGATAATCAGCAAACATCCTGGGCCTCCCTTTGGATCTCATATCTGCTGCTTCTCCATGCCTTACCCACCACCAGCTCCTACTCAGCCTGGGACCTCCAGAGTCCCTCCCAGCTCTGTAGTCCTAGGAATCTATCTCTAACAGACTTCATTGTGTCCCTTCCCCATCTACCCCAAGCCAGCACTTCCTCTGAGCATCTTAATTCTGTTCAATGATCCATCACCCAAGCTTCAGGACCATCACCCTCTCCCATAGTCATCCATTCATTCCTCCATCATCCATCCCTCCTTCTTCCCATTGCTACCACCTCCAGGCATAGCCTTCAGTTGCCTTCCTATGCATCCCCCACTCTAGCCCCATATAGAAGCATCTTGAAACATCCCTTTCATCACATAACCCACCTGTTCAAAGATATACTAAGACTCCATCACCTGTGTTTAAAAGTCCAAAGTCCTTATTCTAGCATTGGATCTGCCCTTCCAAATATCTTTCCCCACTTGTATAGACAAGCCCTCTCTCCCAGTCAAACTGGTGGTCTCTCAGATCTGCAAGTTTTTGGTACATTCCAGCTGCTGTACCTTTGCACAAGGCAGTCCCCTCACCTAGAGCATCCACTCCTCCTCTCCACTGGCCACCCCAACCTACAACAAGTTCCCCTTTTTCTGAGATTCCACAGTATGTCCTCTTTGGGCCCTGAGCCTTGTTTGGCAAGTGACCTTGGAATATTTCTCTTTTTCGTCAGTGAGACTCCACATTCCTTGGGTCCAGGGAGTAGGTCTCTCTGATACCAAGACTCTGAAGATAGAATGTGGGACTTAGGACATGGTGTGATCTATGTAGACTATGCCGTAAAACAAGACTAAGGAGACAGTATGGAATCATAGAAAGAACACTAAACTCAGAGTCTAGAAGAGCTGGGTTCTGAGCCTGCCTCTGGTCCTTCCTAGCTGTGTGACCCTGGGTCAGTCACTAAAAGTCTTAGTTTCCTGATGGGCAAAATGAAGGACCTGAGCTCAATGGCCTCCAAGTCCCCTTCTACCTCCTGATCTAAGTATGTATAAGCTCAACTCTTATGGGGATTCCCATTGTCTTCTGTCAGGATGAGGAGCAAGGGGAGGGGCAGTAGCTGAAAAGGAGATTTAGGCTTTTTATCAGACCTGCTTCTTAATAATTGCAAATAAAAAGGCAGCCTCTACCCTCAAGGAGCTTCCATTAGACAATTCATCAAAATATTACTGTTGTTTGTCCTTCCTTTCAAAGACCAATGACATCACAGGGTGATGTCTTGACTTGCTTGTGAATTAGATTGAAGTGAGGCAGAGCTGTGTGAAGTGCTTGGCCTCACTCTTTCTTCCAGAGTCTTCAAAGTCCAGTGGCCAGACAAAAGTCAGGATGACTGGTGATAGCCCAGGATCCAGTGGTGTCTTTATGACTGGCCAAGCTCTGAACACTCCACAGAGCTTGCTTCAGCCGCCTTCATGGCTGTAGGAACAAATTGTTCTCATCTACCCATTCTGCTGGGGGAGGTCTTCACGTGGTTGTGGTAGACATCCTCCTATCTCACCTATGGGTTTGAGGCCTCCTGGTTACCTTCAATCTAGTTTAGCCCGTCTGCAAAGACAGTTTTACTGAGCTGTGGCTGCTGCGTATGCTACAGCTTCTTGGAGCCACAGGCAAGAGTTGGGTGATAGGTAGACATCAAAAATGGGTGAGCATCCCTGAAAAGGGCTTTGTAGCCCTCACACCAGAGGTTCTGGTCTTCCCTTAACACCTCCATACATTTCACTACCAAAATATAAAAGGGTTAAATATAAAATATAAAAGTGGGAAAGGGGATGAATGTGCCCATACTGGAGTTTGGTGTGGAAGTCTGGGAAAACATGAGAAGAGCTGAGAGAGGAATAAAGGCAGGCCCTCCACAAGATAGAGACCCAGGATGGAGCTCACCAATGGGAGAAGGGGGCAGCCTGGCAGAGAAGTGGCACAGAGTGAGAAGACTGTAGATATGGTTGGATGTTCCAGAGAAAGGAGGTCCTAGAGACTGAGGGAAGTTCCAGGATGAGATGGGGCATGGTTCTGAAATCCAGAAAGCATTAGAGGTGTCCCAGAATGGACTGGACTGCCTTGGGAGGTGGTGCTCTCCTCCTCCAGGGGGCTTCAAGCACAGGCTAGATGCTCATCCATTGGGTATATCATAGAGGGGATTATGGTTCACATGTAGATGGACTATATGCCTTCTCACATGGCTGATACCACATTGACTGACTAACTGTAGGTTAAGCAGCTTTCATCTCCCTAGCTTCCCTTCATGTACAATCCATCTCTAACCAGGCCTTTATCTTTTTTTAAAAATTTTATTTATTTAATATATTTAGTTTTCAGCATTGATTTTCACAAGAGTTGGAATTACAAATTTTCTCCCCATTTCTACCTTCCCCCCCACTCCAAGATGGCATATATTCTGGTTGCCCCATTCCCCGATCAGCCCTCCCTTCTGTCACCCCACTCCCCTCCCATCCCCCTTTCCCTTCTTCTCTTGTAGGGCAAGATAAATTTCTATGCCCCATTGCCTGTGTATCTTATTTTCTAGTTGCATGCAAAAACTTTTTTTTTGTTTTTGAACATCTGTTTTTAAAAACTTTGAGTTCCAAATTCTCTCCCCTCTTCCCTCCCCGCCCACCCACCCTAAGAAGGCAAGCAATTCAACATAGGCCTCATTATGTAAAACCCTTCCACAATACTCATGTTGTGAAAGATTAACTATGTTAATCTCCTTCCTAACCTCTCCCTCTTTATTGAATTTTCTCCCTTGACCCTGTCCCTTTTCAAAAGTGTTTGTTTTTGATTACAGGAGGACCCCTTGTCTGCCCTCCCTTCTATCATCCCCCCTTTATTTATCTTCTTCCTCCTTCTTTCCCGTGGGGTAAGATACCCAATTGAGTGTGTATGGTATTCCCTCCTCAGGTCAAATCCGATGAGAGCAGGATTTACTCATTCTTCCTCACCTACCCCCTCTTCCCTTCCTACAGAACTACTTTTTCTTGCCACTTTTATGTGAGATAATTTACCCCATTCTTTCTCTCCCTTTCTCCCTCTCTCAATATATTCCTCTCTTATCCCTTAATTTGATTTTATTTTTAGATATCATCCCTTCATATTCAACTCACCCTGTGCCCTCTGTCTATATATATATATATATATATACACACCTACATATATACATACATAGACACACACATATGTGTATATACACACACACACACATATATGCATATTCCTTTCGGCTACTATGATACTGAGGTCTCATGAATCATACACATCATCTTTCCATGTAGGAATGTAAACAAAACAGTTCAACTTTAGTAAGTCCCTTGTGATTTCTCTTTCTGGTTTACCTTTTCATGCTTCTCTTGATTCTTGTGTTTGAAAGTCAAATTTTCTATTCAGCTCTGGTCTTTTCACTGAGAAAGCTTGAAAGTCCTCTATTTTGTTGAAAATCCATATTTTGCCTTGGAGCATGATACTCAGTTTTGCTGGGTAGATGATTCTTGGTTTTAATCCTAGCTCCATTGACTTCTGAAATATCATATTCCAAGCCCTTCAGTCCCTTAATGTGGAAGCTGCTAGATCCTGTATTATCCTGATTGTGTTTCCACAATACTCAAATTGTCTCTTTCTGGCTGCTTGCAGTATTTTCTCCTTGATCTGGGAGCTCTGGAATTTGGTGACAATATTCCTAGGAGATTTCTTTTTGGGATCTTTTTGAAGGGGCGATTGGTGGATTCTTTCAATTTCTATTTTACCCTATGGCTGTAGAATATCAGGGCAGTTCTCCTTGATAATTTCTTGAAAGATGATAGATATCATCTTTCATAGATATCATCATATCATAGATATAGGCTTTTTTTGATCATGGCTTTCAGGTAGTCCAACAATTTTTAAATTATCTCTCCTGGATCTATTTTCCAGGTCAGTGGTTTTTCCAATGAGATATTTCACATTGTCTTCCACTTTTTCATTCCTTTGGTTCTGTTTGATAATATCTTGATTTCTCATAAAGTCACTAGCTTCCACTTGCTCCAATCTAATTTTTAAGGTAGTATTTTCTTCAGTGGTCTTTTGGACCTCCTTTTCCATTTGGGTAATTCTGCCTTTTCAAGGCAATCTTCTCCTCATTGACTTTTTGTAGCTCTTTTGCCATTTGAGTTAGTCTATTTTTTAAGGTGTTCTTTTCTTCAATTTTTCTCAGTATTTTTTGCGTCTCCTTTAGCAAGTCATTGACTTGTTTTTCATGGTTTTCTTGCATCATTCTCATTTCTCATCCCAATTTTTCCTTTACTTCTCTAACTTGCTTTTCCAAATCCTTTTTGAGCTCTTCCATGGCCTGAGACCAGTTCATGTTTTTCTTGGAGGCTTTTGATGTAGGCTCTTTGACTTTGTTGACTTCTTCTGGCTGGTCTTTGGTCTTTTTTGGCTGGTTTTCGTCTTCTTTGTCACCAAAGAAAGATTCCAAATTTTGAGACTGAATCTGAGTCCATTTTCGCTGCCTGGCCATGTTTCCAGTCAACTTACTTGACCCTTGAGTTTTTCAGCAGGGTATGACTGCTTGTGGAGTAAAGAGTACTTTGTTCCAAGCTTGAGGGGATGTGCCATTGATTTCAGAGCTATTTCTATACAGCTAGCTCTTCCACACCAGCACTCCTCCTTCCCCAAGAACCGCCAACCCGGACCTGACACAAATCTTAAGCAGGCTCTGCACTCCTGCTCTGATCCACCACTTAATTCCTCCCACCAGGTGGGCCTGGGGCTGGAAGCAACTGCAGCTATAGTTCTGTAGCTGCACCACCCCCGGTGCCCCCAGGGCCGTGGCCGAACTGAGAACTCTTTTCACTCTGTCCCCACAACTTTTCCCACTAACCTTCTCTGTTGTCTTTGGTGTTTGTGGGTTGAGAAGTCTGGTAACTGCCACTGATTCAGGGCACTAGGGCCTATTCTGCCTGGCTCCTGGTCTGGTTGGTCCTGCCCCTGCCCATGCTGGGCTCTGCTCCCCTCTGCTCCCTGTGAGATAGACCTCATCCAGCAACCATCCAGGCTGTCCTGGACTGGATCCCTGCTTCCCTCTGCTATTTTGTGGAAATTTGTTCAGAGCCATTTTTTATAGGTTTTTGGAGGGACCTGGCGGGGAGCTCACACAAGTCCTTGCTTTCCAGCTGCCATCTTGGATCCACCCCCCCCCCAGGCCTTTATCTTAAGGGGCTCCAATTTCCTTCACCTCTCTCTCCTACTCTCCAGCTGCCTGAGAGAAAGCCTGGAAGGCCATGTCCTGTAGGCAGCCTGGCAGAGGTCACCTCTGGTCCTGGCCTTGGAACTCCTTGTAGGGGTCACCTGTTAGACTATGTAGTTTTTGTGGGTTGGCTTGCCTTGGCTTGCTCCTCTTTGTATTCCTTAGATCCTGGCATTGGGTCCCAATGCATGAGAAATGCAGAACTGAAAACCAAATTGAATTGAGTCCAATTCACTGCCCAAGAGACTTAATGTCCTCTACTATACCCTGAACAGAATTTGCTGTCTTCTTGAATACCCCCAGCTCCACAAGGAACTCACTAAAGGTAGTCCACTGCATTGTTGGACATGGTTGGGTAGCTTTTCCTCTGACACTTTTTGATCTGATATCTCCTGTCTGTAACCCCTTTCTACTTTGCTCCCAGTTCTACCCTCTAGAGCAGTGGTACCAAACTGAAATAAAAATGGGGGTCATTACATTCTACACAAGGCTCCCTGCAGGCATCACATTGACTTAGAAACCCTCCCATTAACACCATCTATGTTCTATTCATAGGATGCTGGACCACCCTATGAGACCACCCATAGGATGCTGGGGTTTGCCCAGCATCTCCCAATGATATTTTCATTTGGTCTGGGCTATGCAGGGAGTTTTGCTGCTGCCAGGGTTGGGAGTAGGACACCTCTCATCTAGAGCTGCACAGACCAAATCCAGGCCCTCTTCCTGAAACTGAAGGGGCTAAAGGGGGAACTGCAGAGCTGATGCTCATTGATTGGGGATTGCCAGATGAGCTGGGGTGGAGATCGCACTGGGCTATTAGACTAGTGGAAGAAAATGAGAAGCTCAGGAAGGTCAAGGATCTGATGCAGAGAGGAGGAAGTTGAAGCTAGAAAATAGTACCAGAGAGTGACCATGGCTGCCGGGCCAGGGTGGGGAGGGGAGTGGTCCTTGAAAGAAGCCTGGAGGAGGCTCTGGGTGTTTGCGGCCATGTGGGAGTTTGAAAAGAGGAAAGAGATGGAAGCTGCTTAGCCTACAGTCAGTCAGTCAATAGGCATCAGCCATGTGAGAAGGACTTCTTGTGGCCATTTGTGACTGAGGACCTGATTCTGTGGATTCATGAGCACTTTTTTGGGCGGTACAGCCAGAAGAGAGGGGTTGCCTGTACCCCCCCCCCCTCCCCATCTCTTCTCTCTCTCTGTCTCTCTCTCTCTGTCTCTCTCTCTCTCTGTCTCTCTCTCTCTCTCTCTGTCTCTCTCTCTCGCTCTCTCTCTGTCTCTATCTCTATGTCTCTGTCTCTGTGTCTGTCTCTGTCTCTGTGTCTCTCTTTCCCTTCCTCTCTCCTTCTCTCCCTCCCCCCTCTGTCTCTCTCTCTCCCCTCTCTGTCTCTCTCCTCTGTCTCTGTCTCTCTCTCCCTTGCCCTCTCTCCCTCTCTCCCTCTGCTCTCTCTTCTTCCCTCCTCCCTCTGTCTCTCTGCCTCCCCCTTCGGTCTCTCTGTCTCTCCCCTCTCCTTCTCCCCTCTGTCTCTCTATTTCTCCTTGCCCCTCTCTGTCTCTCCTCTGTCTCTGTCTCTCCCTCCCCCCCCCTATGTCTCTCTCTCTCCTCTCTGTTCTCTCTCTTTCTTTCTTTCTCTCCCCAGCTCTCTGTAAGGATGGAAGCAGGACGCCTTTGAGCTGCCTCCCTGGGATCAGTCAGGCACCAGTGGCTGTGCTGGCCTGTCTCCACCTGGCTATGGCACCTGTGAGTACATGAGCACCTCTGACTCTGTCTTTGCTCTTTTTTATTTTTAGGTGAACCTTTATTCCAAGACTGAGGTGTCCAGGTGATCTTGGCAGTTCAGCAGATCCATAGACCCTCTCAGAGATCCCACCATCAGTCTGAGCTAAATGGCATTCACTGTTCCTGTTCCTCTTACGACACCCACTCCTCTTTGCCTCTGAGCTGAGGACCTCACCTCGTACTGCCCTGAAAGCTGAGGCCATTCATGGAGAGCTCCCTCTATCCCCCTCTTCCTCATCTCACACTAACCAGATGCTTTCTGGCACTCTCCTCCTTCATCCCTTTCTCATATAATGAGATTGGCCTCCTTGCTGAAGCAAAACCCCTCATGTAGAGGAGATCCCATACCATCCTGTGGCTTCTAGCTGATTGCCCGAATAGAACACTGGACTTGGAGACAGGAAGATCTGAGTTCGAATCCAGCCTCAGACACTAGCTATATGACCTCGGGCAAGTTACTTAACCATTATCTGCCTCACTGTTCTCTGTAAAATGGGGATAATAGTAGTATCCACCTCATAAGGTTGTTGTGAGGATCAAATGACAGAATATTTGTGAAGAAAAGTGTTATATAAGTACTAGCTATTATTATACCATAATTATCATCTTCACTGTCTCAGTTATCTTCAGTCTCTATACAGCCTAACAAACATGCACACATCTCTCTTAATTTCAAAATGAGGGTTTCTTACTTTATCCATCCATCTCTGCTAGCTATTATCTGACACTTCTCCTTTTTGTAACTAAGCTCCTTGAAAAGCCATCTCCAATTGATTGTCCCACTTCATTTCCTCTCCTCTCTTCTCTCTCTCCATCTGAAGTCACCTTCTCCAAAGCTGCCAAGGATCTCTTAATTGCCCAATCCGATGGCCTTTATCTAACCCTCATCTTTTTAGACGTTTCTGAAGCCTTTGAGACTGTCAATCACTTCTTTCTCTTGGATAATCACTTCTCACTGAATTTGTATAAGACTGACTTAATCTATTCCGGCTTGTCTCCTACCAGTCTGGTGCCTTAGTATAGTGCCTGGTACCTACTAGGGCTTAATAAATACTTGTTGCCTTCCCTTCCCCTTCTCTTTCCTGCTCAGTCTCCTTGGCTGGATCCTCCTTCAGATCCTCTAACCGTAGGTGTCCCTCAGTACTCTATCCTGGGCCCTCTTCTCTTTTTCCTCCAGAGGGCTTCACTGGGTTATCCCATCAGCTCTCATGGATTTAATTACCATCTCTATGCTGATGATTCTCAAATCTATTTATCTTGCCCCAGTCTGTCTGCTGACCTCCAGCCTCATACCTCCAAATACCTATCAGACATCTCAAAGAGAATACCCACTGGACATCTTAAACTCAAAATGTCCAAGACTGAAACAATTATCTTTCTCCCAACTGCCCTGCCCCACTCCCAACTCTTTCTGTTATTGTGGAGGGCATCACCATCCTCCTAGCCCTAAAGGCTAAGGATGACCTAGGAGTCATCATGGATTTCTCACTCTCACTCACCATATCCAAGGTGCCAAGAACTGCTAATTTCACCTCTGCAACATCTCTTGTTGATTTCACCTCTGCAGCATCTCTCCAATAGGCCACTTCTCTGCTCTGATACAATATCCCTACCTGGTACAGGCAAGTCATACCTTAGTGCTTCTGAGAGACCTCCCTGTTTTAATTCTCCTTTAGTCCTTTGTTCAGTAATTCTCAGTTGTGTCTGACTCTTCATGACCTCATTTGGTGTCTTCTTGGCAAAGACACTGGAGTGGTTTGCCGTTTCCTTCTCCAGTTCATTTTACAGATGAGGAAACTGAGGCAAACAGGGTTAAGTGACTTGCCCAAGGCCATATGTGTTTGAGGACAGATTTGAACTCAGGAAGACTTCTTCTTGACTCCAGGCCTGGTGTTTTATCCAACGTGCCACCCAGCTGCCCCATAACCAAAGGAAAGAGGACTTGTAATTCCCAGGAGACAATATCTAAGGAGAGCCAGCAATAAAACTCATAGATTATGTCTATATAAAAAGCGCAAGATATGGGCAATTAACTGTGAGAATCAGAGCTCCTGATGCAAGGAGATAGATTTGGTGTCATAGGTGCCAGTGAGACTCAGTGGGTGGAAACCTGTGGTTGGAAAATGGCTTTGGAACAGTCTTCATTATTCACAAAGGAAAACAACACAGAAAAGGATTAGCAAGGGGAATCTATTCAAAAGATCCACTCCTGTGAGGAAATCCAGGAACCAGAAGGGAAAAGTTGGGGGAAAGTATTTGGGTAAAGGCCAGCAGAAGGAGAAATAGAAGCAATCTTGTTCTCAGAGAAGGCTACTGACCACCTGGACAGAAGGAGGAATGAGAGGAGTGTGGGAAAAGAGACCCCAAACTCGGCCTAGACCTGGTGCTGTAATATCCACTGGCCATACCCACACCAGGACTCACTACCAAAAGATGGGCAACTTAGAAATCTATGACTTCTCTTAATGATAACATTGTCCTTCAAATTGGGAAGGAAGCCAAAAAAGAGATTGTTCTTCTGGACCTTTTAAACAACAAAAGGGAGCTGATTGTTGTTATAAAGATGACAGGAAGCTAGGAGAGCAGGGAAGGGTGACCACTCCCTTCACTGCTTGGGATAAAGGAAAGGGAATTTGGTCATAGTTTGACCTGCACTTTAGACTTGGGGAGAGCAGATTTTATAGGTTCCAGAGGGAATGTATCTAATGGCCTTATAGCCAGCAAGGGAAGTTAGCCCAAGAGAAAGGGGAAAATCTCAAGAATGAAATTCTGGAGACACAAACAGAAATGCGACTGCATAAGGAACTCATCGATCAGCTCGTATTTTTAAAAGGCATTTGTTGTTCATCCTTTATTTTCAACCAGGATGGATGAAGTCTCAGGGTGAGGACTTGTGGGTATATTGGATTAGCATTAGGCAGAGCTGCACAAGTGGTCGGCCTCATTCTCTCTTTCAGAGCCACTGAAGTCCAGTGGAAAGACACAGTCAAGATGACAGGAGATGGCCCAGGATGCAGTAGATGATCTTGATGTCTTCCGTGTCTGACCAAGCTCTAAGCACTCCACAGTACCTGCTTCGGCCACCTTCATGGCTGTTGGAATAAATTGTTCTCATCCACCCATTCCAGTGGGGAAAGTCTTTACATGCTTGGGGTAGACAGTCCTCTAACTCACCAGTGGGTTTGAAGCCTGTTGGTTGCCCTCAACCTGGTTTAGCCTGTCTGCCCAGATGGTTTACCTAGGTGTGGTCACTACACATGCTACGGCTTCTTGGTGCCACAGGTGGATAATAAAAGTGGATGAACAGTCCTGAGAAGGGTATGGCAGCCCTCACACCAGAGGTGCTAGCCTTCCTTGAACACCCCATATGCCCCAAAAAGGTACATGTGGGCAATAATAGAAATAGATAATAATAACATTTCTATAACGCCTACTAGGTGCCAGGCACTGTGCTAAGCACTTTACAGATATTATCTCATTTTATTTCTTTATATTATTTATTTTTCTTTAAAATCTTAGCACATCCTATAAGAAGAATATCAGGAACACAAAAGCCTAGTGTGAGCTGAGATTAGCAATGACTACTTATAGCAACAAAAAAGGAGTTTTTGTTTTATTTTGTTTTGCTTTGTTTGTTGTGTTGAGGACAAGAGAAGCGCCAAAGAAAGAATAACTCTTCACAGTGAAAGGGGTAAAGATAACAGAATCCGGTGAGAAATGTGAATTACAAATTGCTTCGCACAGTGCCTGGCACATAGTAGGCAGTATAGAAATGCTTATTCTCTCCCTTCCCCTGTCCTCCCCTTCCCTTCCTTTTCCTTCCCCATCTCAACTCTAATTTTTCTGTTCCTTTTTTTAAATGAATGGAAAGACAGCACAGAAATGGTTAACTGTTTGAAAGTGAATGTGAGTGAGGAGATGAGAGCATCTGGCTCTCTTGGATGAGTTCAGTCAAGCTACTTAGCTTGGATGAACTATATCATAGGGTACTGTGATTGCTGATTGGGTGACAGTGACCTCTGAAAGGTCTTGAAGAGAAGTGAGGTGCTGTCAATGAAGACAACAGCAAGTTAAGAGAGAAATCTCAAATCTTTAAGCCAGTGAGCTTGACCTAAATTCCCATCAAAATCCTGGCATGCATTATTAAAGGGATGGTTTGTGAGCCTTTGGAAAGGGAAGCAGTGATCACAAAAAGCCAACAGAGCTTCATCAAGAATAGGTCATTCCAGACTAACCCCATTTCCTTTCCTGACAAAACAAAACAAAATAAAAACCTGGACTGGCAGATGAGGGAAATGACCAAAGTATAGTCTACTGAGGTTCTAGCCAAGCTTTTCACAATCTCGTGGATATAGTAGAGCCATTTCTATGCATGTTAGCATAGTCAGAATTAGCTGAATGGCCAGATCCAAGAGGCCATGCTTGGCTCTCTGCTGTGTTACAGTTACTGTTGTTATCATCCAAGTTCTTGGATAAGGCTATAAAGGAGTGCTTGTAAAATATGTAGATGACACCAAATGGAGGCTGTTGAAACACTGAGTGTCAGGATCCAAAAAAGGCCTCTGAAGGCCAGAACAACAGGCAGAAACTAATAAGATGACATTTAATCCACACCAATATATAATTCTACACCTCAGTTCAAGCTATTAACTCACAAACAGAAGTCATGGCTAGATAGTGTTTCATCTGAGGGGCTGCCACGTGGAAGAGGGCCATAGAGGAAAGCACCAGGAGCAATGGCAGTAGGAACATTGACAGAAAATTTGATTTAGGGTTGATGTAAAGAAAGACTTCCTAAGCATCAGAACATCCAGAAGTGAAATGCACCCCCTCCCCTCAAAAGGAGATACTCTTCATTGGCGATATTCTAGCAAAGGCCAAATGCAGTATTTGGGGGTGATATGGGGGAGGGTGGGTTGATCAGGTCTAGGATAGAACAGACAATTGCTGAAGGCCCCTTTACCACTGTGGAGATAACAATAAGGAATGAACAACACTTTATAAAATGCTTTTTCTTCTGAGAACAGTGAGACACTAGGCTGATATTATTAAGTTGGGTGCCCTGCATTTTAGTCTGGGCTTTGGTTCTGGGCAAGGTTTCTCTTCTAGGGGCTTCAGTGTCTTCTTTTTTTAATATGGGAAAGGAGGGTTCAGACCAGAGGGTTTCTCTGGTCTTTTCCAGTTCTGACTTAGAAGTTGGCTCCAAGCTGCTTCTGGAGGTGGGATGCTGAGATGAGGAAAGGGGGTTTAGAGGGGGCCCTTCCAGTGCTGTTGCTGACCCTGACACCATGGAGAGCCATGCCTGGCAGGGGCCACAGGCAGCAATCGCTGGCAAATTAATCTTTCTAAGGCTGAGGTGAGAGCGTGTTACTGCTCAAAATGTGTCAATGCTCCCTAATGCTCCCAGGAGAGAGCTCTCAGTAGTTTATGAAAGACTGGTCACTTAGCTTAAGAAGATATAATAAACAATTCATTTATTTGTATTTTCCAAGTCCAGCTAAATAACTCAGATTATAATTTTCATTCTCTCTCCCCACCTTACAAAGTCATAGTTCCATAAAGTTCTGACACCCTGATTAGCAGCACCTGTCACCAATACAATTCCACATCCTCTAATTGTATGCCCTTGGATGAAGTGAGTTCTTCGTAAGGGGGAGACTCATGGACTCCAAGCTGTCCCAGGGTGAGTGGTGCCATCTTTGAATGCACTACAAGAACATGGGTCACTCAGGCCTAGATTTGCTTCTTCATCTGCTCAGCAATCAGGTGCCCAGTGAGCTGGCCATCAGCAAGGGGATGATCAGCCACTCTCCAGGTCTTCCTTCTTTTTGGAGTTGTCTTGTGTGAGTCCCTGAAGGTTTCCCCCAAGGACACTGCCCTTTAGTTTGGGCTCTTTGGTGAATTGGTGCTAGTGAAAAGGGTAGGGCACACTGATGGTCAGTTGCCCTGGGTGGGCCTGAACGTAGCTGGTGGTCACCCCCTGGAGGCTGTACAGAAGCTCAGCCATGTACATAAGGAGCGCATGGCAGCCTTGGACAGAGAGGCTGATGAGCCTCATTGCCTTTTCAGTGGCCCACTGGAGACCCCGAGAGAGCCCATCTGAGGCGCCTTGCAGGTGGGCCACAAGCAGCTCATGATGCTCCGCAGCCTTCCTCTTGGCTGCTGTGGCCCACACGCCAATCCTTTCCTGGGCCGCCATGGAGACCTCACGGAGCCTCTCTTTTCCTTTTCCATCAGCATCACGGAGGAGGTCAAGGTACTTCTGGACGTTTGTGTTCGTGAGCCTTTCTACTTCATCTGTCAGTTTGGAAGCCCAGGTGAGAAAACCCTCAAAGGCTTTAGATTGGAAATCCTTCAGGGCATCGATGATTTTTCTGGCCAAATTGATTAACTTGTCTTCAATTTCATAGTATTTCACTGTCCATCCAACAACATTTGGGTCAAAATATTCTTCCCGAAGAATCTTCACATAGTCATGAAGCTGGCTTAGTTTTCTAGAAATTTCCTGAAATTGGGTCAGAACAAATGAATGCAGATTCCAGAGACTATTTCTCAGGTGTATAAGTACCCGTGGGGTGAGATCGGAAATGAAGCCAACAAGGTCTAGAAATTCATTTTTGAAAGAAGCAAATGTTTTCTCCTTTAAAACTGTAATACTTTTTTCCACCTGTTGGAAAACCTCATCAGTGAATGACTGCAGAGAAATCAGAATGTCTGAAAATTTGGCTGCCTGAAGCAAATTGAGCTTGTGTTGGATGTCCTCGGAAAATCCCTCCAGATTCTCTCGAAGTTCCCCGAGTCTCTTTTGGAGGTCTGGGAAGGCTGCGTTCTCATCCAGATCCTTTATGTAGGAAATCAGTGCTTCTAAGGCTCGGTGGAATCTGGAATAAGCCTGGGACAAGGCCTTACCAGCCTGGTGCAGGACCATGGAGTAGAGCTCATCACCTGTGTACCCAGTGGCCTGCCCCGGCAGCTGGAATTGGCTGACCTTCAGCAGCTCAACGCTGGAGTCCATCAGCAGCAGGGTTTTCTTGTGATATTCCTGTGTGAGCCTCAGGGCCCCGTCGAAGGCCTGGTTCTTGAGATCCCAGACATTGGCTTGTTCTGCCTGGTAGAGATGCTGAGCGCTGTCCTCCCACTGCTGGAATGTGTCGGCGGCCTTGCTGGTGGCCCGGCGCAGCTCCGAGTCCACCTCATCTATCTGGTTTAGGGCCCCATTATATACTTCGTCTGCTGTCTTCTGGAGGAGTATCCACAGCTTGCGAGAGGCACTGCTGAAATCCAGGCCGGTCTGCTCCCGGTGACACCTGTCTGCATAGAGGTAGAGGGTCTCTCCTGCCCGGTGCAAGGTGGCTGCCAGGGTTTGTGCCAGCTCGGAGACTGCCTCCTCATTCCAGTTCACTCTGAGCTGAAGGACGTCAGGACTCTGCTGTGACATCACTATCTCCATTAGGTCCAGCTTCCTTTCAGGAGAGACCTGAGCAAAAGAAAACATCGCAAGGGGAGGGCCTCCTATTAACCTGAGTGTCCATGGCATTTCTGCAATTTCTCTATGGTTTCCCAAGAGGTTCTGCTCACTTCTAACAGTTTCCAAATGGAATTTGGCCTTTAAGCTTCCATTGGCGCTTGCATGTATCTCTGTTTCTTTTTCAAACAATTCCATCTGCCTGATTCCTCTTCATTATGACCATCATTTATACCCTTCATGTAGAAATCACAAGTTGCTGATGCAGAGGGGCCTTCCTCCTCTCTCCTGCCCAGCCCCCTCCTCTCCTCTGACTGCCCCCCACCCTGGTGCAGACCCTCCTCCTCCTCTCCTGCCCAGCCCCCTCCTGTCCTCTGACTGCTCCCCACCCTGGTACAGACCCTCATCACCTCACACCTGGACTATGGCAGGGGCTGCTGGGGCATTTGTCTGCCTTGGGTCCCTCCCTGTTCCAGTCCATCCTCCATTCGGCCACCAAAGGGATTTTCCTAAAGTACAGGCCTAAGCATGCCACACCCCACTCCTCAATAAACCTAATGGCTCCCTCTCACCTCCTGGAGCAAAGACAAAGACTCTACTTGGCTTTGGACCCCATTCACTACCTACCCCTTGCCCTCTTTCCTGACTTCTTCCCTCTTATTTCCCAACATCTCTACAATTCTGGGATTCCTCTCACATGAGACCCTGTCTCTCCTTCCTGGTCATCTCCTTCCTCACCTCTACTGCCCAGAATTCCTAACTCCTTTCTAGAGTCAGTACGAACAGCCCCTGTGGCTGGCGACCCTTTCTGGTCTCCACGGCCGCCAGTGTCCTCCCTCTCAAAAATAATTTTTTATTTATACCGTGTGGACTTAGCTAGGGACCTAACTGGAAAATAAGGCCTTGGAAGGTAAGTGCTGTTTCCTTTTCGGTCCTTGTATCTCTGGCACCTGCCAAGGCCAGAAACATAGGTGAATAATAAGTGCATGCCAATGGGTCAATTGATTTGATGCCTAGACTGCTCTGAGAACTTGGCAGTTAATTTCCTCCCCATATCCTCCTCTGCAAAGAAGAAGGAGATAGATGCAGCTGAGGTGGCCAATGCTCGAGTTCATCTAGCCCAACACCTCTTGGGAAAATGACTCTGCTAGGACCCCATGGTAGGTAAGTCAGTCACTGACGCAGGATGGAAGCTCAGGCCCCTGACTCTCTCTATCCCACCTCATTCCCCCTGGCACACCTTTTAGGGGGGAGATGGCATCAGGGACCAACAAAGGCACTGGAGGAAGGGATGATAGAGAAAGCCTGGTTACTGGAGCCAAGACCCAGCCCAGGGTGGGGCCCTTCCTGCCTCTGCCATTTGTGGCTTTTCCAAATAGAGGGAGGACATCTGGAAAAGGAGGGGATAGAGAGGGGAGGAGGGAGCAACAGAGAGGGGAACAGGAGTGGCTCAGGAAGGAGAAGAACCCTGTCCTGCTAAGGCTCTGATAAGCTTCAGAAAGCAACAGGAGATCAAGGGTCCAGTGACCTCTTCAGCCAATTCTTCCTGGCCCTGTTTGGCTACAGTGAGGATGTTATGATGTTATGTTATGTTAGAGCCCTGGGGCAGAGTCAGAGGCCCTGGGTTCCAATTCCAACTTGTTCCTTTACTAGCTGTGAAACCTTAACTACTTTCCTGGTAGACCTTGGTTTTCCCTTAAGTAAAACTGGGAAGGAAGGAGCTGGACTGATGACTTCTGGTGTGATCTCCTCCTTTCCAGTCAGACCAGAAATCTGGCAATTCCCTGTTTGCCTCTGTTGGGAATGGAGCTTGGGAGACTGGGGCCATCTGGGGAGATGCTGCCTGTCCAAGGAGGTACAGAGCCAAGCCATACTTGGCTTCATCAATAAAATAATGACTCCTGAGGACAAAACAAATCAACCTGCCTCAGTTTCTAGAAAGCTCCCAGACCCAAAAGCTCCTGGCTCTGTGGAACATTCCAGGGGCCCTTTGCCCACTACCCAGCTGGGCAGGCTCACCCTGCCTCTGCTATGCCCAGGTGCCCTCACCTGGGGGAGGTAGTATATCTTTTTTTGAAGAACCTGGGGGCTTTTCTGGGAATCCAGGCCCAGGGTGCCGATGGGAGAAGAGGAGATCATCAGGGAGCAGCTGTTTCTGTCTTTCTGGTAGTTCATGAGGACATTGGTGAAGGTGGGACTGGTGACTTTGAAGGTTGTGGTTTTCTCCAAGTTTCTGAAAAGTAATGCTCTGTCCTCAGCCATTCATGGTGTTGAGACCTGGCCCTCTCCCTTCTGCTCTGCCAGGGCTCAGCTCAGCAGCACCCCCACTTGCCACCCCCACAGGGGCCAATATCCCCCAACCCCACCCTGGAAATGCTTGGTACCGCCTTTGGATTGACATTCTGTATGTTTACTGAACCAAATCCTGGCTCCCTCTGCTGCACATGAGGCCATACTTACTTGAGGCCTTGAAACCTAAAGCTATCTTCATACTCAGCACTCAGTTCCTTGTGGGAGAATGAGCCAGATGCCTTCCCCCCCAAGACACCATCTTCAAAGGCATATGTGGCCCCATCTGTGGGAAAGAGATTGCACAGGCTGCCAGGTGAACAAGGAAGACCGCTGAATGTGCGCAGACCCAACAGGTAAGAATTCAGCTGGGGCCACCCCATGGTATAGACTACTAGGCCTGGAGTCAGACAGACCTGTGTTCCAATCCAGCCTCACACACTTGCTGGCTGTGACACCCTTCCCTCTTGGCTGCCTGTTCCCTAAGCTGTAAAATGAAGATAACTACTTCCTTCCCAGGGTGCCTGTGAGGACCAAATGAGAAAATATTTGTAAAGCGCTTTGTAAACTTTAAAGCGCTATATAAGTGGTAGCTATTGATAAAATAATGATTTTTATTATTCTGAATTTCCAACTGGTGAGAAATGAAATTGCCACAATTTTGAAAAATAAGATTGTTTATCAAAAAAAAGCCATGACTTGGATATTCTCAGGCCTAGCCGGGAAATGGTTTGGATGGATTCAGTTCTCTGTGAGGCTGCCCGCTGCTGAGCCACACTCTCTGCCTCTGAGGAGGCACCCCACTTTGTTTCCCCAAAGGAGAGTTGTGCTGAAGTGTCTGCACACAAAGAAGAGGCAGCTTCTCAGGGCCACTTCCTGCCGTCGGGGCACAGGAACAGCTGCTGTTTGCTTAATAAGCCAAGCTGTCTTTATAAAGTTCAATGAACCAAGGATGGTGAAAAAAAAACCTTATCATTCCATTGCAACTTGGCATAGCAGAGTGTGTGGGCCAGACACTGTGCAAATCTCCATCTCCCATAAACATCTAGGAGATGTTTATTATTACAAAAACCAACCTGTCCCAAAGGTTTCTTTTGGCCATGTAGTTTTTCAGCTGGTTTTTGTCAAGGACTTTCTCTAATTCTGAGATGCTGCTGCCTGGGTGCATGCTTCCTTCCTGGATCACCCTGTGGGGACCCCTAGCTCAGAGGGGAGAGAGTAAACCTTGTTCTTACAGTTGAGATCGTACTCTAGCAGCTGCACTGTGCTGCTGCACGTGGCCTCGAGCGCAGTCTCCAAATGGTCTTCTTTCCACTTCAGGCTGGCGTTCCAGGAAGTGTTGTAGACTGGTGATGCTGCTTGGAAGTCTCCAGCCAGAGCTCCAAAGGAAGGCAGGAAGATTCCTGCGGGCAGCCAGAAGGTCAGAGTTGGGACCTTGATGTTCTGCTCAGACATGGTGATGCTCGGCAGGTCAAAGTCTGCAATTTTGTTAGCCACCTCATTCAGATCCAAGATGGTCCCGGCGAAGGGAAGCTTTTTGGGGAGAGTGAATGGGGACAGGGTTATCTGGAACTCAGGTACAGTCACCTCAAAAAAGGGAAGTGTGGACCCTTCTGGCGTAGAGTATTCTGTGGACACTTCCACTTTGGGAAATTTTACTTGGGGCAGTGACGGTAAATTGAGAGCAAATGGTGCCACGCTTGTCTTCTTGGCTAATTTTATGTAGCCACTCTCAAGGCTGGAGGTTGGTGTGATCAAGGACTTCAGTTCTGGTCCAGAGATGATGAATTCATTGGCTGTTTCTTTCACAGGGATAGAAAACTGCTTGCCATTGTGACTTTTGGTATAAACAAGGGCGCTGGAAATATGGAGGTACTGTTTCTTGTCAGCACTGGTGGTCACATCCAGCTTCAAGATGTCCCACAGACTACTGTCATAAACTGGCAGGAGGGTGTCTTTCAGGAAGGACATGTAGCCTTCCAAGGAGCTGGCCATGTCCAGACGGATTTCGGTTGGGTCATTAGACAGCTGAAGGTTGTGACTGAGGGACGCTGTCTGAATGTGGCCCTCACCTTTCCAGCTGGCCCGCTGTTCCTTGAGGCTGGCAGTCAGGGTCACCACCTGGTCAAGGGAGGCCTTCTTAAAGAGAGAACTGGGCTGGCTGGCATGCACCTGAATCACACTGGATGCTGTCCACGGAGCCAACTCTAATGTCACTTTGCTATTCTGCTCTCCGTTTGTTGAAAACCCCCTCCTCAGCTGTAAATGGTTTTTTCCGCTGTGTTCCCAGATAGCGTAGATGTGCCCGACAGAAGCCTCCCCGGCAAAGGTTTCCTTTGCCTCCATGTTCCAGATGCCATCCACTTTGGAGGTTCCTTCAAGCTTCACTGAAGAGCGCATGCTCTTGGTGTCCAAGTAGGAGTTGGCCTCGCTGGAGACGGCCCCAGAATACTTTTGGGAAAGGACTGAGCCACTCATACTGCCTTTGGTGTCTGCCTCAATGGACAAGTAAGGGGCAAAGCTTTCCATGGTGAGCTTGTGGTCTACGTTCCCTTTGGCACTGCTGCGCAACTGGGCAGAGTTAAAGTCATACTTGAGTTTGATGGAGGAAGAGATGGTGGGCTTGGACTTCACGTTCCCAGTGAGCTCCTGCTGGAAATTCACTCTCAGGATTGGGCACTGGACTTTGGCTATGGTGCTCACAGAGGCTTCTATGTTCTTCTTGGTCAGGCTGATGGTACTGTCATGATTCCCCTCCACAAATTTGTTATTCAAGGAGAGAGCCGTGGCTAGCTTCAGGCCCCTTTTCCTGGTCAAACTAGTCGTCCCATCTAACTTATACTGTAAAGCATCGATGACGGAGAAAGAGGATGACCTGAAATGAGCCACAATATCTGAGTGATTATATAGGCCCACATTTGTGTTCAGTGTAATAACACTTGACTTGAAGGAAAAATCGTAGGTGAAGTTACCCATGGCTGGAATTGGGATGTGGTCTGATGGCCTCAGAATCTTGACTTCTGGGAGGGTGAGCTTTTGGAGGCTCGTTGGCACATGAAGCACTGGAAACTCGAGGGATGGCAGGACAAGGGTATAAGATGGCATGGAGAAGCCAATGCCAGGGATGGTGAAACCAGGGGTGCTCATCTCCTTGGGCACCATGTAGCCAAATGCTGGCATCTCTGCTGTGAATGGGGAGACTTTGATGTTGAGCATTGGGATGTAGTAGCCTGGAATCCTCAAGGTCTTAGGGAGCTTGTCAAGGGACGTTTCCACGTTGTACTTTTCAAACTTGACCTTTGCTTCATTGTATGACTTTGCTAGGAAATCTAATGCTTGGTCCCTGCCTTTCTCAAAGTGCTGATGGAGAGCATCAATTTTTAGATTGAGGGCATCATAAACAGCTCCGAGGGGGAACAGGATGGAATGACTGTCTTTGTTCTTTTTGTACTGAGCGTTAACACTTAAGTCAAAGGATTGCTTGGTGGTCTTCAGGAAGTCCTTCAAGCCTGTCCTTTCCCACAGGGAGAAGTCTCTCAGAGGGCGAGTCGTGATCTTGGTATAAGGCAGAGTCATTTCAGGAATTGTAAGAGGAATATTTAGGAAATCCAGGTTGGCTTCCCCATTCATGCTCACATGAGCTTCAAGGCTGTTCTCGCTGTTTCCAGCAGAGAAATTCTGGCTGTATCTGTACTGATTGAACCTGGCACCTGATTGCCAACTGACTTGCTGTACGTGGCAGCTCAGAACCAGAGCATAGTTGTTGAGGAAATCAATCTTGCCAGTCAGCTTTAGGGGAAAGCTCACCTTCATGTTGCCTTCATTGTTCACTTCTGCACCAACCTCAAATGGCTGCACCACGAGGTACAGAGAGTTTTTCAAGGTTCCAGTAACCCTCCCATTTAAGCGAGCATCATGGGTGCCTATGAGCTCTCCCTTCATCTCTCCCAGCATCCCTGAGCCTCGAGCATTCAACACACTCTGGCCTACATGTTGGGACTGAACTTCAGATTGGATTTCAAATTTGGCAAAATTGAGGAAACCAGATTCAGAGGACAGTTTTTGGTTCACTTTTATGTGTTTGCTGTTGATGGTATTGGACATGTCCAATGAAGCTACTGGTCCTTCCACAGTGAACCTGAGTAGGGACTTGTGCGTCCCCTCATCTGAGAAGTCGGGGCAGGCCCATTTCCATGACCCCGTCCCAGTGGAAATCACTGCCACGTGCCCCAGCACCAGCAGCACCCTCAGCTCATGGTGCAGGTCCGTCTGGCTTGAAAAGTCCATTTGAGGAAGGTTCAGTTTATGAGAATATTTTGTGTTACTGTCAAAGGTCACTTGCTTCTCTAGCTTGAGAGACAGGTTGTTGCCCAGCTCCACTGTATTTTTGTCTGTGTGGATACTGGCCAGAGTGTTTGCTTTGCCAAGGATGGAGGTTCCCAAAAACATCATCTCACTGTCATGCTCTGCCTTCAGGTACTTGCTGGATAACTGTAGAGATTCCTTCAAAATCAGCCTTTCCATTTCAGGGGCTGAGAGGTGTGCATTGGCTTGAAAAGTGAAAGCCAGGAGGTCCACTGTGGATTGTCCTTCTGCAGTCATGGAGGCCAAAATCTCTGGGCTCCTTTCTGAGGTAGTTGTGTTCTCAACAAACCCACTGGCATCCAGGGTGAAAAAGGGAGATGTGATTTTCAAAGCAGCAGACACTTTGCCAAAGGTTGGGACGATGACTGTGTCGGGGATTTGGGGAAGTTGAAATTCTGGGATCTGAATATCAGGAACCTGAAATTCATTTAGGCTGAGCTTCGGAATGACAATTTCTGGGATGGTCACCTCTGGGAGATGGAAGTCTGGTAGGGTGAGTGCGGCAAGAAGTGTGTCTTTCACCTTCAAATCCTGCAGAGAGATTTCTGGCAGGGGCCACCGGAATTCACTGGACATGATTTGGTCAATGGTCCTAATGATCTTGAGTTTGATTTCTATGAGGTCAATTGTAAAGGATGGAACCACAAAGGTGTTGAGGATGGAAAATTCTGGGGTGGTAAACTGGGTTGCAACCTTCATTTCTTTCAATTTCTTTATGTTGATCTGTGCAGAAGGGATCCTTAAGTCTGTCAGGGGAACGATGAAATCAGGAGTCTGAAAGGTGGCTTCTTGTAGAGCTCGGAGACTAACCTCAAAGGCAGGCAGGGTGCCAAGGGCCGTTTTGATCTCAGGGACAGTGAAGCCATGCTCCACCAGCCTTTTTACACTCTCAGCCCAATCTCTGATGTGGTACTGCTCAGCAAAGTCAGTTAGCTCTTTGGCAATCAGCATCCACCAGTCCACGATATAGGTGACGAGGGTGTTGTAAACCTGGCTGATGATTTGTAGGCTACGATGGATTTCCCTCTGAATGTCCAATTTGTAGAGTCGGTCTCGTGTGTCTTCGAGGATTTCCTGAAATCTCTCTGTGATGTCAGTTACATAAGTCGAACTCATGACATCCCAGAACCAGTCAGTGATCACTGTCAGCTGGGTATCTTTGATCTCGTCCAGGTAGTCGGCGAGTGTGGCTCCGACCATTGCTACATACAATCTGGTGGCCTCAATTTTCTGTGGAAGCTCCAGAGCTCGGATTTCTTCATTGATTTTCTGGATCAGCTCATGGATTGTTTTGTTGGCTTCATCCACAAACTGGTTGTAATCAAAAGACCGCAGCGCCTTTACTAAGAGGTCAAGGAATTTGTTCACTTCGTCAATCAGCTGCTCAAATTGAGCTGTCTGGGCTTTCTTGACGGCCTTATCAACAAGAGTGCGCAGTTTCTCAAAGTACGCTTTGATTTCCATTTTTTTCAAGGCATTGGTCAGTTTCTGAGTGGTTTCTTTCAGCTTGTATTGGTTGGCCAGTTGGACTAATTTATCCATTAGGACCTGGACCTGTTTGTGTACTTCATACTTATGAATAAGCTCATAGGTTTTAGCTCGAAAAACATTGATCTTCTCAGCCACCTTGTAATCTTCCAAAAGATTCATGACAATATCTTTGATATACTCAACAATATTGCTTAATTCTTGGATTGGCAATGATGTTCTCAAGAATTCTGTACACACTCTGACATCAATGTCCTCAACTTGCCCTTTCAGCCAATCAGCCCAGTACTGGAAATCGATATTCTGAATCTGTTGGTTCAGCTGCTGCAGCTTCTCAAGAATCTGAGCTTGAAGCCAGACCATGAAGCGGATTTTATTTACATTGATTTTTTCAACCAATCCATACACATCTTGGATTGATCTCATTACATAATAACGGATTTTATAATTTTCCTCAAAAACCTTTAATTCTTTAACTTTTTCATTGATTAGTTCTATAATTGATTCTTTTAACTTATGTAGGTCATAATTATCTTTAATATACTGATCAAATTGTATCAAGTAAGTCTGTAACTGAGATGTGATTTCATCGAGTCTAATTTTGGCATTGTCCAACGAAATTTGTAGATCATCAACTGTTATCTTATAATTTTCCATAAAAGCAATTAGTTTCTCTTTTGCATTTATAACTTGTCCTTCAAAATTAAAGTTAATGAGAAGGTCATTAACCAGTTGTGGGAGCTTATCTAAGGCTGCTCGGTACTGCTTCACATAGTGGTCAATGTTGATGCTTTTCAGGTACTTCTGGAGGTTCTGGAGGGTGGCTAGAATGGCCCCTCGGATCCTCTCAAAATAAGCTGGCAGGCTCTCCGAGAATGGAAGGTTGATCACATGAACATCCAGGTTCTTGTCATACTTGATACTACCAGTGAGACTGAATTCCTGAGGCTTATCAACAATGGTCCTCAAGTCAAACACATCAATAACATTAACAGGCTCCTTGAACAAAGATGGCAGCTCAATGGATGAGTCAAGCACAGTGAGGTCGGCAACAGCCCCAGCCCTGAGCTCCATGCCTGCTCTGTCCTTGGTGTTGTAAGTCTGGAGGTCATGGTTATACTCATTTTTGTTGGCCAGGACTTTGAACTTCCAGGTGTTGGACTGCTCAGCTGGAGTCAACAGGGTGCTGATTTTGTGATCCAGCACGGTCTCGATGCTCCTACCGGAAAGGAGCTGATGGTCTGAAGATGTTTTGTAATCGTGGGAGAATGTAAGGGCCAGAGGCTCTGCTTTCAGAAGGAATTTGCTGTAGAGCTGACCCGTGTGCTTTCCACCCAGGATCAGGTGCCCATTGCCCTTGGTGTGAGCGTCCATGGCCAACACGAATGGCTCCATCATGGCATGGAAGACGTTGTTGAAACGCAGGGACTCTGAGGTGAAGGCAGTGTTGATGTCAATGGAAGAAGCCAGTCCGGCAAGGTTGGCGCTGACGTGGTGGGTCAGCTCTGTGCCCCGCACCTTGCCCACAGTGTCTGTTTTGTAACTTGCAGACAAGTCAGCATATGTCAGGGTGTAGATGTGCTTGATCTCCTCGTTCCCATAGGTGCCTTTCATGTTACCCCCCAGATTTAGCTTTAGTGGCTCTAACTTCAACTTCCCTGTGTTGGTGAGATCCAAGGCATTGTACCTGAGGTTGTTGTTCAAGGTAGCCAAGAGAGAGTAAGGTTGAAGCTGGAGATTGAAGCTCTGTTGATAAAGTTTGTTTTGGCTTAGCACGTTATCAACTCTGGAGGTGAAATCCAAGGACCACTCAGCAATAGCCAGGCTGTTCACATATTCCAGCTTGGTCTCTTTATAGGACCCCATCAAGTCATTTGACAACGTCAGCCCCTCTTTGTTAATTCGGAAGTTGAAGAGGTTTTTGCTGTCCGTGCCCAGAACTGTGGCCTGGTACACGCTTCCCAGGGCTACCTCTGTGAGAGCCACCTTTCCGTCCAGAGTGTATTTTGCACTGTGTTCCTGGTAGCGTGCACTAGTTGTCACCTTTAAGGATGTTCCCAGAGGTCCCAGGGCAGCATTCAGCTCATTCTCGAACATCAGCGGAAGGATCTTGAGGTTGGTGGTAGCACTAGTCAACACGCCATCTTGTCCAATCCTTAGAGTGGCCTTGTGAGCTCCGCTGCTACTTTGGTCTGTGCCCAGGAGGTCAGCATTTAATTCAAGGCCACGGGAATTGAGGGACCCTGAGAGCAGGGTGAAGACCTTCAGGGTCCGGAAATCAAGCTGGTGCTCAGATCGGAGCAGAGCACTCTGCCGTGCCAAGGTCAGGTCCAGCTTGTGGGCACCCACAAGGTCAGAGTACTTTCCAGTGGTATCTGATTTCACAGTCAGTTGGCTATTTTCATATGTCAAGGAAGCAGTGTTTTTTACAGTGCCGTCTTGTAGGTTGGAGGAAGAGGTGACAGAGAGGCTTCCGTCCCCATACCTGCCCATCACCTGGTTGGTGGCCTGGAAGAAGGAGGAGTCAAACCTCAGATTGGACTCTCCACTAATCTGGCCTGTGGTGACATCTCTCTGGTAGGACAAGGCATACGTGCTCTTAGCATACAAGGAAGAAGCTGTGAGCTGACCGTCTGCTTTGATTTCTTTGACAGACAAATGAAGCTTCCTCTTTGAATCTAAATGGACTGAAAAGGACACCTGTGGCCCCAAGTCACTGGAAGCATCAAATGTTAGGAAACCTTTGGAAGCTGGATTATTCCCAAATTTTTCTACATGGCTGAGCTTGATATTTGAATCCAGAAATTTGTGGTGCAGAGATCCATCACAGGATAAAGTAAATGTGTTCCCGTGGTCATAAGTTGTTTCCCCAGATCCTAAGATAAAAAAAGAAATGATGTTGGTTGAATAAAGTAAATATAATCTGATCCAGGGAAGCTAGGTAGCAGATAGAGCACTGGGCCTGGAGTCAGGAAGACCTGAGTTCTAATCCAGCCTCAGATACCTAGCAGTTGAGTAACACTGGGCCAATCACTTAACCCTGTTTGCCTCAGTTTCCTCATCTGTAAAACGAGCTAGAGAAGGAAATGGCAAACCACTCCAGTACTTTTGCCAAGAAAACCCCAAATGGAGCCACGAAGAGTCGGACATGACTGAAATGACTAAGCAATAGCACCAAACAATCCGACCTAACCAAAATCTTTGCTAAAACCTTCCAGGAAGATGGCAATGCCTGACCGATCCAGAGATCAGTCTGTTAGCAACCTCAGTCATACAGAACATAACTGTCTACAAAGATGAAATTCACCAAAGCTGTCTGGACTTCAAAACCCCACAGCTATCATAAAGCCCACGCATTTTATTCCATGGGGGAGGCAGGTAGGCAGCCCTCGTGCCAAAGCCCATCAGATGTTAGTAATACAGACCCTGACAGCTACTGGTGAAATTAAACAAGGTCGGCTGGTTTCCCCAACGACCTTCAATTCTTCCCAGATTATGATGGAGAAGAAGCGGGGAAAAGAGCAAAGCTACGGAGATGCTGCTAAGATCTGGGCAACGTGACAAATGACCAGAGGAGAGAGAGAGAGAGAGAGAGAGAGAGGAAGGACCCACTAAGCCTTTCTCACTTCACAGCTCTGGAGCTCATATCACACATACAGGCAGCACACACAGTGACTTGTGTTCAAAAGATGCCTCCATGCCGTCAAAGAAAGATGAAGTGACGGCTCTTTGGTGCCGATGGAAAAGAGAGAGGGAAGCATGTGGGAGGCTCCATATTTACAAAAAGGTGACATCCTCTCCAGAACTTCCTTCCTCACACTCAGAAGTGATGAGGCTGTCTTTGATCTCAGTCCAGACTTCCCCTCTGGCCAGTGCCCTCCCTCTCTCATGAGCTTGTTTAGTAACTAAGTGGTGATTATTCTGTACACACATGTCCTTCCATAAGAATGGAAGCCCTTCGGGAGGAAAGACTATTTCCTTCTCTGAACATGTAGCTTCAGAGGCCAGCCCATGAATGCACCTACTAGGTCCACAATAAATACATGTTGATTGGTCGAGTGAGGGGGTGAAGGCACAAGCGCTGGTAGGTTCTGCTTGGCTGTGGGGGCTCTGAGCATAAGCCAGCTGGGAATCGAATGGTCTACGTCCAAGGACTACAGACCAGCTAAGAACAGTAAGAACAGAATGGCCAAGATGGGCCTTGGAGGAAGAAGTCTGAAACCACATGAAAGAAAGCATGGCTTTTTGAAGAGGTATAGTCTGGTTGCTTAAAGTGTTAAGTTGTAACTAGCTGGAAAAGTGACACTCCCCACCATCCTGGGTCAACAAAGATTGGCCTTTTCAAACTTCCTGATCAGGCTGATCCTGGGGTCTATTTGACTGGCAGGAAGTTTGTTTGTTTGTTTGTTTGAACACCTTCCTACTCTGACCCTAATCCAGGCTCAGTCACCTCATCCTTGTGGCCATACCCTTCTGCCAGGGCAGATCCCACCCTGCCCACATGATCTCAGCCTGTTCTGTTCTTGTCCCTGGCTTTTCTGTAAAGCCTCCTTTTTAATTAAAAGGGGAGGCTCTAAATATGAAGTTCTTATGTTGCATTGCTCCATCATGAAACTCTCAGAGATACTAAGTCCAAGCCCAAGCCCAAGGCCACGATCATCAGGGTCAGGGGACCCATCCAAAGCCCACCCTCTCGTGGGGATCCTGGACAGACTGTCCTCATTATCTGGACTGCCAGACGATGCTAATTGCCATGTTTTGACTGGAATGATGCAGAAGCAGTTCTACTGTATCTGGGCCAGACATTGGGCTGGGTCCTGGGAAGAAAGAAGCCCAGGACAAGCACATGGAGAGAAAGGAGAGGGGGAAGATAAGCCAGGCAGAGGAAGGGGAGCAGCCGTTCATTCTTTTCATTCCTTCAGCAAACATTGAGGACATGTGCCTGGGCTGGTGCTGGGCATGGGTATGACAGGGTCCCCATCCTGCCCTCATGGAGGACCAGACATAGTCAGGGCAAAGCACCTCCACCCAAAACTACACCAGCCATATAGTAAATCCTGAACCACCACCCAGAAGAGAGGAGGGTGGAGGAAGGCAGGCTCCTTTTCTATAAGGCAAGCCAGGAAAGGCTTCATGGAGGGTGGTCCTCAGAGCAGGGCCTTATGCAACAGCCCAGAGTTCAGGAGGCAGAGGTAGGGGGCAAAGTGGTCTGGGCATCCAGAACAAGGAAAGCAGAAGAGATATCAGCTGCGGCTAACGTGGGGTGCCAAGCAAGGGCATTAGGGAGAGGGGGGGCCTGGAAAGGGAAGCTGCCAGGGGTGTCTGGACACTATTTAGTAGGTGCTGAATTGGGTTTGAGTCAAGAAGCAGCAAGAACAGCAGGATGAAGAATGGCCTGCAGGAGGGAAGGTAGGATGCAAAGAGGCCAGCAAGGAGGCTGGGCCCACAGGAAGTGAGAGATGACAGAACAGACGTTGCTGTGGCAGTGGAGACAGGGCCTGGGAACTGGCTGGATTGAGGAGGAAAGGGAAGGGAAGAGACCACGATGAGGCAGAGGTCCTGGCCTTGTGGCAGTGGGAGGGCATCAGGCCAAAGTGGGGAGTCCCAAGGAACCTTGGAAAGAAAGGCAGAGAGCTTTGGCTTGGGAATTGGAGCATCTGAGGTGTCAGAAGGGCAGGCATGAGGGCTGGGGTCTGAGGCTCAAGACATGTCAGGGCTGGAGATGGAGATGGGGGAATCACCAACATAGGCAACGATGAAGACTTGGGCTGTGAATGACCCCGCTAAGATGGGGGGGGCGGGGAGAGAGAGACAGACAGAGAGAGAGAGAGACAGAGGGAGAGAGATAGAGAGAGAGACAGAGAGAGAGAGACAGAGAGAGAGACAGATGGAGAGAGACAGAGACACAGAGAGAGAAACAGAGAGAGACAGAGAGACAGAGGGAGACAGAGAGAGAGAGAGGAGGGCTGGCCCTTCCACAAAAAGGGGGATGCCAGAGGACCCAAGAACATTCGACTCCAAATCTGTATCATGTGACCCCCAACCTGCCTGGGTGGGGGGTTGTGGCATCTGCCATCACTCCTCTAGACACACCCCATCCACCTACTAGCAAAGTCATTTAACTTCTGTGCCTCAGTTTCTTCATCTATAAAATGGACCTAAGAAGGCCTCCTGGTAGATTACATTCCACGGGCCTTGGAGCACTACAGGAATGTGTGGCTGGCTATTCTTGGGCCCCCCTCCATACCAGCCACTGCTGCCACCTGCCTGGGAGCCTTTGCTCAGGTCACTCTCTAGGCCTGGTCTCTCCTCTCTTCTCTTTATCTAGCTGTGCTCTGAGGTTGAACACAAGTCCCACCTCCTGACCAGCTGTGCCTCCAGGGACCATCCCCTGCTATTGAGACTCCACGCAGCCCCTAGCATGCCTGGACAGATATGTACACACACTGCCTTCCCCCAGAAGCCCTGTGATGGGCTGATTTTGTGGTGGGGACCCCAAGCAGCACAGCTTCTGTGTCTTCTCATTGCCTATGTGTGGTTCTGGTGAACTTAACCCTGGGAGGGAGGCAGGAGGGAGGAGGAGAGAGGGCCAGGCCAGGGGCCTTGTGCTCTGGGCCATTCAAGCCCACCCTGGCAAGGTGAGGCTTAGGCCAGGGACCGACACCAGGTCCTGTTGATGCCCTCTCCCATCTACTGCCCCCTCCTCTGCTCTCACAGTGAATGCCTTCGCCCTCCTCCTCACTGGCCTTCCTGCCTCTCCAGCCCATCCTCCACACACCCTCCAAAAGGATCCTCCTAAAGCAGGAGGTGGAGGTGGCCAAGTCACACCCTACACAAGAAGTCCCCAGGCTTACCCAATACGCATCCCTCTGCTTGGGGTTGAAAGGTTCCTCCTGCTCGGCACACAGTCCTCCCCTTCTGGCCACATTGGCCCACTTCCTCTTCTCCTACCTCCTGGCCTTTGCAGAGGCTGTGACTCCCAAGCCTGGAATGCCCTCCCTCCTCATCTCCACCTCTTCAAGTATCGAGCTTCCTTCAAGTCTTGGGTTAGGGCTCCTCTCCTGTCTGAGGCCTAGCCCATTCATCTCGGTTCTCCCCACCCCCACAAATATCTTTGTATTTATTCAGTATATAGCTTGTACTTACTTCCCTGGGCCTATTTTGTGTCTATATAATATAAGCGAAGCTTCTTCAAGCCCAAAGGGATCATTTCATTTTTGTCTTTGGGGCCTCAAGACTGGGCACAATGAATGGCACGTAGCACGTACTTTAATAAATGTTTGTTGAAACAATGAATGGATGCATGGATGGATAGATGAAGGAAGGAGCAAATAGATGGATGAATGAATGGATAGATGAATGGATGGGTGAATGGAAGAATGGATAGATAGGTAGATGTATGGATGAATGGAAGGAACGAAGGAAGGATGGATGGATGGATAGATGAATGAATCGGTGAAGGGAAGGAAAGATAGATGGATGGATGGATGGAAGGATGGATGGATGGGTGAATGGAAGGAAGAATGGATAGATAGGTAGATGGATGGATGAATGGAAGGAAGGACGGATGGAGGGATAGATGAATGAATGGATAGATGAATGGATGGGTGAATGGAAGGAAGAATGGATAGATGGATGGATGGAAGGAAGGATGGCTGGCTGGCTGGATGAATAGAAGGAAGGATGAATGGGTAGAAAGATGGATGGATAGAAGGATGGATAGATGAGTGAGTGGATGGATGAATGGATGGAATGTTTCTATTTTTCACATCTCCAAAGACATATCAGTAGATAGAGAGCTGGGCCTGGAGTCATGAAGACTCATGTCCCCGAGCTGAAATACAGCCTCAGACACTTACTAGCTGGGTGATGCTGGGCCAGTCACTTAACCCTGTTTGCCTCAGTTTCCTCATCCGTAAATGAGTTGGAGAAGGAAATAGCAAACCACTACAGTATCAAATCCAGTCTCAGACACTAGCTGTGTGACCCTGGACAAATCACCAGTTTGCCTCAGTTTCCTCATCTGTAAAATGGACTGGAGGAGGAAATGTTAAACCACTCCAGTATCTCTGCCAAGGAAACCCCAAAAGGGGTCATGAAGAGTCAGACATGACTGAAATGACTCAACAACAAAAAAGAGACAAAACACAGACATTTTATGAGCAAACCCCATCCTACCTAACCAAGAACCTTAGGTTTGTAAAAGGAGCCAGAAGGAGCCCACTGCCTTCCTATTTTCTGGAAGGTTTGCCTTTCTGCAGCTACGTGGCCCCACAACCAGTGTCTAGCATGACAAAGGCGGCAGAAGGGGCCTCTGGACGCCTGCCCTGCAGCCCATCTCAGCCCGTGGTCCCTCTAGAGTCACACAGAACAGGCAAAGGTCTCTTTCTCATGCCAACCCTTAACTTTCTCTCCAGGAGATGTACCCCGAGTCCCTTCCAGGAATGCTCCCACATCAGGGCCCTGCTGTCCCCTGGCCGGTCCTCTCCTCAGGGTTCCAGACCAGGAAGAGGCACCCTGCCCTCTTCACTCCAGAAGCCACGCCTAATCACCCAGTGCATGGGCACCATAACTGACACCCCAAATCCCCTGGTAAGATGACCCCTGCGGGTGGGGCACTGGCTCACCTTGCAGACTGTAGGAGAAGAGACTGAGGGCTGAGTCAGCTTTCATGTGATACCGGGACTGGAAGCTGACATGCCCGGCTGCATCAGCGGTGGTGTTTCCGCCGGTGTAGGAAGCTGACCAGTTGTAGAGGTTGCTGTAGATGTTGGTGGAGAGCTCCAGGACACCCAGGAGGGGAACCCTAAGGGAGTAGGACTTGGGGATGGTCAGTGGTGGCAGCCTGAACTCTCGCGCAGGCCACTGGAGTCCGATGGCCTGGAGGTCCAGAGCTGGCATCCGGATTGGCTGAAGCTGCTCCAGTGACTTCCCACCAAAAAGCAAAGGAATCTCGACCTTCACATGATTCTTGTTCAGTATGTATCTGATTCGGCCATCACTGTAAGCAACCAAGGAAGGGTAAAGTGAGCAGTGAGGCTGCATGCAGTGAAATGGCTTAGAACAAAGGGCCACGGCTCTAGTTCTGGCTTTGCCACTGACCAACTAACTAGCTAGCATACTCACTAACTAGCTAACTAGTTAGCTCACTAACCAACTAATTAGCTAGCTTACTAAGCAGCTAGCTTACTCACTAACTAGCTAGGTCACTAACTAGCCAGCTAACTAACAGTGAGTCTCTAGGTCGGTCATGAACTTTTCTAGCCTTACTTGGCTGATCTGCAGAATGGGGAGAATGGTCTGCCCACTCCCATACTCAGGAGACAATCTTTGCATCTTCCTCTTGACCTGTACGCCTAACGAGGGAACCTGAAGCCCACTCAGCCATGGCGCCCACCCCTGAAACTGCAGACCCTCCATCCTTCTTCACCTTTTCAGGAACAGGTTGTCGGGGACATGGAGCTCTGGCATTTCCCATTCCTGGAGGCCTTGGAGCTTCCTCTGCAGGGTCTCTGCATAAGGAAGACCCTGGGACGCCTTCTGAAACCACGTATTGGTGGCCTGGGGCAGGGGTAAGAGAAGTTTCAGGGCAGATTCTAGGAAAGGCAGGGCCACATTGGAGGATCTGGGGAGGGCAGGGAGCCAACAAATGTGGCAGAGGAAGGGGAGGCCCCAGAGGAGGCCGTGCCCCAAAGTGAGCCTTCAGCACCCTTGGGAGGAGGATGCCTTGTGCTGGATTGGAGCCCGATAGGCAGGGCTGGGATCAGAGATAGCTGATGCAGGCGGCCGGCAATGTGTGGACAATGCAGGCAGGTGTGGGTGCCCAATGGGAAGCAGAGTGTGAATGCTAGGAAAAGCCGAGCCCCATCTCTGATGACCACTCTAGCAGGCCCCCCACCCCAGCCTCTGACAAACCCAAGAGGAGTCTCAGCCAGAGGACAATGGAGAGGCTGGGGCATGGTATGTTAGGAGGAGGGGGTGGGCGGGCCTTCAACTCCCTGACATGTCAGGAAGAGGGGAGCAAGGCCTCCAGGACACTGGGGGCCCTGGGGAGGGTATGGGGACCATTGCACCCTTGGAGGCAACCCCCAAATCCCTGAGATCACAGGCTCACAGGAGCAGGGGATTAAACACCCCAAACCCACTGCTTCACTGCCCAGAGCCTTCATTGTGATGTCCAGGGACAGGAGCCCCATGGAAGGCTCTGAGCTGCCCTCGATGGCAGCTCCAGGAAAGACGGGCGCTGAGGGAAGGTCCGTCAGTCCAGCCTCCCCTGGCCACTGCAGCTCGGTCGGACACGTGGGCAACCCCTGGGCACCCCAGTGAGGCAGACCGATGGCCTCCTTGTACTCACCGCTATGAATTTGGAGCCAATGTGGCGGATGGTCATGTCCGTGTGAGCGACCTTGCGGTCCAGCCAGTCTTGTGAGTACTGATGTAAGCTCCCGCCATACCTGGAGACCTGTGTAAGGAGCGTAGGTGCCAGCTTCTTAGTTTCTGTGTTACTGCCCATGTTCCATTCAAATTCAAGCTTCCTCTCATCTGAAAATGCAGACAGAGTGAGTGGGTGCATTTCCTGACCACACCCAGCGGGCACCAGTGCACCCAGCAATGCCCCTACCGTAACGCCATGCTACTTTCTTGGAGACTGTTGTGCCAAGGGCGGTCATAGAGCTGTCTATCTGAACCAGAAGCTTCTCAGAGGACCGGTGCACCAGGGTCTCACTCCTGGCCTCGGCCTGCAGGAGGGGCACGGATAATATGACACCAACTGTGCCCTGCTCCTTCCGGTCACACCTGTGAAGAACCGAACCAGAGCACGGCACATGTCAGCATAAGCCACAGGAGGCGAAGGCCTGCCTGGTGGGAGTGCCTGGACAAAGAGAAGAGGGCTGGAAACCAGGCCCTGCTGAGTCCAGCGAGAGCTCTGTCTAGAACTGCGGAGAATTATGAGAATGATAGCTACCACTTATATGGCGCCTACTGTGTACCAGGCATGGTGCTCTATAAATATCTCATTTAATCCTCACAATCATGCTGGGGGAAGGTGCTGCCATGATCTCCATTTTATAGATGAGGAAACTGAGGCAAACAGGGGGATGTGACCAGCCTAGGGTCACCCAGCCAGTAGGAGCCTGAGGCTGGATCTGAACTCAGGTCCTCCTGACTCCAGGCCCCGCTCGGCACCCTGGGCTGTCTCCCATTTGGGCCGGCAGGGGCATCCCAGGGTTACCTGACATGGCCAGTGAAGGTCGCTTCTGTGACCTTGCTGTTCTGGACGTCCAAGATCAGGCTGTAGAACATGTTCTCCTCATCCGACTGGTCCTGGATTCTCAGGCTGGCACCAAGGTCCACCGCCAAGTCTGGCACCTGGAGGTCACTGGTCAGGGCCATGCGGCTTCGGTGGTATCTGAGCGTCATCGTGGCTGCACTGGGCACCCGTCCTGAAAGAGCATCCCCTCCCTCCTGACCGCTCTGTTCCCGCCCCTCTCCCCAGGAGCCTTACCTTCCCCTCCCCTGCCCCCACTCCAGCCAAGGGAGCCTTTCCTGTCTTCTTGACCCAGGACACTGTGCCCTTCCTCCTCAGCTGGACCCCCCATCTCTGCATCTGCCCCCACCATGATGCCCTCTCTCTATGGAGCCAGGGAAATACTAGGCTTTCTCTGGGCCCCAGGCTCCCTCCCCTTCCTCCATTCTCTGTCCTGGGCCATAATCTCTGCATGAAACATGGCCCCTGCCCTTTTGTGTGTGTGTGTGGAGGCCTTGAGGTCAGAACATGCAGGAACAGGTATACATGCATGTACTCACACCTGCAGTGCATGCATGTAGGTTCATGTACAGGCACGCTCACACCTACACAATGCACACACATACACACACATATACACTCACCCATGCACACCCACACACACACACATACCCACAGGCACACACAGGCACCCTCACACCCATGTTCACCCATGCACACTCAGCACACCCACACCCACTCACACTCACTCACACTCACACATGCACCTTCCCTGAAGGGTGGCACTCACCTTCGGCCTGCACAGCGAACCTCAGCTGATCCACCAAGTCCCTACCCTCCCCCTGCAGCTCATAATTCACACTGGCCGTGTACTCCTCTACATCCCCCGTGGGCTCGAGCTCCAGTTCGAACCTGAGGAAGCGATGAGGGGCAGGTTACAACTGCTGCTCAGAGATAATGCTTTAGGTCCCAGGGCGGATTGGCCGCCCCCCATTTCTGCCATTGGGCTGGCTCAGCCTCATCGGGAGGGGGCAGAGCCCAGCAAACCCTGGAGATTCCAGAGTCATCAGGGGAGAAGTGAGGCGGTGATATGGGGGCCACCTCCCTGAGCCCTTTGTAGACCGGACTGTGATGGTCAGGCATTACACATTATTACATTATATGACTGGTGCCACCCTCCCTTGTGTGGTATGAGGCTGGGGCCCCTCCCCTCCTGAGCTTCCTGAGTACCTGTGAGTGACAGGACTAGGGGTGAGAGGAAGTGAGGCCCAGCACATGGGTCCCACCTGCTCCTTTCCCAGGGGAGGAGACAGGACCAGAGAAGAGAAGGGACCTCCCTTCCCCCTGCCCCCCCATCATTGTCAGGGACAGGGATGAAGGCCCCCCCTGAAGAATGCAGGGCTGGAGTGTCCCTCTATGAACCAGCCAGGCAGGGAAGGGGAGATTCTGTGGGGTCGAGTGGGTCTGGGCTGGGGACAGCACCTGGTATCTCCTGTGAGCGGGTAGTAGGGGGCGGCCTCAATGGAGCTGGCATTGGAATAAGCCAGGGTGGAGCAGTAGTTGAGGCCCCTGAGGAAGGGTCTGCAGTCTGACCAGTATTTCCGGTTCTCGATCAAGGGTGGGATCACCTTGGAGTACTCAGTGGTAGAGACCAGATGGAGAGTGTTACTGCAAGAGAGGCAGTGCCCAGTTACCTCCAGACCTGGGCAGGGCCTCCCAACAGGCCCCCACCCTCCCAGGGGCCTGGGCTCTTAGGGTATCTCCTCACAGGGTTTGCCTCCTTGAACCCTGACTCAGTCAGACCCAGCCCCTCCTCTCTCCCTCCCTGCAGAGAGTGGACAGGGGGGCAGGCATACCTCAGGAGGGCCAGGGACTGGGCTTCAGGTCTCTGGGGGCCCCTCCCCCAGGGCCACCCTAGGGTGCTGCAGCCCAACCCAGAAGGTACCTGGCTTTGAAGAGCTTGACCCGGTTCTTGGGAGCAGGAATGGCAAACTTGAGCTGGCCCTTGGTCAGAGCCAAGCGAGCCTCCAGGCCAGACTCATGGTAGAGGTTAGAGTTCATCTGGACCCCGCTCCAGGCAAAGTCTGGGACGGTGACCCCCAGGTGGGTCACAAACTCCAAAGACACTGAGGGCTTGGCTACCAGCTCTGCCTGCTTCTGGAGGAAGAGAGAGTCGGGGGCGGGGACCGGGGTCTACCTCAGGCCCAACCATCTGTGGCCTCCTCTGGTCCCCGCCGGTGCCCATGCAGAGGGCAGGGGGGTGGCTGTGATGCCCTTGGGGAGGCAGCCACCTCCAGGATTCTGTGAGTTTAGGATGCCCTTACAGAAAGAAGCCAAGGCTTATCCCGGTCCCTACCCCAAAGCTCAGCTGACCAGAGGATCTCCCCACAACTCCTGTGGGCCTGCCCAGGCCATGTGACCCTGGGAGAGTCCTCATAGCGTGTCCACGCTTAGCCGAGTGGACAGGGAGCAGTTCATTCTCTCTCCTAGCAAGGATGCCTAAGCCTCTCTAGGGACCCGCATCCTCCTTCCTTCCTGCCCTCTTGAGCCCCACACCCACACCCTGCACCAGGACTCACATTAGCCCACTGAAGCTTCATCCCAGCCTTGACTCCAGGGGTGACCAGGCCAGATGTGGACAGCTGGAGTGGCAGCCCAACTCCGGTAGGGAGCTCAATGGTGTTTTCCATGAAGATATAGTGAACAAAGAGGTCGTTCTTGGAGCCTTTGGTGAGGGCCTCTGCAATCTGGAGGTACACCAAGAGGCCACATAAGCAAGCAACCAGGAGGTCCCCGCTCCCTCCTGCGACCTGGGTCCCCGGCACAGCATGCCGTCCAAGCACCCGACAACTGCCAGGAAGCTCATGGGGAATGGCGACACATCCTGGCCGTCTGTCCTGAAGGCACCAGGGGCATCTGGCACATGGCGTCCTTTGGATTGGGACAGCTCAGCGACGAGAGGCCCAGGAGTCAGAAAGACCTGAGTTCAAATCCAGACTCAGACAGTGACTAGCTGTGTGACCTTGGTCAAGTCACCTAGCTGCTGCTTGCCTCAGTTTCCTCAACTGCAAAATGGAGGTAATAATAGCACCTCCTTCTCAGGGCGGTTGTGAGGATCCAGTGAGGTGGGATTTGTAAATGCTCAGCACAGCGCCCGCCCTGGCACACAAGAGGGGCTCTGGGAATGCTGGTTATTGTCAGCATCGGGCATCTGATGGCATTCACTCAAAGCATGTTTTGTGACCCAAAGGCCCTCTCAGAAATTGAGCAATGTCAGGGCTCTCCCTCCTCCTCCATGTTTCTTCTTCTTCCTCCTCCCCTCCTGCTCCTCCTTTTCCTCCTCTTCCTCATCTCCTCCTCCTCCTCCTCTTCCTCCTCCCCTCCTGCTCCTCCTTTTCCTCCTCTTCCTCATCTCCTCCTCCTCCTCCTCCTGGATTCCTCTTCTTTCCCTCCTCCTCCTCGATTCCTCTTCCTCCCCTCCTCCTCCTCCTCCCCTCCTCCTCCTCCTTGAGTCCTCCTCCTCCTTGATTCCTCTTCCTCCCTCCTCCTTCTCCTCCTCTCCTTGCCTCCTGCCTCCCTGGCTTCCTCCAAGCCTTTGGCAGGAAGCTTTCCTGATGGCCCTTCATGCCAGTGCCTTCCCTCTGGGATCATCTCCCGTGTGTCCCACCTCCAGCTGGACAGCACAGGGCTGTTTGCATGTTGTCTCGCTCATTGGACTGGGAGTCCTTTAAGGACAGGCACTGATCTTTGCCTGGCACACAGTAGGTGCTTAATAAATGCTTATTGCCTGACTCACTGACAGCTGCTTTGTTCCATGCTTTGACACTCTGGGTGAGTTTGGTTTTGTTTTTTAAGCCCCATAGTAATAACAACTGTGGAGAGGCAGCATGAGACCGTGGGATGAGGCAGAAGCCTTAGGGTCCAGGGAATCCGGGTTCGAGCCTTGCCTCTGACCCAGACCAGAACATCAGTCATGGAGGAGGTGCCCAAGGATTGAGGCGTTCTTTGTACCTCCATCCCCAGCACCTCCAACACAGTAGGATAGAGGGGGCTGATAAATGACTGCTGGTCTATTGATCTCCTGCCTCTCCCCAATGGGCACACATGCACCAATAATGGCCCCCTTCCTCACCTCGGCTGGCCAGATCCCTTATCTACCTTCGAGGCTCAGCTAGGGAGCCACCTCCTCCCAGAAGCTTCTGAGATTGCCCCTGGATCTGCAAGAGCCTTTTCCCTCCTCAGACCTTCCTAGATCACTTCCTTCTCTCCTCTGGCCCATCCCTCCTGACCTGGGGCAGTCCTCTTTCCACCTCCATGCCCCAGAAGAGGGCAGAGACAACAGTGGCTTCAGCACCTCAAAAGGACACCTGCTGGCTGCAGAATGGGGCCCAGACCCAGGTGTGGTGGCCAGGCCTCAGCCTGGGCTCTCAGTGCACCCGCCCAGCATCAGTGGCAGCCTCTGGGTCAGAGCAGCAGGCCACCAGGGTCCAGGCACTCACCATCTGAGGAAGACCTTGCAAGGACTTCACCGTCCTGAGCAGCGCTGTGCCCATGACCTTGAGGTCCTCCAACCTGACGTAGCCCAGCTCTTCGCCCAGAATGCGCAGGTAGGCCTGGGCCTCGGGGGCTTCCCTGGACCCCAAGTCCTTGACGAGCTTCTGGAAGTTGAGCATCAGTCCGTTCACCATGTCCTGCAGATTTATGAGAAAGGACATAGAGGCCGATAATGATGGGATGCCAGCACTCACTGAACTGCAGAACTGGACGGTTGTCAGAGCTGGGGTGGGGGTGGGGGAGGCCCAGAGAAAACTGAAGGTCAAGGTGTCTACCCCGGGGTACCTGCAGCCTCACAGTCACGTGTGGCCCTCTAGGTCCTCAAGTGCTGCTCTTTGACCAAATCTAAGCTTCACAGAACAAATCCCCTCAAAGGGATTTGTTCTGTAAACCTTGGACTTAGTCAAAAGGTCATATCCAAGGACCTAGAAGGCCACACGAGGCCTTGAGGCCACAGGTTCCCCACCCCTGGTCTAAACATCAGTGGAAGGAACTCAGGGGAAACAAGAGAGTGGCCTGGGGTTTCCCAAGGGCTGGCCTGGAACCAGAAATAACAGGGGTGGGGGACAAGATGCCAAGAGGAAGATTGAGCCTGAAGGGGTCTCTGAAGTAAAGCCTTCCTGACACAGTTGCCCCCTCCCTGAGGGCTGTGAGAAAAACCTGGCTAGCCACAGGTTGGGGGAGCCACAGGGAGGATTCCTGGCCGGGGACAGTCGGATGAGGCCCCTTCTGGCTCCCAGTCTGGGTCCAATGGCCCAACCACAGGATAGATGACCAAAGGAGAGGCCCAGGCTAACCTTCATCACAACCCTCCAGCAACCCCCCACCATGGAAAACAGCCATGGTGGGCAGGGGACCCCCATGATGAGGAGCTTTCTGGGTATCCCAGGGACCTTCCTAAAGCACAGTGGAAATAAGTTTTCTTTTTCCCAGAAGCCTCTGGGTCAGAGGGACCCTAACCTTACGCAACTGGGAATTAGGAAAGAAAGTGACACAGCATCCCTTCAGAGAGAAGCATTGAGGACATGGAGAATTGGGTGAGAATTCTGAGGTATGACTGAGGCAGGGCAGGGGTCTGAGTACCTGGTCCCTCTTCTCTTCCTTGGTATAGCCAAAGTGGTCCACTAAAACCTTGGAGACTGGGTCGGGAACTCGGCCGTCCACCCAGTACAAGGCTTTGGTGGCGCTATCTGGGAAGAAACCCTGCTTTCCAAAGAGTGCCTCCAGGGTGGGCTCATAGCCCTTCCCCTCCAGGCCGACCTGAGGAGAGAAGAGAAGTCAGCACAGACCCCCTCAGGCACCTCCCCTAGGAAAGATGCCCCCTGAAAGTGCTCACTTCTGGGAAGCCATAAAGGTAGGAGGCCCCTATGAGATGGGGGCCTCCGAGTCCCACCAAGAGCTAACTCCCTGGGGCAGGTCGATGCCTCCTGCCTTTGCCATCCTGAGAACCCGCTTAGGAAGGCAGCCTTCCCTCCCCAGGACCAAAGTTCTTTGTCCAGAGGTGAGCTCCGGAGGGCAGCCGGCAGGAGAAGGAGGCTCCCCACCCCACCTGTATTCCCCGGGGTGCCTGGCCAAGGGGGCAGGGCTGTACACAACATACCTCAAAGAGGTCAGTGGGATGGAAGCCAAAGACGGAGAGGGTGGTTTTCAGCATGGTCTCCTTAGGTAAGTAATTGTGGGGGTCAAACATAAGGTTCCCTTCTACCTTGGAGGAGAAAGGGCCAAAGATAGGGATAGAAAAGGTCTTGGAGAATTGGTAGTTCTGAGAAAACCTTCTGAAGTCCATGGCTGCGGGGAGCTGAGAGCCCTGGAGAGCCTCCTTCACTTGGCTTCTGAGGCTGCAAAGGAAATCAGGGTTCAAGTGACACCCCAAGGAACTGCAGCCCCTGGGCCGGGCTTTGGGTTCTGACATAGACCTGAGCTGTCATCCCCACCTTTTCCAATATGCTTGCTCCCCTCCTCTGACAGCGCCACCCCCCACAGTCCCCCTCCTCTGACAGCAACCCCCACAGCCCTCCTCCTCTGACAGCACCACCTCCCCTCCCCACATCTCCCTCCTCTGACAGCACCCCCTCACAGACCCCCTCCTCTGACTGCGCCACCTCCTCTCCTTGCATCCTCCTCCTCTGACAGCACCCCCCCACCCGCCTGCCACAGCCTCCCTCCTCTAACAGTGCCACCTCCTCTCCCCACCCACCACAGCCCCCTGGAATAAACCTTCATCCTCTGCATGCACTGCCCCCTCCCAACAGCACCACCCCTGGATGAGGCCCCCATCCCCTGGCCCACCCCCTCCTCTGATTCTGCCCCCACTCTGGGGCAGGCTCTCATCACCTCACACCTGGAGGCCCTGCCTGTCTCAGGTTTCCCCCACTCCAGTCCCTCCTCCACTCAGCCACTAAAGAGATCTTCCTAAAGCACCTGTCTGACCATGTCACCCCCTACTCGATAACCTCCCATGGCTCTCCATCACCTCCAGGACCAAATATTGAATGCTCCCTTGGGCCTTCAAAACCCTTTCCCCAGCCCCCAGGCTGTTCCTCACCCGGGACTCTCCCTCCTCATCTCCATCTCCTGGTTTCCTTCCAGACTGGGCTCAAAGCCTCCATTGGCAAGAAGCTTTTCCTCGTGCATCCTGCTCCCCTCCATACCTCACTCCGCTCTTCCCAGCCCCTAAGCCCTGCCCAGCTCAGCCTGACCGGGGTCTGTCCCCACACTCCAAGGGGGTCTCCCCACCCCAGATTGTGTGCTTCTCAAGGGCAAGGACCTTCGTTTGCCTTTCCTTGTATTCCCAGACCTTTGTACATGGTAGTAAGCATTTAATAAATGCCTTTGATTGACTAACAAATCTGACCATGCCAAGTCTCTTCTTAAAGACCCTCAGCGACTCTCTCTGCCTGGCATTCCAGGCCTTTCCATTTGAACATGCCCTGGCTGCCATCTCTCCAGGCCCTCAGCACCCCCCACACCCCCTGGGTTCTCACCTCCTTGCCTTTGCTCACACAGTTCCCAAAGCCAGGCATGCCCTCCTTGCCTCTCTGGGACTGTCTTAAAGGCTGACTCCAGGAAGTCTGCTTTGCCCCCGACCTAAGACCTTGCCTTGCACTGACCCTGGTCCCACATCCGCTGCTAGCAGGGTGCCTTTGCTCCCTGTCCCCCTTTCTGCGGGCAGGGGCTGTGTCTGGCAGCCCCTTGGTCCCTCCCTGCACCCTGGGATGGGATGGAGGGTGGGTGGGTGTGGCCTGTGGCCAGGGTGTGGCCCAGGGCAGCAGGTGGGTTCTCCCTCTGGCTTACTCTTGTACACTTGGCTCCTCGGAGACCAGGACATTGGCGAGGTGAGATGCCACGAAGCTCCTCACTTGCTCGCTGGTCTCAGTCTGCAGATCGATGATCACGTGCCTGATCATGTGGAGGGTCGGCTGCCTCATCAGCAGGAGGTAGGCGGCCAGGCGCTTCTCTTCAGGGGCGGTGCCATCCAGGAAGGTCTGGAGAAGGACGTTCTGGACCTGCAGCCCAAAGAGAAGGCACAGAACCCTGGTGTCATTGGCACTCGGCAGCTTGTCTCAGGCTGGCCCAGCCAGAGGCCCGGGGCTCAGCCCTGCTCTTTAACGGTGACCCCAAACAAGGCCTGGGGCCTTGATCCCCCCTCTGTCAAATGGGCCCAGTCACACTTGACTGCCCAACCTCAGAAGGTGGATATGAAGGAAGCATGTTTGAAGGAACCACCCCCAAAATGGGGCTGTGCTCACTGTACTGGAGAAGGAATGAAGCTCCTACTATGTGCCAGGCCCTCCACTGAGCACTTTACAATTAGTATCTCTTCTGATCATCTCAGTAGCCTGGGGAGGCAGGTGGCCACTTTACACATGAGGAAACCAAGGCAATCAGAGGTTAAGTGACTTGCCCAGGGTCATACGCAGCTAGTAAGGCCAGGGCTATATTTGAATTCGGGTTTCTGATATCCAGGCCCGGTGCTCTAACCACTGGGCCCCCTTGCTGCCTCCTCCAAGGTCATGAAGCTGGGCCTGAAACCAACCCTCCCCCCCTCCCCCCAGTGCTCTGTCCAGAGCCCAGCCCAGGCCCAAGCCCACAGGGGGCACTCAGGAAATTCTTGTGCCATGAAGCTTAGAGGACGGGGACCCAAAGGAATCATTTGCTGGGCACTGCATTCTCCCTTTTACTCGGCCTTTGTTTAAAGTCTGCTTTGCTATGCATGGGAGGTGAGAATAGAGGAGGAGAGTGGATGAGGAGGGTCAGGAACTTCTTGGGCACAGTGGGCGCCTGGCCTCCACACTCTGGGGAACCACCCTGGCTGATCCGTCACAGGACTGGGGAAGCCTAGGGCTCAACCTTGCTACAGACACGGCCACTGAGCCAGAACAGGCAGGCCCAGGGCAGCCTGGGGCCCTCAGCCTCCAGGCCAGACATCTGCCATGGCCTCACCTCCTCGGTCAGCTCCATCTTCCGGAGGGCCTGGATCGCAGCTTTCTGCACCGAAAGGGATGGTGCCGGACTCTGGATGCATTTCAGAAGGGAAGCCTTCAGCTGTGGGCTCACCTCCTCCAGGGTTCTGCCCATGTTGCCAATGACCTGCCAGGAGAAGATGGAGAGGGCCCCCCATTAGAGGAAGGCAGGAGAAACTGAGGCCAGCGAGTGGGGCTCTGCTTAGTGAGAGTATGACCAGTACCCTGAGGGTCAGGTAGGTGGCTTCCTCGCTGCCAACACACTCGTTCCCAAGCCGGGAGGTCAGGTAGTCAGCAACCTCCTTCAGCTCCTGTGACACCATTGAAGTTTTCTGGTGGAATCTGGGGGTCAGAGAGCAGAGTTAGCAGGGACCTGAAGACCTTGGGTAGGGACTCAGTTCCCTCCCCTGTCACATGGCTTAATACCAGCTGTGATGCCCACCTCACAGGGGTATTGGGAGGAGGCTTTATACATCTCCAAGTACCCTGAAAAGGTGAGCTGGGTGAGCCCAGGGACTGGGCATCCCTCTGCCAGGGGCTGTCCTCAAGCCCCTGATCCACCCCCAGGATCCAGGGACACTCACTTGTTCACCACGTGGCTCAGGGCATAGAGAGTGATGCGGCTTGGCCGTTCCTGGGCCACTTTGAAGATCTCCCGCAGCCTCTGGGCAGAGGGGTTGGGAATCAACGCCATGATGTAGGAGGCTGCGTCGATCAGCAAAGGGTTGGTTTTCTCAGTTTTCAGCCAGTGCAAGATATGGGAGTAGCACTGGGGCTGCCCACACTGTACCAGGGCCTGCAGGGCAAGGGGGCTGGGGGGACAAGAGGACACAGGGGTTGGCTTATCCATTCCTCTTTGGCCCCTCCGGCCCAACAGGACAACTCTACAGTGCCTCCAGACACTCCCAACCTCTGCCCATCAGTGGGCCTGGAGAACTTTCGCCTCCCTCTCCATCTATACTCTAGAGCCCAGGCTGGATGCCCACTGGTCTGGGCTGCCTTCCCAGTGCTTCCTTCCAGGAAGGACCTTCCCTCTTGGCCCTTCTCTCACACTTGTAACATGGAATGCTGTGTACCTGACCTCTCTAACCTGGAGTCTTGTCCCCCAGCAGACTGTGAGCCCCCTGAAGGCAGGGGCATCATCTGAGCTAAACTTTGGAGGTTCCTTAGGGCCTAGCCCACAACTCTGTGACCAGGCCCAGCCTGACAGATGCAGCTGATGGCTCCTGGGGCCACCAGAAAATCTCATTCCTGGTTCTGTCCTCTTTCTTGTCCTCTTTGCCCTGCTTTTCCTCCCTGGGAAGTCTTTTCTGGCCTCTCATTAGCCAAATTCTTCCTGCCCTTCCTGGCCCTGCTCAAATACTGCTTCTTCCACAGAACTCCCTGACCCCCCAGTGCAGGGACCACCCCCACACCTAAGCCTTCCCTGACCCCTCAGTGCAGGGATCACCCCCACACATAAGCCTTCCCTGACCCCCCAGTGCAGGGATCACCCCATACCTAAGCTTTTCCTGACCCCCAGTGCAAGGATCACCCCCATAACTAAGCCTTCCCTGACTCCCAGGGCAGGGATCACCCTCCCCTCAGTTCCCAGGGCCCACAGGCTCATGGGCCATCTTTTCATGCTGGGGTCTAGGCTGTGTGGTACCACGGGTTCCCTGAAGGACATGGGCTGTGCCTGCTTCCCATTCCAGGATGGCCAAGCTAAGGTTGGCACAGGTGGAGCTCTTTACAGGCTTCCTGAATACATGGCATCCACAGTACCAATTCTGATATCCTAGGCAGGCCTCTGTGTAGGTGCAGGTGCCTTTTTTCCTTAAGCACTGTAAGCTCTCCGAGGGCAAAGCTGTGTCCTCACAGCAGCAAAAGGGAGGTCACCAAGGATGGGGACCATAAACTATGTCAAGCTAGATCCCTTCTGGATTTCACAGCCGTGCTGGACACAGGCCCATCTCTTGCCTGCCTCGGCCTCCTGGTCCTGGTGCCCCTGCTGATGTTACCTCGAGACTTCGAGAAGCTTGGGCCAAAGGGAAGTGATGGTCTCTTCATTGAGGGCCCTTAGGCTGGTGACCAGTCTACTGAAGAGTTTGGCTTGGTGTTCATTCTGCTCCGAGGTTGACAGCTTCCGCAGCTCCTGAAGGGTCTTCAGAACTACCTCCCCTCCCTCCTTGGCAGGGGCTGTGGCCTCCACATTCTCCAAGGCAAGGCTTCTCTTCTGAAAAGCATCTGGAAGGGGGTAGAGCCATGTCCAGGATCTCAGGACTGGAAGGAGCCCCCACATCTGCACCAATGCCTTGGCATGGAGTCATTGGTGGTTGGCCCTTTCTGGTCACAGGGAGCTCACTGCCTTCAGAGTCCATCCACCACATTCTCAGCAGGTTGGGCTCCTTGCCACTCACTCCCCGTTAGGTAGGCCCCTTTCTTCCCCTAGGCCTCACACTCCTAATCCGTAACAAGAGAATCTCTACAGCCCCGCCTCAGCTCTGAACTCTGGGTCCCCCTCGTCACTGATACTGGCTGGCAGAGGGGAAGGGCAGGCTGTCATCCAGAGAAACCTGACGGGGCCAGGACAAGGCCACTCAAACCCAGCATTCCTTTCAGTCTCTCATGCCCACTCCCATCACTCCCAGAGCCCCCTCACCCACAAAGGACACCCACTGCTGGGAATGGCCTTTAGTGACTACAGATGTGGACCAGCAGAGACACAGAGCCTAGACTGCAGAAGGATGCCTAGCCCCTACAGCCTGAGACCCAGAGCCCACATGCCCTGACTCTAGATCCTGTGCTTTCCCACTGCCCAGCCCTGCCTCAGCCAGGCTTCCACATAGCCCACCTGCATCAAAGAAGCGGCTGTTGATCTTGGGGGTATCTTCAAGTTTCAGGGTCTGTGTGATGCGGGCCATCATGCCGTACTGATTCCTGGAACACAGAACACGGCCTCACCTCAGCTGCCCAGCTCTGTGCTCCTATCACCATCTCTCCAAACGTTGCCCATCTGTCCTTCCTTCAGGAGGCCTCCACTGACCTCCTGGCCCAGCCCTGTTCCTAAGCACTGCCCGTCAGTCCCCTTCACTGGGCCTCATGGCATCTAGGGCTCTGGCTGGTGCCCTCAGCCAGACTCTGGCCTTGCCTGGTCACCACCCACCCAGGCGGGGGACTAGCACAGGGCTCCCCATGGATGACTGCTGGTTGGCTGGTGGCCAGCCCCACTGTCCAAGCCAGACCTCCTTTGCTGGTGACCAATCCCACAGCCCAGGCAGGGCCTCTCCTCCTGTACAAGCTCGTAGGACTCTCTCCCCACTGGCCATTCTAGGACAAACTGTCTCTGCTTCTAGCCCCGCTGGGATAGTGAGACCCTGGCACAGTCCAGACAGTCTTGTTCACCCGGCCTTCCCGCCTCAGCCCTTGCACCAGACAGGGCTGGGCACACAGTGAAAGCCAGGCGGCTCACAGACTGCTGGCCAGGGACACATACTTGTAGGAGAAGGGCAGAAAGAGATGCTGTTCCCTGCAGACAGCTTCCGCCACGTGCTTCCTCCGAGGGTCCAGAGTGTACGCGCACTCCTGCCGGCTGCTGAGCAGCTTTGATAAGGGGCCGCCCTGGAAACGAGAATTGGGAACGCTGTCCACCCTGATGCCAGCTCCAGTGCCAGCCCCTTCCCTTCCACCCAGCCAGAAGATGCCTGCTCGTTCTGGACAAAGTCTTCCTCCCAGAGATCCCAACCCGCGATCTCCTGCCTTCCCTGGCTTTGGAGAATCCTTGCCACTCTCCTGACCTGGGCTGGCTCACACCTATCATCATCATCATCATCGTCATCATCATCACCATCATCACCACCACCACCACCATCATCATCATTGCCACCATCAACATCAACATCATCATCATCATCATCATCAACACCATCACCATCATCACCACCATCAACATCATCATCATCATCTTCACCATCATCATCACCATCACCATCACCACCATCATCACCACCATCATCATCATCACTATCACCATCATCATCACCACCACCATCATCATTGCCATCATCATCATCATTGCCATCATCATCACCATCAACATCATCATCACCATCACCATCAACATCATCATCACCATCATCATCACCATCACCACCATCATCATCATTGCCATCATCATCATCATTGCCATCATCATCACCATCAACATCATCATCATCATCACCATCAACATCATCATCACCATCACCATCAACATCATCACCATCATCATCACCATCACCACCATCATCATCATCACCATCATCACCATCATCATCACCATTGCCATCATCACCATCATCATCATCATCACCATCATCACCATCATCATCATCACCATTGCCATCATCACCATCATCATCATCACCACCATCACCATCATCAGCATCATCATCTTCACCATCACCACCATCATCATCTTCATCATCATCACCACCATCATCACCATCATCATCATCATCACCATTGCCATCATCACCATCATCATCATCACCATCATCATCATCATCATCATCACCATCATCTTCACCATCACCACCATCATCATCATCATCACCACCACCATCATCACCATCACCATCAACATCATCACCATCATCACCACCATCATCATCACTATCACCATCATCATCACCACCACCACCATCATCATTGCCATCATCATCATCATTGCCATCATCATCACCATCATCAACATCATCATCACCATCACCATCAACATCACCACCACCACCATCATCATCATCATTTTTATTTTCTGTTTCAAGCCAGGGTGTCTTGTTTCTCCAGCCAGGCTGGCAGGGCCCAGAGCTGCCCCTGGCCCCAGACCAGGCCAGCCCAGGAGCCCCAAGATGCCCAGTTGGGCAGAGTTAGGCTGCTGCTCCACAAAGGCTTTTTGAATTCATGAGCCTGTTTCAGGCAGCCAATCAATCACCACACTTTAATCCAGGGCCTTCTCCTCTGCTCTTTCTTGGGACACAGAGGAAGCTTGGCCACTGCCTTAGCCTGAGGACCCTGCCTTGCCTCAGCCCCACTGCTGTAGCCTGAGGACTTCAGCCTTCCTTTTCTGTGCTGTCTCCTCCAATTAGCCCCTTATGAGAGGGGATCTTCTCCATATTTCTATTTTTTATCTGCAAGCATTGTAGTCAATGCTTAATACTTCATTCATTCATTCATTCACCCTTTTTCATTCATTCATTTACTCATTCATTCATTCACTCCTTCCTTCTTCATTCATTTGCTCATTCAGACTATGTGCTGAACACTGCTAGGCCAGAAATGAAGCCTCCTCTGCCCTCCAGGACTTGATATTCTAGCAGGGAAATGACAGACACATAGCAACAGAAACATAGATAGACTCAATAGGAGGAGAATAAGTCCATGGCTGAGGGGTCAGTGCCGAAGCATGGCTGTCCTTTCCCAGCCCTGCCCCAACAAGGACAATCTCCCTATGGGGGCATATCCAGGCTCCTGCTGCCCAAGGTCCAGACATGTTTACAGAGAATCAGTGCCCAGAAACGGGTTGATAAGGAGCAAGTCGATTCCCAAGACCAGGTTGATGAAGTCCCAAGGATGCTGGGCTGTCAGACAGAATGGTCCCGGGGCTAGGGCTGGGTCAGCAGCTTAGGCCCATGGGAGGTAGTGTGGGGGGGGGCACTGAAGAAGAGGTTCAATTCCAGCCTCTCTACGAGAGGGTGGGGTCAGCTTCCTCCTTGAGACCCAGACACAGCTGCCCACCTCCTCCAAGGGCCATTGGGCATCACTATCTGATGCCCACAAAGACTCTGATCTCCATGCAGAGAGTCCTGGGCTGGCAGGTAGCAGTGGCTGGCCATCCTAGTCCCATGGTTTGGATCAGTGCCTTCCTGTCTCTGGGCCTCAGGGGCCCTGGGTGAGATCCCTCTGAGGTCTGAGGTTTGGAGGTTTTATTGACCATGACTCTGGATCCCAAGGACCTATAAGGACAGGCACTTACCAGGCCTTTGATGAGGGCAATTGGACTAGCAGCCTTGCTGATGGGCTTGAATCTATCACATTTTTCCAGGTTTCTGTCAAGCAATATTTCAGTTCCAACATCTTTCTTTGCCCGAACTGTGACATCACTGGAGCAGTTTCCGTACACGGTTTCCTGGGCAGGAGGGAGTACATTAGGTGTCAGTGCGCACAGTGGCACCTGGGGCAGGAGATTGGGGGTGGGCAGCAGGAGAGCAGCAAAGAGGCAGGAAGCCTCTCACTGCCCAGGAAGTGTGAGGGGAAGGGGCCAGGCTCAGAAGCTCCCAGGAGCCACAACCTGGGTCAGCATCACAATAAATATTTTCAGAAAACTCAGTTTTTTAAACAATTTCAGTCTTTTTGGCAAGGAGTGCTGTTTTAAGAGGGAAGGGTGCTTTCCTGAGTCCCAGACCCCTCTGTATTCTGACATCTCAAGATGGGGATGCTCCATCTCTCTGGTTGGAGGGGATCTGCCAGGCAGGGTTGTCTGCCAGCCAGGAGGCACCCCAGCTCCTTCCCTCTCTAGGGTCAGGGTAGTGAGGAAGGTAGGTCAGGATCAGGAGGAGAGGACACCTGAGGATCGAGAGCCACCAGAGACTGGTTTTCTGGGGGGCTGTTCTCAATTCCCCATTTGGCTTGGGCAGTGGGGACCCTGCCAGCATGAGCTTAGGCACATGATACGGCAGCCAGGTGGCACAGTAGGCAGAGAGCCTGGACTAGGGAAGACCTGAGTTCAAATTCTGTTCAGCTGTGTAACCTGGGGCTAGTCACTTTCTCCTTGGCCTCAGTTTCCTCGACTATAAAATGGGTCCATTTGAGGCTCACACGCTTGGCAAGCCTTGAAACCTTGTCTACATGGTGACCGTCTTGTCGGCGGATGAGTGGATGTTCTCACCATGGCCAGCACGCGCTTGCCCTCCTCTGTGTCCATAGGCACCAGGAGCGCAGAGACCACGCCTCGCTTCATGTTGAGAATGTGCGCCGGCTCCTCCTTCTCGGGGTACAGGAGTACTTGCTTCCCGTCGGGGATGCTGAGGCGGAGGTCGTACCTGCCCCGAGAAGAGACAACCATGGAAGTCCCGGGCTCCGCCTCCTCTCCGGGCCCCTCCCCACGGGCTCAGCGCCGGCGAGTTCCGGTCACGACTCTGCTCCTCTCCCAGCAGACCCCGAGTGGACCCCCTTCCCGCCCTGGGTCTCCAGGTCCTCCGTGGTCACTGGGCGGTGACTCTGGACCGGACGATCTCTGGACACATGGTCCATCCCCAGGCGCGTTGGTGGCCCCTTTAGGCCGCCAGCTGCTGCCAGGGCCAGTCTAGTCCGGCCGAGGGGAGCGCAGACTCGAACCCCTCACCTGGACAGGGCAGCGGCGAATTCGTCCGAGTTCTTGGTCTTCCTCAGCAGGGCTTTGCCATCTGGGTCGAAGCCGTACACTTCCTTCAGCGTGCACTGACTCATCTTCAAGATGAATCTGCACAGCTGGGGGACCTCTAGCTCCACCTGAAAATAGAGACCCCCCCATGAGCGGTTCGGCAGAACCCGGCACCAGCGGGCGAGCGGAGGGAACCCAGCGGAGGCCGCTCCGGACTCAGAGAGCCTGGCGGAGCCCGGGCAGCCTCAGCAGCCTCGGTTTCTTCGTCTCCCAGGAGATTCTGCCTCCCAGAGGGGCTGAAGTGCTGGGCAGACACCTCTTTGTCCTGCCTTGTGCGAGCTCCATAGGGGAGCAGCGGGGACCAGCAGCCAATCACAAGCTTTGGTCCCTGCTGGAGCCCCACCGAGCTTCCCCAAATATTGTGGGAGGAGCCTCAAACGTTTGTTGATTGACCTGCTGACAATTACTCCCAAGAATGAGCATGAGGCCATTGAACTGTTTGGCCCAGTACGGGCAGATGCCAGGGGCAATCTGTGGGACAGGGAGTGAGCACCCCAAACTTCCCCCGAGGGAGCTCCCTGCCCCCCTGCTTCCCTTGGCAGTACCAAACCCCGCAGTTTACTCCTTGCTGAGCATTGTCTAAGCCTATCTTGGTTCCTGGGGTCGGGGCGGGGGGGGGGGGGGGGCAGACAGGGGACGGGGAAGCGAGAGGATACTACGGAATGCACTTCACACAAGCTTCTCCTCCATCCCTACCTGGCTCCTCCTCCCTCGGAGGGAACATTCCCCGAGCCAAAGTCCAGGCCTTTCCTTGGCTCACTCACCGACAGATCCCAGGGGTCACCTCCACTACCCCACTCCTGTCAGCAGCCTCCTGGACAGCTCTGGCTGGATGGCCTGCGCTTTCCCCTGCCTTCCTCTACAGCCTTTCCGGCCCTCATTCCCTGATTGCCCCGGGCCCGCAGCCAGATTCTCCCGTGTCAGTGGCTTTCTCCAGTTGCTCATCTCTAGGCCTTGTTTTCCTTCCTTTCTGGACGGGAAGCTTCGTGAGGGCAGGGCTATCTCTCATTTGTCTCTGCATCTCTGTCCATGGGACGATTCACCAAGGGTTTGCTAATGGCATCCCCGAGGGAGAGGGGAATTTGGAGGTCATGCCTTTCATCCCTCCCCACCCCCTGCCCAAAGTGTCAATAATCCTATACTAATCTATCACCACCCAGTTTTCTTTTGAAGATTTCCAGATATGGGTAACTCAGTATTCCTCAAGCCAGTAAGGACAGCCAGCATGGTAGTGAATGAACAAATGGTTTTTAAAGCCACAGAAAGTTCAGCACAGTTCCAAATACTGCTGGACTCTACCCACGTCTTCAATGTGGCTGGCAAAGCTGGACAGAGCTCCTGCCCTGGGCTCCTTCCAGGCCGTGCTGGGAGGGAAGCAGAGATAGCCCAAGCCCAAGCTGGCCCTTTCAGAGCTCCCAGGGGGGCAGGGAGGGAAGACAGGGAAAGGAGGCAGCCAGCCTAGACAGAGGAGGCTCCTGGCTCCAGGGCACCCACAAAGTGAGGGACATTCTCTGCTTAAAATGCTAAAAAAGGGGGAGAGTACCAGGGTCTCCATTCTGTGCCCCAGCCTGAGTGCCTTCTTCACAATCCAAACACAACATCAGCCTTCAGGACTTGAGATTGCTTCCGAATCTCTGGGACAATGACACTGATTCTGGCAGACTCTCGAGACCCCCCCCCCCCAGAACTGGCTAGGGCCCTTGGGCAGAGCATACAAAATGCTTCCTCTGCCCCAAACACCTGGCAACAGCTGGACTGCCTTAGAGCCTCTCCCCTGTCTGCCTCTGCCTCACTCCTACTGCAGTGAGACAAAAAGATTCAGCAGGAGCTTTCCTAGACAGGTAATTCTGCAGGTGGGCAGATAGTCAGGCAATAAGCATTTACTACGCGCCTCCTGTGTGTCTGGCTCTGTGCTAAGAGCTGGAGATACAAAGACTAACTGACAAAGGCCTGGCTCTCCAGATGGGGAAGCAGCCTGGGGATGCTGGCCTGGAAGCACCTGTCTCCCGTGTGGGCACAGGGCCCTGGACTGAACCTTGGACTGGAAGTGACCACTACCGCTGAGGAAGCACATCCCTCCTGTGTGGGCACAGGGCCCTAGGGGATAGAAGCCCTTCCCCTGGCACTCCTGGGGGCTACTGACCTTGCAGTTAATTTTGGTGGCGCTGTAAGAGTCTGCAGTGCCAGCCACATTGTTGGCACTCTCGGCTTCATAGCTATATACATATTTTCTGAGGTGCTTGAAGCGGATAGTATCTTCTGAAAAGAAAAGACAGGTATTAGCAGTGCTCCAAAGGTCTGCTGGTGACCCTGAGGAGCTGGGGGATCTGGGGGCCCCCAGACTGGGCTTCCATCTGCATACTCACTAATGGTGCCCTAGCCTCCCAAACTAAGTCTTCCTGCTGATGGGAGAGGGGAGAAGGGACCGGACCCTCAGAAGACAAGATCCTAATAATCCTTTCTGAGTTCGGTGGAGATCCAGTGCCAGGGTGTGCCTGTCCTAGCTGGGTCAGGGCAGCTCAGTGGCAGAGGCCCAGGCCCAGGAGGGGAATCTTTGTGAGCACAGCTCCTCTGTGGGTACACAGTTCCTGTACCCACAAACCTGCAGACCTCAGTTACAGAACAGCTGAGCATGCAGGAGGGCCTGGCCTTAGGGACAATGGTAGGTCATTCTTCCACCAAGCTGGCTATGGGTTGCTGCCTGACCTAGGCAGTGCCCCTAGCAAGCAGCCTGGCCAACATCTGCCAGCGCCCAAGCTGGTCTGACTGCGGGCAGAGGGTGGGTCCGGCCAGCAGGTGGCGCCAGAGCCCTGCCTAAGGAAGGCAACCCTCATTATTTGACTAAGACTGGCTGCCCAAAGTCAGACTCCAAAGGTCCTTGGGAGCCCTGGGGGTGGGACAAGCAAACAGCCCAGGACAGCCTGGGTGGGGGTGGGGGAGGCGGTCTGGCCTTCCCGTCAGAGGTGGCTCAGGAGCTGGGCTGATCAATGATTAATTAGCCCACCCACGACAGCAACACAATGTTGACTTTCAAGGGCCAATGGAGCCCAAGGGAGAAGCTGGGGCCCTGAGCTCCCTGGGCCTGGGCTATTGTCACCCAGGGCAGCCCAAATCCCCCTACCACCACCCCTGGCACCCAGGCTCTCCAGTGACTTACTTGGGCAGGTTGGGCTCTGGTTTTCTTTCCCCTCCTCTTCTGGAAAGAAAGAAGAGAGAGATAAGTTATAGTCAGTCTGTGGCTGCCATGGTCAGGACCCTGATGCTATCCCCTGCAGGGTCCCCACACTTCCCCCAAAGTGTCCTCCACAACCTTGCTAGGTCTCCAAATTAGATATCCTCTGGAAATAGTCTGTTTCCTGGCTGAATTGCACGTGCTACTCTAATGTGGGTCCTGGCCATCCATGCCCACTGAGATAGGGATCTGGCCTGTATATCCACCCCTCCAGCACCAGGGGCTAAGCTGCCTGCCAGCTCTCTGCGGAATTTGGGGGGCTCTTTTCCACTACCCATTGCCACCCTGGGGAGTGTTCCCTCCCAATTCTGGGGCCCCAAGCCTTAGCAGAAAAGGAAAGGTCATCCCTGGGGCTCCCCACCTCTGGAGGACCACCTCTGGGGCCTCAGAGAAGGGAAAACAGCCCATCCCCAACCCACCCATCCAGATACAGGACACTGAGGCCTTTGCTTGGGCCCTTTGGCCTGCAAGCCAAACATCTGGAGGTGTTTGCCCATGCCCTATCTCTTTCTGCAGATCAGATCACATAGGTTTCTGCTCAGGCCATTGCCCAGCCCTCAGGCTCATGAGCCCAGCACTTACGGGAAGAGCTGCCACCCAGGAGCAGCAGCAGGAGCAGGAGGGTGCCCCAGGTTCCCATGGTGGCCCGCCAGGGACGGGGCCTCCTGGGAGCTCCCAAATCCATTTCTTGAGTCACTTTGGGCTGGCTGGCTGTCGGACTGCTCACTGCCTTCTCGGGCTGCTGGCTGCCTGCTGGGGAAAATGAGCCCGCTCTTTTGGAGCCGCCCTTATATAGTTCTCAGCCGCTGAGCTAATTGGGATAAGAAGCTCACAGAAGATTGCAAAAGGTCCAAAGGGCAGAGTCCTGGGTCCTCCTGCATTTTCCACATTAGGTTTGCCTGGACTAAGGGCCCCAGCAGGAAAGGCAGGAAGGGCAGAGGAGAAAGGAGAGCCTGAAATCTGACTGGGACCCCAGGCTGACTTCGGGCCAGTCAGGAGGCTTTTCATTGAAGCGGCCTTTCCTGCTCAAAGGGTTTTCTGAAAGTACTTGGCCATGGAGGCTGAGTCCCTGACTTCAGCATTGGTCATCCAGATGTCCGGGCTGTGTAAGGGACTTTTAGAGATGATCTAATCTACAGCCCTTTGTCATGAGCAGAGAAAGAAACTGAGGAAATGGGCTGCCTGCCTTTGTCTAGAGAAAAGGAACAGCTCATCGGAATAAAAAATAAATCTTCGATCCCTATCTGAATGATTCCGACTCTACTGGGAGCAGCTCAGCCTTCCAAATACTCCCTTTACAACTCTCACCTCTCTCTCTCTCTCCCTCTCTCTCTCTCTCTCTCTCTCTCTCTCTCTCCCCCCCTTCCTCTCTCCCTGTCTCTGTCTCTGTCTCTGTCTCTCTCCCTCTCTCTCTCCCTGTCTCTCTCTCTCTGTCTTTCTCTTTGTCTTTTTCTCTCTGTGTCTCTCTTTCTCTGTGTCTCTGTCTCTGTGTCTGTCTCTGTGTCTCTGTCTGTCTCTCTGTCTCTGTCTGTCTCTGTCTCTCTGTCTTTCTCTGTCTCTCTCTCCCTCCCTCTTTCCCTCCCTCCCCCCTCTCTCCCTGGGCCCAGGGCTCTTGAAACCCCACCATCCAAGAACAGGTTGGAGGAGCTGGGGGTGTTTAGCTTGGACAAGAGAAGCCTTAGGGGGCATCCTCTCACTATCTCCCATGACCTGAAGATCTGGCTGGAGCAGAAGAATTCATTCATCTTCCTGTTCTTGGTCTTGGGGGCGTAGAACAGGAAACAGTGGGTGGGAGTGGCCAAGAGGCCAATCTAGGTTTCACAGGATGAAGAGCCTCCTAACCTGCAGGGCTCCTCCAAAGCAGACTAAGGCTGCCACCTGAGGAAGGAGCTCCCCCTCCCTAGAGGTCTTCAGGCAGTGACTGGATGACCGCTGACCAGGGAGGAGGTCAAAGGGATGTTCAGTCAGAGCAGCCTGCTTCTGTGGTCCCTTCCACCTCTGGGATGCTGAGGCAGTGAGGGCATGGAAGCCTAGACAGAGGTGTGGGCATGTCATTAGAAACCTCCTTGGAAAAGGCACTGCCTGGACTCTCGGAGGAGAAAAGAAAAAGCAAAGGGCCAGGGAAGTAGCCAGGAACCTGAGACCGAAGGCCTAGAGAGGGGTCAAAGAGCCTGGAGCCCAGGGCAGCTCCCTCCAGGCCACTGCCGATTGGTGGAAAGCCACCGCTAATGAGTCCTGGTGGCTTTAGACACTCACAGCACAAAGCTTTCAAGAAGAAGTGGAAACCACGCCTGGCCTAGGAGGGACAATAGGCCTTCCCTCTGGTTCCCCAGGAGTCAGGGTCAGGAACCTTTCTGTAAACAGCCCTCTTGTATTCATCCCTAAGCATTTAGGAAAAGTACTGCAGGGGAGGTTAGCAAGCCTAGTTCAGCAACAAGAGAAGCCACCTCTGGGAGTGTGTAAGGAGAAAGAGCCCAGGACCCTGGCACCTACACCTACTGCAGAGGTGTGTGACCCTGCCAAGTCACTTCCTCACTGAGTCTCCCTCTCTCAACTCTAGAATATGGATGACTATCATTGTCCAATCTTTCTCACTGGGTTGTGGAGGGAAAGTGCTCTGAAAGCCTTAAAGTGACCACTATGCTCTTTTTAAAACTCCCCGCACCCAAAGCAGATTAGCAAAAGGAACTTACCATGTGTCAAAGCCAGGCCCCACAGGACACTCACCCAGGCATCCCAAGCCTTGTTTATGGAGGGGCAGGGGATCAGAGAGGAGGCCTCTCAAACTACCAAGGATCCTAGGAGAAATGTCCTAACTCACTAATGCTAAGAGAAATTCAGAACAGAACCTCTCAGGGATGAGTTGGTAAAGATGAGCAAAGTCACTGCTTGAGAAGCTTCAGGCCCCCAGTCTTGGGAGGTACCTGTGCCCAGAGTGATGGTGGGTGAATGGGGAAGAGCCTCTGGTGTTCCCCTGGGAGCCAGCAGGAAGCTTAGCTCCCAACATTGAAGGGGGGAGCCTTCCCACAGTGGGCACGAATGCCCATAGTCAGCGTGGTGGGGGCTTTCAGCCAGGAAACAGACAAACACTCGTGCCCTCACCCATGGCAAGGCATTGGCCCAAACCCACCAGAAAACAGCTTGGATTTCTGCTTGGAAAGTCCCTCACTTCTCTCTGACCCAGCTACCCCCTTCCTTGGGTACATGTCCCCAAGGAGGAAATCGAAGGCACCAAGAAAGGGTCCATCCATCCCCAAACAGTGACAGCAACACCTTTTGTGGTCACAACAAACTGAAAACAAGGTGAGTGCCCACTGACCAGGGAATGCCTGAACAAGTGGATTTAGAAGAGTAGGAAGAACTTTATGAAGAAAGCAGAACCAGGAGAAAAATGCAGGTGCTAAGCCCAATACTGTACAAGAAGGGAACCTTAGGGTTTTGCACAAACAAAGCCAATGCAACCAAGTTTAGGAGGGAAGCAGAAATCTTGGAAATAATTTTTACAACAAGTGTCTCTGATAAAGGCCTCCTTTCTAAAATATGTAAAGAATTGAGTCAAATTTATAAGGATACAAGTCATTACCCAATTGACAAATGGTCAAAGGATATGAACAGGCAGTTTTCAGAGGAAGAAATTAAAGATATCTATAGTCATATGAAAAAAATACTCTAAATCACTATTGATTAGAGAAATGCACATCAAAACAACTCAGATACCACATCACACATCTCAGACTGGCTAACATAGCAAAACAGGAAAATGACAAATGTTGGAGAAGATGTGGGAAAATTAGAACACTAATGTATTGTTGGTGGAGTTGTGAACTGATCTGACCATTCTGGAGAGCAATTTAGAACTCTGCTCAGAGGGCTATCAAACTGGGCATACCCTTTGACTCAGCAATACCACTGCTAGGGCTATATCCCAAAGAGAGCATAAAATGGGAAAGGACCCACATATACAAAAATATTTATAATAGCTCTTTTTGTGATGGCCAAGAATTGGAAATCAAGGGGATGCCCATCAATTGGGGAACAACTGAACAAGATGTGGTATAGGAATGTAATGGAATACTATTGTGCTATAAGAAATGAAGAGCAGGCAGACTTCGGAAAAACCTGGAAAGACTTATATGAACTGATGCTGAGAGAAGTGAGCAGAACCAGGAGAATACTGAACACAGTAACAGCAACACTTCGATGACCAACTTTTTTCTTAAATTTTTTTAGATTTTTTATTATTTGTTTACAATACACAGTTCCATAAGTTTTTGAATTCCAAATTTTCTTCCCCTCCTCCCTTTCCCCCTCCCCACCAAGGAAGCATGGAATCCAATATATGTTCTACATATACATTCTCATCAAGCTTATTTACACAATAGTCAAGTTGTAAAGAAGAATTATGACCAATGGAATGAATCACGAGAAAGAAGAAACAAAACCAAAAAAGAAGAGGAAAAAAAAGAGAGAGCAAGTAGTTTGCCTCAATCTGCTTCAGACTCTGTAATTCTTTCTCTGGATATAGATAGCTCTTTCTATCATGAGTCCTTTGGAGCTATCTTTGAACCTTGTATTTCTGAGAAGAGCCAAGTCTATCAAAGTTAGTCATCACAGAATCAGTATGTCTGTGGTTGTGTACAATGTTCTCCTGGTTCTGCTCCTCTCACTCAGCATCAGATCATATAGGTCTTTCCAGGTTATTATGAAGTCCGTATGTTCCCCATTTCTTATACAGTAGCATTCCATTAAATTCATATACCACAACTTATCTAACTATTCCCCAATTAATGGGCTTCCCCCTGATTTCCAATTCTTTGCCACCACAAAAAGAGCTGCTATAAATTTTTTGTGTATACAGGTACCTTTCCCACTTGTGTGATTTCTTTGGGATACAGCCCTAGAAGTAGTATTGCTGGGTCAAAGTGTATGCCCAGTTTGATAGCCCTTTGAGCAGAGCTCCAATTTGCTCCCAAGAATGGCTGGATCCGTTCATAACTCCACCAACAACATAACAGTGTTCCAATTTTCCCACTTCCTCTCCAGCATTTATCATTTTCCTGTTTTGTCATGTTAGCCAATCTGACAGGAGAGATGTGGTATCTAAGAGTTGTTTTGATTTGCATTTCTTTAATCAGTAGTGATTTAGAGCATTTTTTCATATGCCTATAGATATCTTTAATTTCTTCCTCTGAAAACTGCCTGTTCATATCCTTTGACCATTTCTCAGTTGCGGAATGATTGTATTCCTGATCAACTTTAACAGATTTAGCTCTTCTCAGCAATACAATGATCCAAGACGACTCCAAAAGACTCACAATGGAAAATGCTATCCGCATCCAGAGAAAGAACTGTGGAATCTGAATGCAGATCGAAGCAAACTATTTGTTTTTTTTTTTGTTGTTTGTTTCTTCCTTCTTGTAGCGCCTCCCTTTGGTTCTAACTCTTCTTTACAACATGACTAAAGTGAAAACATGTTTAATATGAAAAAAATGGACCCTTGGGGGCCAAGGCCAACTCCGCGTGGGGACGAACCCTTGGGCGCTAAGCCCCGTGCTGCGCAGGGACGGAATCTGAACTGCAACTTCGCTAGCACTAGGCTCCATGGCCAGCCTTGGTCCTGGAGAATGGGAGCTCCTGTCCAAGTCCATTCAGTCCAATCAAATCAGCATTTCTTATAGCCCTTTTCTGAGGTAAGGAAGGGCTCAGGACCCAGAGGCTCACAACCCCAGCACATGCTCACCTGGTGCCACCTGGAATGATGGAGTCAGCACGGTCTGTGCGCTGGGGCAGAGGATGCTGGTGGACCACACTTCGCTGAGCAGCCCTGGATCTTCCTCCGAACATCATCCACCACCTCTACCTGCCCCAGGTCGCCCAGCCTCCCTTTCTTCTTCAGGCTGCAGAAATGACAGATAACAAGAGTTACCATTTATTTATATGACGGCCTCAGGTCTACACATTTCTTACAATTCTAATCTCCACTATTGGTATCCCATTGTAAGGTTTGCGAGGTTCATGAAAATTATCTATTTGATCCCCATGACAATCCTGAGAGGGAGGTGCATTAGGATCCCCATTTTACAGATGAAAAAACAGGCAAGCAGAGGTTCAGTGACTTGTCTAGGGTCATGCAGCTAGTGTCTAAGGCTGGATGTGAACTCAGGTCCTCCTAATGCCAGTGTACCAACTGGTAGCCTCCAACAACAACTTCAAATGGAGTCTTAGGATGGGAAGAGAATCGAGAGGCTTTCAATCTAATTGACCACTTCATTTTACGGTGAGGAGGCTGAAGCTCAGATGGGGAGAAAAGACCAGAGAGGGAGTTTGTGTCACAACTGGCATCTGAAGCCATGTCTTCTGGTTCAAATCTAGCTCTCCTTCCCATATGTCATGTGCAGCCCCATTTCACCAAGGATGAGTCTGAGGTCCAGAACCAGTTCTTAATAGCTCCCCTTCAGGAGCCGCTCCAGCCTGGCCTTCTGTGACCCAGCTGAGCCATGGCAGGAGCAAACACGAGAGGATGCATCCCTGACCTCAAGGAGCTCACTGAGGGAATGAACGCAACATGCCAAAGTCTATGTCAATGGCAAATGATACGTACAGGCTTTGATGACTGGTGGGTGGTCAGGGTGGGCATCCTGGAGGAGGTGACACAGAAGACAGATATCTGTTTACCACAGTCTATCAGGTTGTTGTGCACTGACAAGACTAACACAAGATGCAGCCTTTAGGAACCTCTGAGGCCTGGCAGTGTCCCTCTGGAATGGTGCTGCTGAACCCCAAGGACCCAGGGCCTCAGCTTGGCTGTCTCAGAAATGACACTGGCCTCAAAGCAGTAGAAGCAGAGGGTGGGGGACAGAGCCCCAGAGGCCCTGCCTTGAGATGCCAGCTCTATGACTGGACATATCCCCTTCTCCCTCTGGACCTCAGCTTAGCCACCCACCAGATGAGAGGCTGGGACATGCTCTTCAAGGTCCCTTCCAAGGCTAACTTCCATGATCCCACCCTAATGATTTCACATATATGGGGAGGGGGCTCTGGTTCCCAGATGTCTATGGTCCTAGTCACCATCACTATTATCATCCCCTAATAGCACCACTTAACCCATTCTCCCTTGGGTGTCAGGCCCCTAAAACACCCTTGGGATGGTGTGCTCTGTCCAGGAAAACATTCAGCTCTTCCATGGGGTCCATAGAGGACCTGGTGCTTTCAGCTTTGAAGGTCTCCTTTCCTAGTCCTGCTGTTTGTGCCTCCTGGCCTCTTAGACTGTGACCACAAGGAAGGCAGGGCTGGCTCTTCTCTCCCCCTACCCTGACCAAGGGCTCTCTGTGCCCACTTTTGTGAGGGATTAAATTGACTTTGTGACAGGCCTGGGACCAAACGCTGTTTTGCTCACAAGGCAGCCTCCTCTCAGAAGCTGCCTCCCAGCCAGGCTCAGCCTTTGCTGTCTATCATTGCTGCTACTTTGTCCCTGACTGTGAGAAAAATGGGTAAGCCCACCCCAATGTAAAGATCGGGACAGAGATGGAGAAATCGATTCAGTTACCAAGATTTCCTCAAGCTTGTTAGTCATGTGCCAGGGGTGGGGAGCTACAATCATGGAAAGTCCCTGCCCACAGTGGAGCAATGAGCATGTAAAGTCAATGCAGAAGCATTTATCAAGTGCCTACTGTGTGCCAGGCATTGTGCAAGGTGCTGAGGATACAAAAACCTCCAAGAGCTTGCACTCTTTTTGAGCTTAATTAATTAATTTTTAGTTTTCAACATTCACTTCCATAAGATCTTGAGTTCCAAATTCTCTCCCCCTCCCTCCCCAAGATAGCATGCAATCTGATATAGGCTGTACTTATACATTCATATTAAACACATTTTCACATTGGTCATGATGCAAAGAAGAATTAGAACTAAGGGGAGGAATCATGAGAAAGAAGAAACGAAACAAAACAACAGAAGAAAAGGAGAGCCAATAGTCTGCTTCGATCTGCATTCAGACTCCCAGCTTCTTCCTCTGGATGGGGATGGCATTTTCCATCTTGAGCCTTTTGGAGTTGTCTTAGATCCTTGTATTGCCAAGAAGAGCTAAGTCTATCAAAGGCAGTCATCACACAGTGTGGCTGTTACTGTGTACAGTGTTCTCCTGCTCCTGCTCACTTCACTCAGCATCAGTTCATATAAGTCGTCCCAGGTTTTTCTGAAGTCTGCCTGCTCCTCATTTCTTATAGCACAGTAGTATTCCATCACATTCCTATACCACATCTTGTTCAGCCATTCCCCAATTGATGGACATCCTCTCAGTTTCTAATTCTTTGCCACCACAAAAAGATTCGCTATAAATATTTTCGTACGTGTGAATCCTTTTCCCTTTTTATGATGTCTTTGGGATACAGACTAGCAGTGCTATGGCTGGATCAAAGGGTATGCACAGTTTGATAGCCCTTTGAGCAGAGTTCCAAATTTTTTTTCCAGAATGGTTAGATCAGTTCACAACTCCACCAACAACGAATCAGTGTTCCAATTTTCCTACATCTCCAACATTTATCATTTTCCTTTTTTGTCATATTAGCCTATCTGATAGGTGTGAGGTGGTACTTCAGAGCTGTTTTAATTTGCATTTCTCTAATCAATAGTGATTTAGAGCATTTTTTTCATATGACTAGAGATAGCTTCGATTTCTTCATCTGAAAACTGCCTGTTCATATCCTTTGACCATTTATCAATTAGGGAATGACTTGTATTGAGCTTACATTATTTCAGGGAAGACTCCGCACATAAGTGAGAGAGGAAAGAGGACACCCGCAGAATAAGGAGGTGTGACGTGGGTACTGGAAAGGAGAGGTTATACAGGGAGGGAGGAGGGGAACTGAATTGAAAACAGTGTGGAGACAGCAGCCTGGAAGAGAGGGCACGTGGAGGAGAGGCTCAGAGGCCACAGAGCCAAGATGATCGAGGAGAGGACTTGTGGCTGAGGGGGCCAGAGGTCGGGATGGACGAGGACAAGGGAAAGGCTTGGGCGGGAAGGAAGGGTCAGCCCAGAGGGAATCTTGGGGGATTTCTGGCAGGTCTCCTAGGTCTGCTCAGGGTTTCTCCAGGAGACACAGGTGTGTTTGCAGGAATCAGGAAAGGAACCAGCTGATAGGAAGAAAATGGAGACTAGAGGGGGTTGATCGAGGGGACAGTCTTCCGGGGAAGATGGGAGGGGGTGGGGGCAAGGGGCATGGAGAGGGTCGGCCTCCACCAGGTAAAGCTGAGGTGAGGTGAGGGGGACCTCAAAGCAAATGGTCTCAAATGTCTCAATAAATGGTCTCGGACCTCAAGGAACCAATGACCTAGGAAACAGTAGGTGCCTGGGCAAACTCGTTCCAACCCAGCCAGCTGAGCCTCCAAGGGGGGTGGGGATCAGGAAAGGCCTCTTCTAGGAGGTGATGCCAGACCTGAGTCGCAATGGGAGGCAGGAATTCTAAGAGGCTGAGGTAAGGAGGGGAGCCTTCAGGGCTAGGGGAGTCCTGTGCCAACTTCCCAGGAGTGGACAAGGACCTGTCCCATGAGGAGGACCCCAAAGACTTCAGCAGTGGCTGAGTGGCTGAGTGGAGGAAGAGGTGAGACTAATGTAAAGTCCCCCCAGGAATGAGATGCTGGAAGCAGGTGAAAGGCCAGCCCAGGGGCTTGTCTTTAACCCCAGGGCCAAGAGGAAACCACCAAAGGGAGAGTCTGGGGGAGGGAGGAAATCCCTTTGGCTTCTGTGTGGAGGCCAGCTCCAGAGAAGGGACTGGAACAGGAGGGGAGAGCAGGAAGTACAAGGAGGTGTCCAGGCAAGCCAATGACAGCTTAAGCCAGGCCGGTGGTGGGAAGACAGTGATGGAGGCTGGAGATGCTGGGACCTGGCAAGGGAGAGGAGAGAATCGAAGGGCACAGCTGAAGGATGAGTACCCCAGACAGATGCAGGCCTTGGGGGGTGCAACCCAGTCACCCCAATGGCCACACACACATATTCCCATGTAACTCCATGTTTACCAACTGGGGATCAAAGCTTTCTGATAACTGAGCACCTAGAAAAGCCAGACAACCTTAGAACATCTCCTCCAGGGAGTTACCATCCTGCAGAAAGAACAGCCCTCGGTCTCTTCTGCTTCTGGGACAAGGCTGTTCTGCTTGGAAACAACAGACCTGGGGAGGCATGGAGGCAGAAGTGGCCTCGGGTCCAGGCCTGGCTCCACCACTAGCATGCTGTGTTACTTTGGGAAAGTCACTTTCCATCTCTGAGCCTTGAGTCCTTCAACTGCTACCACTTGGAGTTATGAAGTGTTACTACGCTATTGGGTAGTTGGCACATAGCACATGCTCAATGAGGCCCATAGGTACTTTGGTAGCCCTGGGGTAGTTAGAGCTCTGGGCCTGTAGTCAGAAAGACCCAAGTTCAAATTTGGCTTTAGATACTTCCTAGCAAGGCACTGACCCTCTGCCTGCCTCATTTTTCCAACTGCAAAATGAGACTGGCCCATCACCTCCCTCCCAAGGTTGTGAGAATCAGAGATGATATTTATAAAGTGCTCAGCCCTGTCCCTGACACAGAGTAGGAGCCAAATAGATACTCCTTTCCTTGCTCGCCCTCTCTGTCCCATCTTTCCTCCCCTCCTTCTTCCCCTTCCTCCCTCGCTCCTTCCTGAGAAATTGTGAATTGCCCGGTCCACCCAGCTAATTTGCAGCAGAGCTAGAGTAAGAACCCAGGACCCCTGACTCCCAGCCTTGGGCTCTTTCCATCCCATCACACTTCCTGTACAAGTGCCTGGGGACAAAATGGAGAACTGGCTCCCGCAAAAGCAGTGCTGGTGGACCTCATTGCCCAGAACAGACACGTCATAACTTCCCTCTCACACACCCAGGGAAAGCCCAGTGTTGCCCAAACCACAGTCTGTTGCTGGACAGGGAGCCCAGGGGTTCACAGAGTGATGAAATGAAATGGTCTTGGTGATCTCATCAGCTCCCATGGATTTAATGTCCACCTCTATGCTGATGATTCTCAGATATACCTGTCCTGCCTCGATCTCTGCCAGTCTCCAATCTCTCATCTCCAACGGCCTTTCAGACATCTCAAACTGGAGACATCTGAAACATAGCACATACAAACCAAAGCTCGTGAACTTTCCCATACCGCCTTCTCTTCTACCTGCCCTATGACTGGGGAGGGTGCCACCATCCTCCCAGTCCCCCAGACTCAAAACCTAGGAATCATCCTGGGCTCCTCACTCTCGCTCATCCCCCATGTCCAATGTGGGGCCAAAGCCCATCAGTTTCACCTTTATAGCATCTCCCCAAAACTCCTTCCCTCCCTTCCCTCCTTTGTCCCTGCCCCCACCCTAGTACAGACCCTTATCCCCTCACACCTGGAATATTGCAAGAGCTACTGGGGCTTTGCCTGCCTCCAGCCTCTCCTTGCTCCAGTCCATTTTCCATTTAGCCACTAAAGGGATTTTCCTACAGTGGAGGGCTAACCATGTCACTCCCTGCTTGATGATCCCTATCACCTCCAGGACCAAATATAAAATCACCAGTGTGGCATTTGAAGCCCTTCATAGCCTGCCCCCCTGCCCCCAACCCCACATGCCTTTCCGGTTTTACACATCAGACCTGTCCACATACTCTGCAGTCCAGGGTCCTTGGTGTCATGGCCGTTCCTTGAACAAGACACTCCACCTTCCAGTTCCCAGATTTTTCTCTGGCTGCCCACCCCTGGAATGCTCAGTCTCCTTCCTCATCTCTACCTCCAGGCTTCCCTGGCTTCCTTCAAGTCCCATCTAACACTACCCCCCCTTCTCCAGAAAGCATTCCCTGTCCCCTGTCTGCAGCCTCCCCAGTGATTACTCCTTATTTGTCTGGTATATATCTATCTGTCCATGGTGGTTTGCACATGGTCCCTCCCATTAGCCTGTAAGCTCCTTGAGGTCAGAGGTTGGCTTTTCATCTTCTTTGAGTTCCCAGTGCCTGACACATAGTAGGTGCTTAATAAACTGAAGCCCCTCCCTTTCTCCTGCCTTCCTCAGGTCCCTCCTGTTGACAGTATGGGTCCTCTTCCCTTTACCATTTCTGAGTGTTGTTACAAATGAAAAGTCAGACAAACAGGAGGGAGACTAAGATGGAGGGAAATACACAAGTAGTGATCATAACAGTGAATGTGAGTAGGATGACCCCTCCCATAAAACAGAAGCCGATAGTAGAGTGGGTCAAAAACCAGAATCCTACAATATGCTCTTTACAAAAAAACACACCTGAAACAGAGAGACACACACAGAGTAAAGGAAAATCTGGAAAAACTTGTATGAACTGATGCAAAGTGAAATGAGCAGGACCAAGAAAACACTGTACACAGTATCAGCAGCATCATGTGATGAACAACTATAAATGACTCAGCTTTTCTCAGCAACACAATGATCTAAGACAAGTACAAAGGACTCATGAAGGAAAATGCTAACCACATCCAGATAAAGAACTGATGGACTCAATGCAGGTTGAAACTATGTTTTTTCATTTTATTCTTTCCCATGATTTGTTGTTTTGTTTTTACTTTTGATATGTTTCTTTTTCCACAACTGTGATGAATACGGAAATATGTTTTACATGACAACATATGTATAAACAATATCAAACTGCCTATCGTTTTCAGAAGAGGGAAGGGGAGGCAGGGAGAAAAATTTGAAACTCAAACTCTTGTAAAAATGAATGCTAAAAATTTTCTTTATTTGTAATTGTGGGAAAAAATAGAATACTATTTAAAAGAAAAACAAATTAGTTTTTAAAAAAGCATTAAAAATGAAACTCTGTCCAAGAGACAGAGTTTCTAGGTAATTAATAATCAATTTATTAATTATGGTGAGCAAATAATCAATAAATTGATTAAAGTCAGTGGTTTCTCTCAACAATCAAAGGCGCCCCCTGGAGAACATCGAATGCTTAAAAGCCTTTGGAAAAGGGGGCGCCCCTGAAGGTGGAAATCAACTCTGATAGGTTAATAATCAATCGGGGGTAGACATGTTAATGAGGAGGTGAGCAAAAAGTCTTCAGCTCCTCCTGCTGAGAACTTGATCTAATCATGAGACTCAGCTGCCCCCAGCAATCCGGGCAAAAGAATCCATCTCTACCCAGACCTCATTGGTTGGTTTTCCCATTCATAAACTGGGTCACCCTAAATTCTAATGCAAGATTCCAAGGACAACGGCTTATTTCCTAGGACAAGAACTCACCTAGACTTGATTCTGTTTGGAAGGTCTTCTAGTTGGGTAGATTTCCACCGAAGACTGAGAAACATGTACTCAGAAGATTTGGGCAAACTCATTAATCAGTACTGTCCTTCAGAGACTAGCTGAATAACCTACAGGGGCCGGTTTTCAAGTGAGGATATAGGAAGGGAAAACCTGAAGTCTAATTTATTCATTAGTTATTAATAAAAAAGGAGAACAATCCTTTCTCTTGGTGCTGTTGTTTTTTTAAAACCCATCCTTAGAAACACCTCCATTTTCCCAGCCCCAGCTGCCAAGCCGATCATCACATTGGGCTGAATGCCAGATTTCATGGGTGGCTCAGGTACATATATGAGCAGAATGAGTCATGATCTCTCAGTTGTGATTGGCCCAGCCTTTGAAATCTCGTGCCACACCCAGTGAATATTTCATGAACGCGTTGGTCCACAAATCAGTCCTTTCATCACGGGGCCAGTGAGGACACGACACCCCACCCCTCCATCAAGAACCCTGACCATGGACCTCTGATGGACCACTCGTCCTAAAGGAGCCCAAGGGAGCTATCTTTGACCTTCAAGCTGACTCTCCTCCATGTTTACTTCAATTGTCTGGATATTTTGGTGAGGGGAGCCTGTGTGACCTGGTTAATTGTTCTAGTTCCAGAGACAGATAGGCAGGAGAGAGAGAGAGAGAGAGAGAGAGAGAGAGAGAGAGAGAGAGAGACAGAGAGAGATAGACAGACAGACAGACAGAGACAGAGAGACAGAGACAGAGAGAAAGACAGAGAGACAGAGAGAAGGGGAGGGAGAAGAGAATGAATGAAAAAGCAGAGACGGAGACACAGAGACAGTATTTATTAGGCACTTACTATGTACAGGGTACTGTGTTAATTGCTGGAGAGACCAATAAAAGCCAACAAGGTGGTCTCAACTCTCAAGGGGCTTACACTCTAACAAGTGAAGAAAATACATAGAGGGTATGGATAAAGGAGGAGAGGCACCTGCAGGAGGCAAGGCTGTGGGTGAGGAGATGAGTTGAGCCTGGCTGAAGTGAGCATGGTGGGGGTCCCTTGCAAAGGAAGAGGGAAGATAGGAAGAGGCTGGAATTAGCCTGTGCTCTCTGGAGATGAGACTTGCTACTTGTCCACCTCCCTACTCACTCTCTTAAAATTCTTTAAGGATCCCATGTAATATGTCCTTCCATCAGTCCTCAAGCATTCTGCCCTGGTGACCAGTAACAATGGGGCACCTTTTCAACTTAATCACCAACATTACTGGGTTCCTGCTTCGTGGAGCATCTGCTGCTCAGCTAGGGAGTAGCCCCTCAGGCTCTCTCAGAGCTGCACTATCTCTGCTGGATGGATCATGCGACTTCCCTGTCTCACTCTTCAACGGGCAACTGCAGGCTTCTCCATCTCTAGCCAGCAGCTTGGCTGGACAGTGCATTGCTAGCTCCAGGTGAAGCATTAGGAGGAGCAATGACCTTCCCTCTAACCCTAGATGTCTCTCAGGATTCTGTCCTGGGCCCTCTGCTCTTCTCCCTCTGGACTAGTTCCCGTGGTGACTTCATCAGCTCCCATGGATTGAATGACTCTCTATGCTGATGATTCTCAGATCTACCTTTCCTATCCCAAACTCTCTGTTGCCTCCAATCTCGCACCTCCGTTTTAGACATCTCAAACTGTCCTGTAGAGATCTTAAACTCAACATGCCCCCCCCCAAAGAAATCATTTCCCCGCTTAAACCCTCCTCCTCCCCCTCCGCCTTCCCTATGACTGTCTATAGCAACACCCTCAGGCCCCCAACCTAGGAGTCCTCCTGGATTCCTCCCTATCTCTCACCCTCCAGATCGAATATGGTGCCGAGGCTTGTTGATTTCACCTTTGCACTGTCTCTTGTATATGCCCTTCTCTCCTCTGACACATGACACCCTCCAGTTCAGGGCCCCATCAGATCACACCTGGACAGCTGCCATAGTGCTGGGAGATTTGCCTGGTTCAAGGCTCTTCCCACTTCAATTGATCTTCCATTCAGCCACCAGGTAATTCTCCCTCCCTTCCTCAATAAACTCCAGTGTCTCCCTGATCACTTCCAGGATCAAATACAAAGTGGTCCGTTTGGCATTCAAAGCCCTTCACAACTGGTCCCTCCTACCTTCCCGGCCTTCTTAACACCTTGCTCCTCTACACTTCCATCTCATGCTGCTGGCCTCCTGGCCGGTTCATGAACAAGACCCTCCATCCCACCTCCTACAGGAAGGCTTCCCTAACCCCTCTTCATTCCAGCACCTTCCTTTTGGTAATTATGTCCTATTTACTGTCTATAGAGGATACTTCTCACTTTGTGTATATTAGTTTACATGTCACCTCCCCCATTAGCTTGCAAATTCCTTGAAGACTGGGACTGTCTTTGGCCTCTTTTTGTATTCCTGGTAGTAAGCACAGTGCTTGGCACCTACTAGGTGCTTAATCAATGTTTATCAGATTCATTGATTGTCGAAGCCCCTCCCCTCTAATTCCCTCAGAAGAATCTGACAAGCAGCACGTGGGAGCTGTCTTGCTCCCCTATCTGATAATCCCTCTTGACTCAGAAGCCCTTCCCTTAATCACTCACTCCTTCTTGCCTCAAGATAGGGTCTCTGAACTTGACTTCTGTGAACTTGCTTTTAGATATATACTGTGATAGCAATTTTAAAAAATTGTTTCCTTTGTAACCTTATGTTATTTCACACATTTCAAAATATCTTCTCCCATTAGATTATAAACTCCTTTTTCTTATTTTTATGTTTAGAACTTAGCACAGTGTCTAGCATTAGTAGGTGTTTAATAAATGTTTGTTGAATTGAACTGAAAAATATGATTCTGAGAAAGGGTTTATCGTCTGCACCAGACTGACTAACAAAGGATCAGGACAGAAGACAAAGAGCCCCAACCTCGGGTGGATCTGCTTCAATTCAGTCTCCCAGAATCCTTTGGGAATTGTAAGTAGATACCTGGCTCTGGAGGAAGATGTGAATGCTATCTATGCCATCCCCACCCCAAATAAATCATCTATTTTATATCTGAAGGATTTTCCCTTTCCCTTTCCACTTCAATGTTTCTGCCTTTTGGCTCATTTTCCTGAGTTCGAATAGAAAAGTACTAGCTGTATGACCCTGGGCAGGTCACTTAATTCTGTTTGCCTCATTTTCTGCATCTGTAAAATGAGCTGGAGAAGGAGATGGAAAACCACCCCCAGTATCTTTGCCAAGAAAAAACTCCAAATGCTGTCATGAAGACTTGAATATGACTGAAAACAACTGAACAAAGTTTTAGCTCCTGTCCACCTAGGGCTTTTGCTGAAATCTCATTGAGGACCCCTCTTCCAGAGATAATTTCAATGAATATGGAAATGGGAAGTTGTTTAAAGAGACAGATGGGGCTATGTAAGGAATTCATCTACCAGCAGACTTTTAAAACCTAGAAAATGGAAACAAGAGTGTGTAATGGGGGTTGAATTTGAAAGGCACTCCGTTTTGGCAAGAATAGTATCTGGAGGGCCAAAGCTCAGATTGAGCTGAAACTGTCACAAAAAAGGACATTGTGAGTTGTGTTGGGGGAAAAGAAGAGGAACAAAGAGGGGATAAGATGGATGCCATCCAGAAACTAGGCCTCAACCAACATCTTACACTGTATACTAAGATAAGGTCAAAATGGGTACATGATTTAGACATAAAGGCCAATACTCTAAGCAAATTAGGAGAGCAAGAAATAGTTTACCTGTCAGATCTGTGGAGAAGAGAAGAACTTATGACCAAAAAAGAAATAGAGAATATTATGCAATGCAAAATGGATAATTTTGATTACATTAAATTAAAAAGGTTTTGCACAAACAAAGCCAACGCAACCAAAATTAGAAGGGAAGCAGAAAGCTGGGGAACAATTTTTACAGCCAGAGTCTCCAATAAAGCCCTCATTTCTAAAATATATAGAGAACTGAGACAAATTTATAAAAATACAAGTCATTACTTAATTGATAAATGGTCAAAGGATATGAACAAGCAGTTTTCAGATGAAGAAATTAAAGCTATCTATAGTCATGAAAAATACTCTAAATCACTATTAATTAGAGGAATGCAAATTAAAACAGTTCTGAAGTACTACCTCAGACCTATCAGATTGGTTAATATGAAAAAACAAGAAAATGATAAATGTTGGAGAAGATGTGGGAAAATTAGAACACTAATGCATTGTTGGTGGAGTTGTGAATTGATCTGACTATTCTGGGGAACAATTTGGAACTCTGCCCAAAGGGCTATAAAACTATGCATACCCTTTGATCCAGCAAATACCACTACTAGGTCTTTACCCCAAAGAGATAATAAAAAAAAGAGAAAAGGACCCACATATGCAAAAATATTTATAGCAGCTATTTTTGTGGTGGCCAAGAATTGGAAATTAAGGGGATGCCCATCACTTGGGGAATGGCTGAACAAGTTGTGGTATATGAATGTAATGGAATACTATTGTGCTATAAGAAATGATGAACAGATGGATTTCACAAAAACCTGGAAAGACTTACGTGAACTGATGCCAAGTGAAGTGAGCGGAACAAGGAGAACATTGTACACAGTAACAGCAACACTACGCGATGATCAACTTTGACAGACTTAGCTCTTCTCAGCAATGCAATGATATCAGACAATTCCAAGGGATTCATGATGGAAAATGCTGTCCACATCCAGAGAAAGAATTATGGAGTCTGAATACAGAACGAAGCAGACTATTTTTTCTCTCTCTGTTTTTCTTTCTCATGGTTTTTCCCTTTTGTTTTGATTCTTCTTTCACAACATGACTAATATGGAACTATGTTTAATATGATCATGCATGTATAGCCTATACGAGATTGCATGCTATCTTGGGGAGGGAAGAGGGGAGGAAAGGAGAAAAACTTTGGAACTCAAAATCTTGTAAAAGTGAATGTTGAAAACTATCTTTGCATATAATTGGAAAAAATAAAATATTATTCGGTGTGGGAAGAAAGATGGACGCCATCCACTGAGGTGGATGGAATGATGAGGGTGAAGAGAAAGCAAAGTGATTCACTTTGTTTGTATTTTTCTCCGCCAAAGAGAAGGAACTTTGGTCTTGAGAAGATAGAATGAAAATGATTAATAGAGACTTGAAACCACGATAAGGAAAAGGATAATAAAAGTGTCCCTCTCTGCTCTAAGTTCATGTTCCCAAGGAAAGCTCATATAGAGACTACATTCCAGAATCTCTCAAGACTGTTGAGCCCTGGTCAAAGACCTCAGAAAGCCTGTGGAGAACAGGGTGGAACCACAGAAGGGAGGGAAAGAGTTTAAAAGCTTTTCGGATTTTCAGATAAGGCAAAAGTAGAGTTGACAAAATCCTAGAATGTGCAGTCTTTTGATATAATTTTATTTAGGGTTGGGCTTTTATTTTTATATCACTTACATTTTCCACTGTATACCTTTTCACACCCAGTCCCAGACAACCATTCCTTATAATACAGAATTTTAAAGGGAGGAAGAAAAAAAGAAAAAATTCTGCAAAACTAACCACCATATCAAGAAAGTCTAATACTACATATAGTGTTCCTCAAAATGTAGGGGAAGGTACCTCTTCATATTTTTTCTTTGGATGCTATGATCATACTTCATTCAATTTTGATATTAGTCACCAGAGCCCTGGAAGTGGCAGAACCTCTCAGATTGCCCATCCTATTTCCAGCTCAGCACTCATAGCTATCATCCAAGGAAGTAACTCTGGCAGAGAAGGGGTTGGTCATTCCCTCCAAATGCCATGCACAGGACAGGCAAGCCAGCCTACCTACCTGGAGCAGCAAGCAGTGCTCCATCAGGACGATGGAGAGACAGGAGGTAGCACTTGCCAGGCAAGTCAAACCACCCCCACCACCTCAACCACCATCTCCCTTCAGACCTTGATAGACACAGTCTAGGACCCTGAACCCAAGAGCTTTGGGAATGGCAAGGCTTCCAGCCCAGCAGCCACAGCCCTCATCCTGGGAAGCAGCCCCCAGGGAGACACAGCCTGGGGCCTGACTGCTCCTGCAAGGGCTACAACCACAATTACTGAGGACCCAGAAAGGAAAGTTCCGGTCACTGGAGTCCTTGGCCCTGCCTGATGGCTCAGCATCAGAAATGGATTTTATCAGTGGGAATGGCATGAAAGAAGATGCCCCCTAAAGACCACAGGGCCCTTCCATCAGCCCTCCCTAGGGGTTTGTGGACTCCCCTGTTAGAATGTGAGCTCCTTGAGGGTGGGTCTGACTCTCCCATTTGTGTCCCTGAGGCTCAGCACAGGGCTTGGCACAAAGCAGGGACCTAACAAACACTCCCTTCTATTGTGGTGGTCATTCTTTACTTTTACAGTGTTGCTCTCCTTGTCTGCATTGTTTTCTTGCCTCTGATGACTTCTCTGCTGCATCAGTCCTATATCTTCCTGTACTTTTCTATAGCATTAACATGTACCATTTCTTACAGCACAGTCACATTCCGCCCCATCCACCTACTATACTTTGTTTAGCTGCTCCCTGATCAAGGGTGGATGCTGTGTTCCCAGCTATTTGTGACCACAAAGTGCTGCCACCAATAATTTGCTGTGTGTGGAGCCTTCCTTTTTATTAACGATGTCTTTGGGGTAGATGCCCAGCAGAGAGTCCTCAGGGCCAGAGGGAAGGGTGACTTGAGTAACAGATTCATGGAATCACAGAACAGGAGGGCAGCCACCTGGTCCAGCCCATACACCCAAGTACCCCTACTGTACAATGCTCCATAAGTAGTCATCTGACATCTACTGGGAGACCTCCAAGGAGAGGGGACCCATGGTGACCTCGTTTGGGCTACCCATCCCCCTCTTGCACAGCCCTCATTGCTAGGAATGTTTATCTGATATGAGGCGCAAATTGGCCTCTTGGCCGCTTCTTCCCTTGCTCCTGGTTCTGCCCACTGGGGCCAAAGAGGACAAGGCAAATCCAGCCCATGACAGCCTTACTTGTACTTGAATGGAGCTCTCAGTCCATTCCCTGCCTCCCTCTTCTCTTTTCCAAGCTGTCTAGTGTCTCCAACTGATCCTCATATGTTATAGACTTAAGGCTCTTCATTGTCTGGACACTCATCAGTGTCCTTCTTAAACCATGGTACCTAGAACTGAACATGATCCTCCAGATGAGGTCAGACAAGGGGACCATCGCCTCCTGATTTCTAGAAGTGATGCCCCTCTTAATGTACCCAAGGTTGCAATATAGAGATGGAGAGAGTGACAGGGGAAGAGAGAGAGACAGAGAGCCATGAAGCATTCTTTCACATGATTGTCGATTGTCTGCAATTCTTCTTTCGAGAATTCTTTGTATCCTTTGACCACATCTCCATTAGGAAATGGCTTCTCATCTGATGGACGGTACCTCCATTAGTAATGCATGACTGACTCTTTGAAGAGATGTTTGATATATTTTTTTCCCCTGTTGACCACATCTCTTCTCACCCTACTTGCATTATCTTCACTCATACCCAAGATTTTCAATTACATATAATCTAAATGATTTGGGTTGTCTTTTAGAATTGCTCCTTTTTCTTTGGGCCAAGTAATGAAGTCTCTAGGTCCACGGGTATGGATGTTGTAATGACTTTATTTGCATAATTCCAAATTGCTTTCCAGAATGGTTGTAGGTCTTCACAGCTCCACCACTCCATCATTTCTGGCCTGCATTCCTCAGAAGAGTAGATGGGCTGAAAGTGTGGGAGGCACAGGGAGAATTTCCACTTCTCAGAGACCACCCCAAGAGGCCAATGTTTGTGGAGACAACAAGGCTGCATCACCCAATGTGAGGAGGGGCAGTCGCAGGTGCTCTGGGAGCCCCAAAATAGGTGTTTGAGTTAGGATATGGGAAGGAATGTTGTTTGTGCTGGACCAGGAGTAATAATTAGAGACCAAAGAGAGGAATTTTTCCATCTGCCACCATGTTGCTTTTGCTTTCCCAGTCCAGTCCCAATGTTCTCTGCACTTATTCCTTGGGTGATAAAGGAGGCCTGTAAAACCCTGACCTCTGGCCTTCTCCTCCCTGCCATTTATTCAGGACTTCAAAGCCCTGTGAGGTGGTACTGGGAGCACTGGGATCCTCACTCCAGGGATGTGGAAACTGAGGCTTCAAGAGGGATCATCACTTACCCAAGGTCACTCAGCTGGCTGGCACTGGAACTGAGCCAGGCCCCAAAGCCCTGGCTCCAACCTTCAAACACACTGTTCTCTCCATGGAGCCCAATACCTCTCTCCCTGGCTCTGGCTTTGGTGTCAGTGAGAGCAGCAGGCCCTCTCTGGCCCAGCAGTCCAGAACATGTCCAAAGCAGCTCGTCTGTGCCAAAGACTGGGCTAGTGCCTGTTTCCCAAGCCAACATGACTATTCATGCTCTCCCCAGAAAAAACTTTGGTTCACACCTGTGAGAGGCAGTGGTGCAGGAGAAAGCACCTGCCCAGACATGGGGCCTGAAGACCAGCAACCATGGGCAAGTCTCTTGACCTCTCTTTCCTTAGTTTCCCCCTCTGTAAAAATGGTGCAGCCCTGCTTTGTCTAGTAACCTTCCAGGGTAACTGGGGAAAGGCCCTTTGGAAGGCAGTAAATTCCTGAAGACACATGAGCTGGGCTTTCCGCTTTGGTACTCTCTTATCGCTGATCACACTGGCCCTCCCCAGATCTCATCTGCCTGCTGAGCAAAGGGGATCATAGTGTTTGCTCTTCCCAGGCTTCCATTATTCAAGCAGAATGCCAAGAATAGGGGAAGGGCCTGGGGGCTTGGCTGGCCTCCTCCCAGCCCTACCAAGGGAACAGCAATGCCAAGAGTGGGATTTATTTTCTATGTTCCCCCACATCCTCCACACTCTCACCCAGCAGGGCAAAGTGCAAAGTGCGAACACTGACCTCTGCTCAGCTGCCGGATGAGCCTGGCCCTGCCACCAACATGCTTCCAGGATGCTTGCTGCATGATGTCCATCTCTTTGTGGTCCATTTCTCAGCCCTTCTCGTGTGCACTGAAGGGATGCTCCTGCCTATTTAGCTCCCTGGGCAGTTCACAGCAGACACAGGCAGAGTATGAAGGCCTATTGTGGGGGGAGGGATTAGCTTTTCTCTGCTGGGGTGCAGGGGGAGTAGGGAGGAGAGCCCTGGAAGGCCTCCTCCAGCTACTGGCTGTCCCAGAGTGGCCAGAAGTGCTGGAAGACCCCCTCCCCCATGGAGGCCTTGGTGCAAACACAGGCTGTGTAGGTGCCTCCGAGTCCCTGATTCTCATAACCAAAGGCTTCTATCCTTTCAGTGAACATGTAACCAACCTCCTTGCCCAGCCTTAGGGGCTCAATGGTAGAAGACATTTTGAAGACACCAGCTGATGGAGTAGGGCCAAGAGCTGTGTTCAGATCCTGGCTCTACCCACTATTAATTATGTGGTCTTCTACAAGTTATTCTCTCTGGACGTCAATCTCCTGTAAGATGAGGGATATAAACTAGATATTTCTAGGTCAGTCTGCTTTCACAACTGCTGGCCTTCCCACCTTGTGTCAAAACTGGCTTTAGCGACAATGGGCATTTTGTGATTGTTAACTCTGGAATGTCACACCTGTACTGGCTTCTTGGTAAGGTGCTTACCTCCTTTACTTGGTACCAACAACTCCCTTAAAGCCTGGCTTTGAATTAAGACACTGTTATCTAAGAGAGAGAGAGAGAGAGAGAAAAACAAACCTTGTCTTCTCTAGCTGAATTAGCTTTTTTCTTTTTTTCCAATGCAAGGAAGGTACAAACTGCAGAATCAGGCTGTGTTTATCTGCTGATAACGGCCCCTGCTATCAGACTATTGGTAAAGAGAACAGCTTGCTGGTCAGATGTCATTAAGTAACGAGAAAAAAAAAACATCTTCAATGGAAAATTTTCAGGTTCTAAGAAAACAGAGTTATTCCAAGGTAGGGCGCCCAAATAGCTGCATTCAGATCTAAGAAGCAGGTCACTTTTTTTAATCTAATTGAGCCTTTCCCCCCAATTTTGACATTTTTATTTAAAGTTTTGTGTTCCAAACTCTATTCCTCTTTCCTTCTCTCCTCTCCCCACTCCCTGAGACTGTAAGCAATCAGGTATAGGTTATACATGTGCAATGGTGTAAAACATTTCCGTATTAGTCATTTTCTATAAGACTACTAGAATAAAAGGAAAAAAATGAAAGAAAGTGGAAAATAGCATGCTTCAGTCTGTTTAATCAATACCAGTTCTTTCTCTGCAGACAGATAATACGCTGCATCACAAGGTCTTTGGGATTGTCCTGGATCATTGTATGGCTGAGAAGAGCTAAGTCATTCACAATTCTTCATCGCACAATATTGCTGTTACTGTGTGTAGTGTTCCCTGGTTCTGCTCACTTCATTCAACATCAGTTCACATAAGTCTTTCTGGTTTTTCTGAAATCTGCCTGCTCATCATTCTTTACCGCACAATAGTGTTCCATTACAATCATACACCACGGCTTGTCAGCCATTCCCCAGTTGATGGGCATGCCTATGATTTCCAATTCTTAGCCACCACAAAAAGAGCTGCTCCAAATATTTTTGTATAAATAGGTCCTTTTCCCTTTTGAAAAATCTCTTTGACATACAGACCTAGCAGGAGTATTGCTGGATCATAGAGTACACACAGTTTTATAGCCCTTTGGGCAGAGTTCCAAGTTGCTCTCCAGAATGGTTGGATCAGAAGAACGGATCATTTCAACACAATCAGTTTCAGAACCACTTGGGTCCAAACATTCTACCCCCAAATTAGACCCAGTATATTCTTCACTCTAGCCAGTCTCCTGGTACGTTCTGAAAAGGAAGGCCATGGTTGGGCCTCGAGGGGAATGGTCTGGAGACTCAACACAGCCCCTCAGCCCCTGCCTCCAGGCTTCTGCTAAAGGCCAATGCCATAGCTGAGTCACTGCCCACAGAGCAGGGAAGGGTCTCTGCACAATAGCTTTGGCCTCTCAGCTTTGGACAGCTGCCCAAACCTGGGTCCAGTGCCAGGCTGGGGAATATGGACCTGTCTTTCCTTCTCGGCAGAGAGAGAACCAAGCGCTCCTGACCTTTGATGACAGGTCCTAGCGCTCCCTCCAGCTTAGCTGCCACAGGATTTTGGAGCTGGAAGGACCTGGAAGGAGACCTCTGGTCCGACTCCACCATCTTACAGAGAAGGAAATGAAGGCCAGAGAGGAAAAATGACTTGTCCAAGGTCACACAACTCAAAAGTGGCAGGGCTCTTCCCATGGTCCTTGCCTGCAGGGTGAGAAGCCTGCCCATGCTTTGCAGCAGAAGTCTAGATGATGCAGATGAGGAAGCGTCATATACACAGTGAGTGGCGGGGATCACAAGCCAAAGGACCAACATTCTGGGCTTTCTGATGAGGGAGAGGGAGAGGAAACGTCTTCTGTCCATGTAAGTCAAGCCAGCCCCGTCTCTGCAGCTTCTAGTCTGGTGAGGTTTCCCTGCCATGGAGTTCTGAGGAGAATCATGCATGGTTCTGGTAAGATTCAAGGAGGGCCGGTGGTGTTCTCATCACTGTCCAGAGGATGGAAGGTGGAGGAAGGGGGATGAGGAATGGGAGATAGGGGATGGGGGATAGGGGATGGAGGATGGGGGATGGCAGAGGGCCAGAGGAGGACAGAGGAGGGCTGGTGGTGTACTCATCACTGTCCAGAGGATGGAGAGGCACGGGGCTCATCATCTCCTGCCAGACCTCCTTTTAGCCTGGAGGTGGCTGCTCTCCTCACCAGGAGAACAATTGGGGAGCACATCAGGGATGTGAAGGCTAGCTAGTGAATCAGGGACCTGGGCACACACCTTAGAGACTGAGAGGCCGCGGTCACATCACCACCAAGAGTTCAGAAGGATAACGGCCTGGACAGAAATCGCATCTGACTTCAAAGGACTCTCTCTGAGGGGAAAAGAAAATGTTTGTCTGCTATTCTTCCCCTGGATGAATACCGGCCTCCTTTTAGAGATGGGCTGGCTGAGGAAACAGAGGGATGCTTTGGAGGAGACAGAAGAGTTGGATTAGAACCCAAGCAGGAGGTGAAGCCTGCCTGCTTGTGATGGAAACTCAGCACGTCCCCGCTCCTTTCAGGGTCTCAAAGGTAGCAGGTGATCCCATGGCTAGGCGGTGCAGTGGGTAGAGCTAGGCCTGGAGTCAGGAAGACATATGTTCACATCCAGCCTCAGACATGTGCAAGCTGTGTGACCCTAAGAAAGTCACTCAGCCTGTCTGCCTCAGTATCCTCATCTATAAAATGGAGGCACCTACCTGCCGGGATTGTATGGCACTTAGCACAGTGCCTGTCACATAATAGGTGCTTAATAAATGGTTTCGCCTTCTCCTTCCAAGGTCCCTCCTAGAACTGAATCTTATGTCCCCTGGGCCTTTGGAGGCAGGATGTCTTTTTGCAAAGCTGGGTGGGAATGAAGATGACAGAAGAAGGAGCCCCAATGATGCCAAGCATCTCCACAGCCTCTGCAAGACGCTATTTCCTTATATCCTTAGGAGCACCATGAGAGGCAGGTGCTGTTACTACCTACTGCAGTCACGATCGTTGCTGACATTTATGGAGAATGAAGGTAGCGAGGATGAGCATTTTGAATTTCCTCATTGTACATATGGGGAAAACGAGGCCCAGATATCTTCCTACCATGACCAATTGCCTCATTAGGCAATGTCTTCAAGTCCCTGCATTCCTGGGAACCTTCCTCTAGATTCCCAGGAGGCGGAGCTCCCAGCCCAAACCAACCCATCGCGGGGAGGGCCCTTGGTTTCCCCAAGGTTCTCACCTGACAGGAAGAGCCAAGAGCCAAGACAAAGGAAGGGAGATTTCCCAGAGCTGGCTCTTTCCTCGCTATTGCATTTCTGTCTTCTGAACCATTGTGACCATCCTTACCATCATGGGACTTGAAGCCCAAATGGTTTTAGAGTTGGAGAAACAGCTGAAATACCCTCTCCCTCTGAGCTCTAAGCCCAGCCGCAGATCCTTCCCTGGCTACTCCTCCCTCAGTACATCTGACACCTGGCACACATGGCCTCATGGTCCTGCCCCTTATATTATACCCTTATTTCATTTTGAGATGTGACTGTCTGGTCTTCTGCATAGACAGGAAGCTATTGGGAGCAAAGACGTGAGATATACTTCCTACCGTCTCCCCTAAAGCCCAGCTCATACATACTCAGAGACACAGACACACATATGGCTGTCACATGTTTAGATGATTTTTAAAAGGAAAACAACTAAAAAAACTATATATACATACACATGTATAAAACCACAGTGCTATCCACATATGTAGGTATATACATGGATACACATGCATACGTGGATTACAGATATATATATATATTATATATATACATGTGTGTGTATGTTCATATATAATATTGAAGATTCATCTAATTGGATGACTACTATTCACCCCACCTCTATTACACGCTTGGGTACAAATGAATCTGTCAGGAGGAATCCAAAAGAAAATGTATGCCAGACTAACATGAGAAAACAATGGCCCCTGGGGCATGAATCTGGCATTCCTTAGGTCCATGCTGCCCATTCAGGGTTTCTGAGAAGAAAGGCAGTTTGGAAAAGCAAACAGTTGCTTAAGACAATGGTGTTTGAGAATGGGATTGGATTTCTGGACCACAGTTTGAGATAAGAGAATTATGAGCTCTTGGCCAGATGCAGGGCTAGTAAACATCTGTTTGCCTTTAGTTTTGTGAAGCTAAAACCATCTTTCAGTTACACAGGAAGGGCAAGGGAGAAAACATGTGTGGATAACCAGCAAACCAGATACAAGAAGAGTACTCAGACCAAGGATGGATGGCGGTGGAGATGGAACCCAAGGAGAGTCAGTGGTAAATCCCATGGTCTCTGTGCTTATACACAAATGCACAAAGAATCCAGCAGGATTAACTAGTGACCCTCTTGCCAAGAGGAACCTTTGTCCTTGTGGGTACACAGGTATTTGTACCCCTCACACTTCACACTTGACTTGGGTTCAACTCTCATGTTTAGTGAATCATTTTTCATTCACTCCCTATCAAGGTGGGAAGAAGAGTGTGGCTAGAAAATGGTCCTGGGAAAGACAAACCTTGTTCAAAGAGGAAAAAGACAAAGAGAATGAAGGTTGGGGCATCAGTTTATGTGAAGAAGGTATAATCACAAATGAAAATCCAGGAAGCAGAAGGGGGCAGAAGGGGAAGTACATTGGGAGAACTCAACATTTCCAAAATGGAAACTTATTATCTTCTCTGCTAAACCCACCCCTCCTTCACACTTCCTTTTTCTGTCAAGACCCCACCAGTTAATCAGTCAATCAACATGTATTAAGTGCTTACTATGTACCAGGCACTGTGCCAAGTGCTGGGAATACAGAAAGAGGTAAAAGTCATCCCCTGCCCTCAAGGAGTTCCTGTCTAATGGAGGAGACCACAGGCAAAAAAAGCCCTGAAAAGCCAGAGGTGGGGGTGCTCAGAAGAGTGCAGCTGGGTGGAAAATGAGGAGGTGGCTGACATGAGTGTCTTCACAAATGGAGGTCTGGGAGGAGCTCTCTGCCCTCCGCCTCAATGAGAGGGAGCTTCTCCAGGGGAAGTGGGGCTTGAACTGTGGCTTGGGGCAGGGTGGTGAGAAAGAGGAGAATTGGGGTAAGGTGGAAGAGACAATGAGGGGACCATGGATAGGGAGGGGGCAGTGGTATGACACTGGATTGAGCATGGAGTGTTCAGAGGGGTAGTGAAGACCTACCTGACTGGAGCAGGGTCCCTTAGGTCTAGGCTTGTGCCAGCCAGCCTGGGACCTCTCCTTTTGCTCCCCTGTCAGCTCAAATGCCGGCCTCCGGCCTGTGGCCTCCTTGTTCTGCCCTGAATCAGCCCCATTCGGTCTTCACCCCAAAGTCCTCTCCAGTGCTGTGCAGGCTGTTCCCAGATCCCCTAGAATTTCCTGTCTGGACTCCCCGGGGGATACCTTTGTCTGTTCCTCCTGTGATGAGTTGGGCCCCCTAGGCCTCACAGGACTCGCCAGCAGCTCCTGCCATAAGGGTGGACATCAAGGGAGTGCCTCGGACAGTCAGATCGCCTCCCTCCCTCAGTGGACTTCATTCTAACCGTTCTTCAATGGGTGCCTACTCCCAGCCCATCATCCCCTCCCCCTTCCCAGCTGTCACTGTGTCCCCCATTCCTCATGACCCACTGCCCACTCACCTACAAGTCAGCCCCCTGCCCAGTGTCTCCCTCCAGATCCACCCACCCCATCTACAATGCTCCCCAGAAAGCCAGCCAGCTCCTTGTCTAAGAGACTGAATTCTTTTTCCTGATCCTTCCATCTTCTTGCACAACTGAGACCTGGCTTTCAGATTATGACAGAGCCCCTTGGCTCCCCTTTCTAGAACTGGTGGTCCTTTCACTCATACCCCCACCCACCCAACACAAGGAGAAGACATCCAGAACAAGGAAGAGGCTACATTAACTTGGACAAATCACCCAGCTCTCCTGGGCCCTTTTCTTGGGATTCCCTTCCTTGAAAGATCATCTGGAGAAAGCTTTGGAGGTGTAATACAGAGTCCCAGACTTGACACCAGAAAGACTAGAGTTTTATGCCTACTTCAGATGCTCAGATCACTTAACCACATGCAGCCTTAGTTTCTTTAGATATAATATGGGGATAATAGTAGCAACTATTTCTTTTTGTTTTAAGAGTTTACCCAGATTTTTTTTCACTTATGACTTTTTATTAAGAAATATTTTATTCCCCACCAATTACATGTACAAGCAATTTTTAACATTTTTTTCCTTTCAAAGTTTTGGATTCCAAATTCTCTCTCTCTCTCTCTCTCTCTCTCTCTCTGTCTCTCCCCATCTCTCTCCCTGAGATGGTAAGCATCTGATATCGGTTATACATGTAATAGCAACCGTTTCAAAGGCTGGTTGTGAAGATTAGCTAATACATATTTTCTATATAGCTGCAAACTGTAAATGTTAGTTATTATTATTGTTGTCTGAAATAAAGTACTTTTCAAATCAGAGAGCTAAAATTATATCATTAACACCCGTGTCAAAGGTCTTTTTTAAAAGCTTAGTTGCTTTTGGGGAAAAATTGTGGAATTGTGAACTGATCCAACCATTTTGAAGAGCAAACTGGAATTATGCCAAAAGAATTATTAAACTACCTATTATCCTTTGATCCAGTAATATCACTACTTGATCTGTTTACAAAGATGATTAGGGAAAAAGCAAAAGAACCTATATGTTCTAGAATGTTAGTAGCAGCTCTCCTTCTGGTGGCAAAGAACTGAAAATCACAGGGATGTCTATCAGTTGGGGAATGGCTGAACAAGTAAGTTATGGTCTATGATTATGTTGGAGCACTACTGTGCCATAAGAAATGATGAGCTCAACAATCTTCGAAAAGCATGGAAAGACTTGCATGAAATAACAAAGAATGAAATGAGCAGAACCAAGAGAACACTATATGAAGTAACAGCAACATTGTTTTAGGAACAAGTTTGAGCAAATATGTCATTTTGACTATTATAAATACCCACGTTAACTTCAAAGGACCTATGAAGGAAGACACTATCTGCAAACTGATAAATAGATGTATGTATAGAATGATTTTACATAAATATATACATTTGTGTCTAATAGTAGCCCTCTCTACGGTGGGGGGGAATAAAAAAGGAAAAAAGTTACACGATAACTTTATTATATATTTAAAAGGAACAGCAAGATGCACATAATAGTTTTCCAGTTTCAAGTACAATCATTTTTTCTCTTCTACTGTGTTATAGAAATGTTTGTTTTACTTCTTAAGTTCAGAACAAAATAAATAAAAAATTAAAATCTTGGTTGCAAATGTAAATTTAATTGGTTTTGTTATTGTGTAACATTAAGTTCACAAAAATTACTAAGAAAATTTAGAAAATAATAAAACCTCAACAACCGACAATTCTTCCTGAAAGCTCTCTGCCCACACTGGTGCACAGGTGTCTGACACAGGTATCTCCTGTTGGGCAAGGACAGACCAGCTCAACATTCAGCCAAAGCCACAATACTCTGCTCTTAACTTTTTAAAATTTCTTTTTATTTATTTCCAGTTGAAAATATGTCATCTCTCCTTATCCTATACCCTAGTAAAAAAAATAAACTTGTAACAAATCTGGACACAAAACAAATTCCTACATTTGGCCATGTCCAAAACCAGTCTGCCTCATTCTGCACCTCTCTGTCAAGAGACAGCAGCAGCTTTCATCATCAGTTCTCTGGAATGGTGGTTGATGATTGCATCGATCAGATTTTTTAAGTTTTTCAAAACTGTTTGTCTTCATCATATTGTTAATACTGTATATACTGTCCTCCTAGTTCTACTGACTTCGCTTTGCATCAGTTGATACAAGTCTTCCCAGGTTTCTCTGGAGCTGTCCCTTCAATCATTTCTTCCAGCACCACAGCATTCGATCATATTCACACACTCTCATTTGTTCAGGATTCCCTTTGCACACTCCACATTTGTCCCACTTTGGCAGCCATGCTCCGAATTCCAGAATCTCATTGTGGACAAGTAGTCATCCCAGGCCTACCTGAAGACCTCCAATGATGAGGAGCTCAGTACCATACAAAATGGCCCACCTCTCTTTTTGCCATCTCTGATTATTGGGAAAATAAGGGAGAACTCAGGGTCTGCAGTGGCTTCCTTGACCTCAGAGTCCACTGCTCTGGGCCTTTCCACACCTTGACCTCCTCACAGTTGGGCCTCTATCCAGGACCCAGCTTTGAAGTGACAAAGGGGCAGGGGAGACTGTTTCTAAGGCTGAGCAGTTTGATGCCCTTTTCTGATTTCTGCCAACTTTCTACATATGTAATGCCCCATTTCAGGTGCCTCTGATTCACAGAGTGAATTATCTTCTTGGTCTTATCTTTACTGCTGACACCACAGCTAAGCTTATGATTTAATAAAGGTTGTGATAATGATTTTCTGACACTGCAGGAGAAGATACCGGGACAAGGTCAGGCTAACAGTCATGTCCTGTTCATGACCATATGTCCTATGTGCCAGGTTAGCTCCCTAGATCCAAGGCTTCATAAATTTGTGATAATGAGAGGATCCTTCTGAAACACCTGGGGCAACCCCTCACATACAGGTCCTTACAAAAACTGTCCTGGATGTGTCAACACCCAGTCCCTATGGATGTGTTTACACTCGGACCAGCCTGGATGTGAGGCATTCTGGGGATCAGCACCCCTCATTGCCCAGTCCCTATGGATGTGTTTACTCGGACCAGCCTGGATATGAGGCACTCTGGGGATCAACACCGCTCATTGACCAGTCCCTATGGATGTGTTTACTTGGCCCAGCCTGGATGTGAGGCACTCTGGGGATCAGCACCCCCTCAACACCCAGTCCCCATAGATGTGTTTACTCGGACCAGCCTGACTCTCTGGTAAGATTATGAGCTTCAAGGTGAGGCAGGAGATATAGACTGAGAGCGTACCAAACACTTACTAACTATGTGATTCTGGACGACTTGCTGAGCCTGGGTTTCCTCATCTTTAAAATGGTATTAATATGTACACTACCCACCTCAAGGACAGATAGATGGTACAGTAGATAGAGCACTGGGCCTGGAGTCAGGAAGACCTGAGTTCAAATCTAGACACTTACTAGTTGTGTGACCCTGGTCAAGTCACTTAACCCTGTTTACCTCAGTTTCCTCATCTGAAATATGAGCTAGAGAAGGAAATGGCAAAGTATTCCAGTCTCTTCTCAAGGAAAACCCCAAATGGGGTCATGAAGAGTCAGATTCGACTGCAATGACTGAACAACAAAGCCTACCTCCCAGGACAGTGGAACGAAAGTACTTTGTGAGCTTTAACTAACTCCAGAAATCAGAATGATTCACCCTCTAGCTGCCTGAATGCATTATATTTGGCTATGCGCCTAGCACCGGGTGAAGGTTGGGGTTACGAGGGGAAAGCCAGCTGCCCTCTGTCCTCTGGGAGATCTCACCCTAACCCCTCATTTAGGAGGGAGTGGCCCCACCATCCCTGGGCTGCAGCAGGAGAGCAGGTGCTAAGACATCTTGGTTAGAACCATTTCCATTGATAAAACCATATCAGCTTCCAAGGTCGATTCAGTTGTTGGTGTGAGGCCTCTGGGGTTAAAAGCTTCCTTTTCCGGGTCTTAAGAAACCCCCACTGTTGGGGAGATGGGAGGTTTGGCAAAATACATTGTACATCTGGCCAAGAGAAGTAGAAATAAATACAACTTTTTGGTTTCCCACAGAAAAGGCCTCAAGTTGGCATGCATGAAGGTCCCGGAATTCAGGGATAGACAGAACATTGAAGGCCAGGTAGCCCAGCCCACACCCACCAAAGGGTCCCTAGTGGCCTCAGCCTTCCAGCGAGGGACCCCCAGTCCCACCTGGCCACCCATTTCACTGCGGGGCGGCTCTCATTGAGTGGAAGGTCATCCCCCACCTAAGCCCCATGGCCACTTAGGTCCACTGCTTCCCTCTCTGCCCTCTGGGGCCACACAAACAAATCTAATCTTTCTTCCTCATGACACATGTGGCCCAATTATAAGGAAGATTAGAATGCCTTCCTTCTCCTCTCTGGGCTGGGCAGTCCCTCCTCCTTCCATCAGTTCCCCAGATGGAGCACAGAGGTCCAAGGATGGCCAGGTCCAGACTGACAGCCCCTGACCGGCCTCCCAAGAGGAGGCCAGCGCAGTGGTGGGTCCCAGGGCCCCTTCACTGGGGAGGCAGAGCTGTCCATCCCAGGGTTACCCGAAGTGTCCTTCATGATCACCACAGGGGAGGTTAACGTTTAATCTGCTCTAGATAAGAGATGGTCAACACAACTGTTCACTCTGGAGGAAAGGTCAGTGAGATTGTGTCCAGCCTAACTCATCTTCACACCCGTTGTGGAGCACAGGTGCGGATGCAATTTAAGGAGGGCAGTATTTACCTGACAAATCACTCCCTCATTAAGATTTAGAACCCAGGACAAAGCCACGCCCAGGAATGGAGGCCTAGGGGAGAGAGTGCTGGAATTAGGACCAGGAATGCCCCAGCTTGAATCCTTTCTCTGACACTTTCATCTAGAGGCAGCTGGGTGGCACAGTGGAGCAAGGGCAGGGCCTGGAGTCAGCAGGACCTGAGTTCAAATTCCATCTCAGGCTCTTAGAGGCCTTTTGCTCCCTAGGCGATCCTGGTCAAGCTGCTCCCCCTCCCTGGGCCTCAGTTCTTCATTTATAAAATGAAGGGCTGGACCAGATGACGGTGAGGCTGCCTTCTGGCACCAGATCTCTGATCCTGACATCCTAATCCCTCTTCCAGGTGATTCCTCTTCAATACTAAAGACAGTTCTCACATCCCCTTAGTCTTCCTTCCCCAGGCTAGCCCCTCCCCAATCCAGTGACCCTTCTCTGAGGTGGTCATGAGACCCCTGCCCATTGTGGATGCCTTCTCACACACTCTCTGGGGTGTCTCTGCCTTTCCAAAACTTCAGGATGGAGCACCGTCCTCCTGGTGGGGTCTGGCCAGGGCAGAGCCTAGCAGGGCCTTGATCCTTCATTCCTGGACATTATGGCTCTCTCAATCAGCCCAAGCATTTGTGGTGACCCCCGAGATCACAATGTGGATTCCTCCTCCACCCAAGCACCAAGGCCTTTTGGGAGGGGGGCTAATTGTCTCCCCCACCTTGCACTTTGTGAAGGTGGGTTTTTTTTAATCTGAGTATAATATTTCTCATTTAGCCCTTTTCATTTCATCTTTATTTTGCCCCAATGTTTGAACCTGCCAAGATCTTTTTAAAATAGAGCTGTCATCCATGGGGTGAACTACCCTCTGGTTTTCTGTCCCTTACAAACATATTGAGCATACCCTGGTCATTAAAAGAACAGCACCTGTGGGTGGGGGTGGGGGGACATTCCCCAGAAGCCTCCATACAAGGAGAAACCAAACTACAGTGTGTCCCTAAAGTCTGGACACATAGGCAAAATGCATATTTTGAAATATTTGGAATATTAACAGACCTTAGCCCCCTTGACTTCTTTTTCTGGGGTATGCTAAAGGAGAAGGTGTACTCAATGAAAATCACAGATGCAATACATTTGATTGAACACATAAAGAGTGAATGTGCTAAAATTGATGGCAATGTGGAGTTACTGCATCAAGTTCACATGAATCTTGCAAAGACCATCAACCTTTGCATCTCAAATGATGGAAATCATATTGAAGATGTTATTTATTAATATTCCAATTAAACAAAATGTTGTTGAAAATTCGATTCATTTCATTTCTTGAAAATATGCATTTTTGCCTATGTGTCCAGACTTTAGGAACACCCTGTACAACTCCTCTTTGGGGCCTGTGATACAACCAGTATCGTACTGTGAACTAGCCCACATCTTCTACCCAGAAACAGCATTTGTTCAGTCACGTCTGACTCTTCAATAATCCATTTGGGGTCTTCTTGGCAAAGATACTGGAGCAGTTTGCCATTTCCTTCTCTAGCTCACTTTACAGAGGAGGAAACACAGGGTCACACAGCTAGTAATATCTGAGGAACTATTTGAACTCAGGTCTTCCTGACTCCAGGCCCAGAGCTCTATCTACTCTACCACTGAGTTGCCCCCCTCAAAATTTATGGTAATAAATTCCTCAATGTTTCAGCCCCCTCAGAACCAATAACACTTTATATAGCAACTTCACCAACTTTGAAAAGCTTAATTTCAGAAAAACCTGGAAAGACTTACATGAACTGATGCAAAGTGAAGTGAGCAGAACCAGGAGAACATCCTACATAGTAACAGCAACACTGTACAATAATGAATTGTGAATGACTTAGCTCTTCTCAGCAATACAATGATCTAAGACAATCCCAAAGCACTCATGATGAAACATGCTATCTGCCTTCAGAGAAAGAACTGATATAATCTGAATACAAACTAAAGAATGCTATTTTTCTTTTCCTTCTTTTCTTACTTTTCCTTTCTTTCTCTTTCTTTCTTCCTTCCTTTCTTCCTTTCTTCCTTCCTTCCTTCCTTCTTCCTTCCTTCCTTCCTTCTTTCCTTCCTTCCTTCCTTCCTTCCTTCCTTCCTTCCTTCCTTTCTCTCTTTCTTTCTTTCCTTCCTTCCTTCCTTTCTCTCTTTCTTTCTTTCCTTCCTTCCTTCCTTCCTTTCTCTCTCTTTCTTTTTTGAGTCTTCTTGCATAAAATGACCATATGGAAATGTTTTATATGATTGCACATGTATAAACTACATCGAATTGTTACCATCTCAGAGAGGGGAGAGGGATAGACTTTGCAGCTCAAAACTTTAAAAAATGTTTAAAAATTTTTAACATGTAAATGGGGGAAATATATAAAAATATAAACATTATAATAAAAGGTTAAGAACCATGCTTGATGAAATGACCAACTCTGACCCTTCCTGAAGGTCTGTGGTAAATTCAGACTTCCACCCTTCAGTCAGAAAGGTAATGGGTCTAGAGCATAGAATGAGACACATGTCAGATAGTGCCAATGTGTGGATTGGTTTTGGTTGACTCAACTTATTCTGTCACTTGGGAAGGCTTAGGGTGGGTTCAGTTGTACTTGGCTGCCTTTCAGACTGGGCTGTCCCTGTGTGCCTCTGGTCATATCACTGATATCATGATGGCATGACCCACACTGTGCTCACCTATGGAGGTCATGCCCCTCCCCATGATGTCCACCATCTTGATCTACTCAGCGGTGACCTAAAGATCACCTCATAAAGATCCTGACAGAGAGAGGCTATAACTTCACTCCCACAGCTGAAAGGAAATTGTGTGTAATATTAAGGATCAATTGTTTTCTGTTGCCCTCCACCATGAGTGGGAGATGGCTATCGTTGCTGTTCTCTGGGAAAGATCTATAAGCTCCTAATGGTCAGATCATTCCCATTGGCAGTAAGAGGGTCGGATGCCCAGAAGGGATCTGGCAACTCTCTTTCTTAGGCATGGGATTTGTGGCCCTCAGGAAACTACCTTTGGCTCAATCATGAAACGTGATGCTAACATCTGTAAAGATCCCCATGCCCGTGCTGCCCTGTCTGGGAGGAAGTGCTCCCATATAAGCACCCATTCATTCCAGGCAGGAGGCAGGAGCACCATGAAAACCAAAACGAGGTGTTTCTCTTCCTCTGGTCTGAGTCAGAGGCTCCATGCCAGCCTCCCCATCCACCTCCCAGCAGACATGAAGCAGTGAGTAGGAAGGCGACGCATATGGCCCGCTACTATCCACGAAAATGCTTCTAAATGGATGGGTTTTATTTTTTGTCAAAGAGAATGAGATAATAATTGTCCCCAAAGGAGATGAGATTGGATGGCTTTTTTTTTCATTTGACTCAGGATTTAAAAACCAGAATTAGGCTGAAGGTGACGAGCAGTGTCTATTTGGTGGAGGCAACATCCCGCAGGTTCTACCTACAATGCATCTTCAAGACTTCTGTTAGTCCACGGTGTTTTTAAGGGTCACTGCAGAGCACTTCCATTGGTGGTTACTTTCCCTTGAGAAGGCTGTCCAGCCCTATCAAAGGAGCTCATTTCATAAATGGGAGGAGGGGAGGGTGACATACTGCTCACAGCTAAAGTGTGGGATTTAAAAAAATTTATGTTTTTAGATTTTTCACTTTAATATCTCTTCCTTTTCTTAAAATGTCAGAGCCACAAAAGCCCCCTCCTTTCCCTCCCTGCTCGCCTCAACCATGTGAATGAAAACTTTTTACATTCTCCCGGGGAGTGCAATGAGGTTGGTGCCAGTACTCGGGGAGGGAAGAAGCTTTACCTGGGTGCTGACTAGAACCAGTTCAAATAAGAGAGAAACTTAAAAAACACCCTCCCCCTCCCCGGGTTTCCCATCGGATGCAAAGGGGAGAAGCCTGTCCTTCACCTTCTGGGACCCCTTGGGTTAATGGGAAAGCAGCTCCTCAAGGTGCCTCAGACTCAGGGCACTTTTGTTCTATGTACATGAAAATGATCGTGCTTCTTGATGTGTGTGCAGATCAGAATAATGCAAGCTTCTTCCTAGCACTCTGGATAAAGCCAGTGTGGTACTCCATGATCACAGCATCATACATATATAATAATATAATTTTCATAATTTTATAATATCATATTTGATTGTATGTCTTATAATACAATTGTATTTTATATATATTATATGCATATTCTATATGGTTTATTTTGTATAATTATATATAATATATTTTTATTTTTCCTCCAATTACATGTTAAAACAATCTTCTTCAACATTTCTCTTTTCTAAAATTTTGAGCTCCAAATTCTAACCCTCCCTCCTTTCCTCCCTCCTTGAGATGGTAAGCAATCAGATATAGGTTATACATGCCCAATTGTGTAAGCCATTTCCGTATGAGTCATTTTGTACAAGAAGACTCAAATAAAAGAAAAAGAAAGAAAGCATTCTTTTCTAGACATCCACTAATGGCCCTTTTGGTCCGTCCTGAAATTTTGTCAGGAATGGAAGTCAAACTCAGTGGCCTAGAGATGCCCAATTCCATTCCCTTTCTTTTGAAAAGTGGATCATGTCCTCCACACCAGTATTCTCTCCTCTGTTGTCCACAGTCTTTCAAATATCCCCGATGGTGGCCAAACAATCATGGCAGCCATGGTTCAGCTGGGCCAGGGACCTTGAGCTCAGCAGCCAGGTCCTCTCTGTCTCCTGACTTATCTTCGGGGTCAGCTCCTCTTGGCATGTTTACTCCATTCTCTCCAGTCCAGAGGTCACTCCCGGTGGCAAAGAAAACAGCTGCATGCTCCCCTGATGCAGCCCTCCAGGCCAGCCCTCCTCAGACCGTCCTCTCTTTCCCCAAGTTTCATTTTCTTATTGTTCATTTCGGCCCCTTTTCGGCTCTTAGCGATCTACAAACACTCTCCTCCTCCGCTGACTTTGTTCTCATCCTCTCTTCCTTGGCCTGGCTTCTCTCTCTCTTGCATGTCTTGGGGGACATCCGCACTGGAGTCCATCCACTTGAGTCCATCCACACTGGACTCTTCTGATGACTCCCCTTTGGGCCTGAGGGTTTGTAGTGGATTGCAACGCCAACGCGGAGCTCCAAAGCTTCCTGGGTGGGACCTCATCCACCTGGGCGATGGACAGTCAGCTGGTTATTCTGGCAGCTCAGTGAGGGTGGTTTGGAGAGGGTAGAAACTGAAAGCAGAGAGGCCCAAGAGAAGGGGGCTGAGCAAGCTCAGGGGAGGTGGTGATAAGGGAGAGAGGGGGGCACACGGGAGAAAAGACACCAGGGATTTATGCTGAGTCCCCTGCCTCCAGCCTCAATGGCCAGTTTATTATCCCCATAGATTGAGCAACTCTCTGCTCTGCTCAAACTATCTTAATCTGTAACAGCCTGAAAATACAAGTGGAACCTCCTCAGGCTGGCATTCAAGGCTCTTAGCGACTGTAGCCCAGCCCTCTCACCTCTGTTACTCCTGTCCACAGCATGCTTCTCTCTCTGGCGCCTTGATCAGGGCCCAGCACAGATGCCCTGACTGACCCAAACATTTACCTTGGGAGGAGGGGTTGATGACTTTCTTTTCAAATGTTCTCCCTAGAGACAGGAGTCATGCTATCGTCTCTGCTTCCCCCCGCCCAGCCTCACTCTCCTGTCAGGTCTTTACCCAGGGGCTTCCCTATGGTTGGCCCTTGGCAAATAAATGATAGAATTAGAAATAGATTCAAAACAAAAAATGTTTATGTGTATTTTCATATAAAATATTTTTTCTACAAATGAACTGAAATTTGTTTCTCAAATTTATAAAACTTTATATATATAAAACTTTTTATACATATAAATATATAAAACTTTGTATATATTAATCTAGAAAATATTTTATATATATAAATTTATATATACATTTTATTTATTATTTATATTATTATATAACTAATTAGTAATATTATACATGTATCTGTATATATATATATTTTTTTTCTAAAACTGAGAAACCCAAACCATACATGGACTAATTGAAGAAACTGAGAATTTCTCATCTAGAAAAGGGCAAATTTAGGGGGTATTCATTCATTCACTGAACAAACACTTTAATCAATCAATCAATTTATTAAGTACCTACTACCTGTGCACCAGGTGCCATACTACTAAGCCCGGGGAAGGAAAAAGAGGCCGAAGACAGTCCTGCCCTCCAGGAGCTTGGACTCTGATGAGGGAGCCAGCAGATAAATGGGTGCATGCAAAGCCAGCTCTCTACAGGATCAGTAGGACAGTGCCCAGATGCAAGGCGCTTGCATTAAGGGAGGAGGGAAAGTCCTATTTTTTGAGCTTGGAGAAGCAGAGTGGACCCGGATTGAGAAAGGACTTCTGGCCAGGATGGATGATAATCATTGTTATGAATATATAGTTAGCTTTTCTGGAGCACTGGAAGGCTTGTGAATGACTACGAACATTGTCTCCTTATGTCCTCACACCATCTCTGGGAGGAGGTGCTGTTATGATGTCTATTTGACAGATGAGGAAACTGAGGCAGACAGGTGAAATATCTAAGATCAAATTTGAACTCGGGTCTTCCTGACTCCAGGTCCTTTAGCCACTGAGCTAACCTGCTGCCTCTGGGGTATGGTCAGATGGCTCAACAAAGAATATCCGAGCTGGAAGGACCCTGGCCACCCTCTGGCACACCCCCTTGAGAAATCCTAGGTGTATGCTAATGGAGCTGGAAAATCAAGGATGCCAGTCTCCTTGGGAAAGTCCCTGAAGGCCTGAGTGAGCGTTGAGTGAACCTTGGTATCTCTGCAGTTTGGTGGCAGCTTTGGCCCATCCTACCCCACCCTCAGCCCTAGATCTCATTTATGAGCCTCTGCTAATAGCACCATCTGCTCCCATGGGAAGGGTATGCCCCCAAATCAGGGAGAAGCATGCACTGAATGTGCCTTCAAAGTCCTGGACGTGAATCGGAACTGTTTCTTGTTGTTTGGGAGACTGTGGACATGCCACAGTTTCTTCCTCCTGCCATGATGGGAGCTGGCCTATACAGCTTCCAGAGGGCCTCAGGGTCCTATGATCAGGTGAGAGCAGGGACCAGTCCAGGAGTCCAGAGACCTGGTTTTAGGCTGGGTTGGCCACTTTTGTGCTGTGTGACCTTGGCCAAAGGCCTCTCCCTCTCCGGGCTAGTCTCTTTATCTCTAAAGCGAGGGCATTGCTTAAGATCTGTCGATGCCAGGTTCCCCTCAATACCATTTTGTCATCTTATTTCTCTTGAAGTTTTTGACCTTTTTGGTCACAATTAATTCCCATTCTGATAGTGTTAAAAAAATCTAATTCTAAGAATTGTTTTCTTGGTAGCTTGACTGGAATGGCCCAGTCAAATTAAAGTCAATTACTTTAGGTCTCCTCTCAAGCTGGCCTCCGAACTCATCACTCCACTGAGACTGCTCTGACCAAAATGAAAGTCAGAGAGCTCAGGGGAGGGACAAGATGGTGGGTAGCAGAAAGACTGCAGAGATCTAGAAAACTCAGCAGGCCAAGTCCTGGTGGAGAAACCCAAGGAAAAGAGACCGTGAGATATTGGACCACAGAGCTCTGGGCCCTGGGGACTGGACGGGAGTGGGCTGTAGGGGGCATTCCAGAGCCCAGGGACGCAGGCCTCCTGGGCGTGCCCAATGCACTGAGTGCTAGGTCTAGCATCCCTAAATCCAGCCTCAGACACTTCTTAGCTGGGTGACCACAAAACCATTCTCTGCCTCAGTTTCCCTGTCTGCAAAATGGGGACAATCATAGCACCTGCTTCTCACAGTTGTGACAATCAGTCTTTGTAAACCACCTTGGCATGGCGCTCGGCGCACAGGAGGTGCTTTTTGAATACTTATGCCTTTCCCTTCCATCTTAAGAAATGATGAAGGGAACACTTTCAGAGAGACTTGGGAGACTGGATGAACTGACACGGAGGCGGGAGGCAGGGTGGGGGGGAAGTGAGGAGAACCAGAACAATTTGTACAATGACACTGGAAAGACAAACAACTGTTTAAGTCTTGGGAACTCGGATCGATCCGATGAGCATCAACAGCTCCAAAGGGCACATGATGAAACCCTCGGCCCATCTCTGCCTGGAGAAGCCAGGGCTCGGGACACAGAATGAGGCACAAACACTGTGTGGACAGAGGTTTGGAGAGAAAATTCATATATTTATATATAATATATATATATATACATATATAGAGAAAGAATTTATAAATGTATATATATATATATATATATATATATATAATTTCTTTTGCATATGGCCAGTTATAGTTCATGCTAATAGCTCAAATTTCCAAAGTGCTTTAAGGTTTGCAAAGGGCTTCACAGTTATCGTCTCATTAGATTCTGGGGGGTAGGTATTATCATCATCCCCATTTTACAGATGAGGAAACTGAGGCCGGCAGAGGCTAAGTGATATGTTTGCGCTCACAAGGCTAGGAAACATCTGAGTCAGTATTTGAACTCAAGGTCCAAAACTATCTACAGCACCATCTAACAACCCAATGTGGACATTTGTTTTGCTTTACTCCACATGTTTGTACATGGGTTTTTATTTTATTTTATTTTATTTTGTTTTATTTTATTTTATTTTATTTTTATTCTTTATCATCCTAGGTGGAAAGGAGAGAGAGTGGATTTTTGCTGATTGAAAAAAAATTAATTAAAAACAAGTCAGGCGGCCAATGACCACCTCTGGAGCATTCTGTTTCCTCTGATAGGACTGGCAGCAGCTTCCAGTGGGATCCCCTGAATGCCTGACCCTGCGAGAACAGACTCACATAATCAGGAGGGTCTGATCATAGAAGAAAGACCACAGGAAATGTGATGCAGAAAAGGTCAAACAGCATCCGGATCATCCAAAAAGGGACAAGAAGAGACGAGGTGGTTAAATGATTGAGAGCAGACCAGTCCAGTTCTAATATATGTCCACTAACTATACACTTAGTGCACATGTGTATGAATATATACACTACACACACACACACACACACACACACACACACACACACATACGTCAACCAAATAATGATTAAGAAATAATGAGATGACAAATGGTTAAAGGATAGGAAGTTTTATGAGTAGGAATTCCAAACTATCAGTAGTCACATGAAAAAAAGTCCAAATCATGAATAATTATAAAAATTCAAATGGAAACAACTCTGTTGTTCCTGACTCACATCCATTAGATCAGCAAAGTTGACTAAAAGGAAGAATGACAAATGCTGGAGGAGATGAGGGAAAGCAGGCAGATTAATGCCCTGGTGGCGGAGCTGCGATCTGGTCCAACCATGCTGGAAAGCAATGGGGAACTATGCCCCAAAGCTTGGCCCAGTGATATAGATACAAGGTCTATGCCCCAAACAGATTAAAGGGAGAGGAAAAGGACCCACATGTATGAAGGTATTTATAGCCGCTCTTTCTGTGGTGGCCAAGAATTGGAAATGGAGGGGATGCCCGTCAACTGGGGAACGACTGAACAAATTATGGTATATGATTGTTATGGAATACTATTGTGCTATAAGAAGTGACAAGGGGGGTGGTTTCAGAAAAACCTGGGAAGATTTGCATGAACTGATGCGAAGTGAAGTAAGCAGAACCAGGAGAATCATTTAAACAGTTGCAACAAACTCTGAAAGACTTAGGATCTCTGATCAACGCCGTGACCAATCACAATGCCAGAAGACCATTATGAAACACGGGCCCCACCTCCTGATGCACAGGTGATGAATCCAAAGTACAGACTAAGAGATTTTTTGGGGGGGTGGGGGGGAGGCATGGCCAGTATGGGACTTTATTTTATTTTTTGCTTGACTATACATATTTGTAACAGGAGTTTTGTTTTTCTTCCTTGCTCAATGGGAGAGAGGAGGAGGGCGCCACAGTGCACAGAGTGCCAGGACTGGAATCAAGAAGGCTCATCTTCCCAAGTTCAAATCCAGCCTCAGGCACTTCCTAGCTGCGTGACCCTGGGCAAGTCATTTCACCCTGTTTGCCTCAGTTCCCCCATCTATGAATTGGAGAAGGAAATGGCAAAGTATTTCAGTATCTTTGCCAAGAAAACTCCACGGACAGAATTAGTGTGCGATGATCCATGGGGTCAAGAACAGTCAGACACGGCTAAAGTGACTGAACAACAGCTAAGAAAGACAGGAAAAAGCATCAACTTATATTTTGAAGGGGTTCATGGGAATGTGGTATTGCATATAATGACAGATTTTTTTTTATTTTAATACATTTATTTTATTTTTCCTTTATTTTTAAAAATATCTTTGTTATAAGTGATGACTCTATGGAAAGAGTGATATAAAGGGAAATGTGGAAACTGAGTCACATCCAGTAAGTGTCTGAGGCAGGATTTGAACTCAGATCTCCTAGACTTCAGGCTTAGCACTTTATCTGATGCACCACTGATTGCCTCTGAAAATGAAAATCTCTCTCTGCTGTAAAGGAGCTGATAATCTATCAGGGCAGACGAGCCATAAAACGAATGCTAGAGGGATAAGTCTAACATGAGGAAAAGAGAATGCCAGACAAAGTTATCAGGGGCCCGTCACTGAACCAGCCTATGCGCCTTTGTCTGCTGACCCAGGCAGTGCCTGATCATGCCCACTTTACAGATAAGGTCACCAACAGCTTGGGAGACCCTGGCAGGGTCAGGATCTGATCAGGGCTTATGGCCCCCCAGAACACCAATGGGACTTTTAACCATGGTGTTGTAGAAAGGGTCTAAGGATCTGGGTTCGAATTCTGGCACCACCAAGTGGTGCCTGTGTGACCTGGGGCAAGTCACTGTGTTTCTGTGTCTCAGTTTCCTCAAGTATAAAATGAAGAGGTTGGATGTGACCACCTCTAAGATCACTTCCAGCTTTTAACCCTCCCAGAAATACTATTTTCTGTGAATAAACGGGAGGCAGACAGACAGCCACAGCTCACTTTCCAGATGTGATCCGGGTACAGGGTCCCATGGTGAGGCTCATGAGTGATGGACAGAAGGCCTGATGGCCCAGTGATCGAGCCCTGCCTTTCTCAGACCTGCTTCTTCATCTCTAAAGTGATTCTGCCCCCATCAGAAAAACAGAGAAAACAGTTTGGTTCTATTTGCAACTCTTTTTTTCAAAAGTAATAATGTAGAAAAATTCCACCTCCAGGCCTTTAAGGAACCGCTTAGGCCAGGCCTGGGAGCAGAGGGGAGCAGAGGACCATCTATCTGAGGGGGGAGGGGGAAATCCTGGCAGGCCAACAACTCTAACAGGGCTGCAGGGCTAGAGGTACCCTCTCATGCTCTCTCAGTGAATCTTCACAACCCAGTGAGACAAGAGTATGGCCTCACCTGAACTGTGGCATCACTACCCCGAGGCGGACAGCAGATGTCCTGGCCAACTCCCCAGACAAAGGATTCCCGCCTTCTCTTCCTCTCTGCTCCGTGGCACTATCGGTCAGCCTCTCCTCCTTGATACCCTCTCCTCCCTTGGTTTTTGGGACGTCTGTTTGTGTGTGTATATGTGTGTATGTGTGTGTGTGTGTGTCTGTCTGTCTACGTGTCTGTCTTCTCTGTTTCTCTCTCTTCTCTGTCTCTCTGTTTTTTCTGTCTCTCTGTCTCTGTCTTTCTGTTTCTCTGTCTCTTTCTCTCTGTCTGTCTGTCTCTCTCTCTCTCCCTCTCTCTCTCTCTCTCTCTCTCTCTCTCACAAACACACACAGTCACTCAGTCACTCCTGGTTCTCCTCCTCCCTCTCCGACCGCTCCTTCTTCATCTCCCTTTCTGTATCCTCCTCTAGATCACACCCCTAACTTTTGGTGTTCTCTCCCATCTGCCATCTAGACCAACCACTTCACTTTAATGATATGGAAACTGAGGCACGGGGTGGTCAAGTGACTTGCCCAGGATGGACGAGAGGGCCTCGGAGGTCTCCTCCAACTCTGAAATTCGGTGATTCCCCGATTTTTTCAATGACAAGAAAAATAACATGAAAGAAAACTCCTAGGACAGGCCCCATCCTCGGGCTGAACAGGCGCCGTGGGGGACTTCCCAAGACTGAGGATGGATGAAGCGGATTCTGGCAGACCCAGCCAACAGCACCATGGTTTGATTGTTTGCGGCTTGTTAGAGGAGGGCAGGCCGGAGTTGAGAGGGACAGCAACAATAAAGACCGTTTGGAGCCACCAAGGTCTGGTGGCCTCCAGGTGCTCCAAGAAGCCCTCTTGGTAATCTGGGAAACTCTGTAAGCTAAGATCGTGAAGGCACAGGGAGGATGTTAACCTGCATTGGGAAAGGGACTTCCCTTACCTGGGAGTTCCTTATCCCAATGAGATCACAGGTACAATCCCTCTCCCTGACTGAAGAAAAACACTCTTTGTTCCTTGGTTCCTGATTCATTGACATCTCTGCCACGCAGTACATCAGTTGATAGCATTGGGCAAAGGTTGAAACAAATAAAGATTTCTCAGCCTGAAGTCACCCGTCATACAGACTGGACATCTGTCAGCCCCTGGGGATCCACTGGACAATCCCAGGGTCTTGGGGCTCTGTGGGAAGGTGGGAGAGCAGGGGGCTGGGAAGGGGGACAATCCCCCTTGAGTGGTGATGAGCAGGCCAAGCCAGCCAGGCCCTACACTGGGACTCCCAGGTGCTGCTGTGGTCAGCCCCATTCCCGACATGGCTGGCCAGCCTCCGCACAAACTCACCTTTGGAAGGTTTACTGAGAGTGCTTGTGGAGGAGGAAAACAAACACCCAGATTTGTTCCTACAGCCCAGCTCTAGGCCAGGCCACCCAGCCTTTGCTACCTGAGATCTGGGTTGTGTGTGGAATGCAAAGGGCCCTGGACTTCAGACTTGGGACACCCAGGTTCAAACACCAGCTACCTGGAAGTTATGTGGGGCAAATCACTTTGCCTGCTCTGAGCCTGTCTCCTCCTCTGTCAAATGGGAATAGCAACCCCATCCCTACCACCTTCCTAGGATTATTGCAGGGAGAGTGTTCTGGAAACCCCAAATGCTCAAGAAATGGAGACTCTCCTCCTCCCCCTCCTTCTGTTCCTCCTCTTTCTCTTCCCCCTTCCCCCTTCCTCCTCCTCCTCCTCCTCCTCCTCCTCCTCCCCCTCCTCCTCCTCCCTTCTTCTTCTTCTTCTTCTTCTTCTTCTTCTTCTTCTTCTTCTCTCTTCTTCTCTCCTCCTCCTTCCTCCTCCTCCTCCACATCTCTCTCCACCTCCTCCTCTCTTCTTCTTCTTCCCTCCTCCTCCCTCCCTCTCCTACTCTTCCTCCTCCTCTTTCTTTCTCCTCTTCCTCCTTCTCCTCCTCCTCCTCCTTCTCTTCTTCTTCTTCTTCTTCTTTCTTCTTCTTCTTCTGCTTCTGCTTCTGCTTCTGCTCTCCTCCTTCTGCTTCTCCTCCTCCTCCTCCTTCCTCTTCCTTCTCTCAGCAAATAAAAGAAAATCTCACAGCCTTATTAAATGGGAGATAAGTGATGTGGAAAGCCCGGGAGCAGTGGGGTAAGCTCAGGCTTCCATTGCCTGGGGGTCCTCAGAGGCACACATTTAGGGGCAGTCTGCCTTTCCATGTATTGCAAGTCCCTCAGGCTTGAGCCAAATGGCTAAGGCAGAAGCTCTGGGAAGGTGCGCAGCATAGAGCTGGGATTCCTCACTTGAGTCCTTCTGTCACAGCCTCAGTGTTCATAGTGGGACCCACATAGTGAAAACAGGCAGGTCTCTGGGCCTTTGGAGACTCCCAATAACTCCATGGTGGCAGAGAGAGGTGGGAGGCTAAGACAAACCTGGGAGAAGTGGATCCACAGGATTCAGAGCCAAGTCCCCTGAGCGCAGATGCTGTTTCTTCTCCCCAGTGACTGGGCAGAAGCCTTAGTCCTGTGGTGAAGCCTTAGTTTCATCCTCTGCGAAATGGGGAGATTGGGCTGGATTCCTCCAGCTCTCCCTCATATCCTCAATGGATCCGGCAGATTCCAGCTTCACTTTGATGTCAGATCCACTGAGGCGTGAACCCAGAATACAATCATTCATCTATCTACAATACAATAACAAAGCACCCCCTAGGTTGTGCAGCGTAACTCATACTGCTCCCATTTTAGAGGTGAAGAAGCTAAGATCCAAAATGGCAAAGAGACCTTCCCAAAGTCACACCATTGACATGGGGATGGCTGTTGCCTCTGGTTCCATTTACATTGCAGAAGTTGGGATGTACAGTCTTCTCCTGGTCTCCTTCCTTCATTCTCTGTCCCCTCCTACATGTTCTCCCACAATTCTCTGATAATCCATTGCATTCACACACACAATTTATGCCAAGACAAAGGTGTCAGCATATTTTGTTGCCCCAACAGAACGTAAATACCTTGAGGACAGGGACTGTTTGGAGTTTGACTTTGTAAAGCCGGTCCCTGGCACTTGGTGGATACTTGGTAAGTTTGTTCATGACAGAGGAGACCATATTTTCCCTCCGTTCTTTTTTAGAAATATTTTATTTTTCCCCTAATTACATATTAAAACAAATTTTTTAAGCACTTTAAAAAATTTTTGAGTTCAAAATTCTATTCTTCCTGCTTTTCCTGAGAGAGTAAGCAATCAGATATAAGTTATACATGTGCAATTATGTGAAACATTTCCATATTAGTCATTTTGTACAAGACTCAAATAAAGGGAACAAAATGAAAGAAAGTGAAAACTGGCATGCTTCAGTCTGTGTTTAGTCAATATCACTTCTTTCTCTGGATGCAGATAGTATGCTTCATCATTAATCATTTGGCATTGTCTTGGATCACTGTATTGCTAAGAATAGCTAAGTCATTCACAGTTTGTCATTGGACAATGTTGCTGTTACTGTGCACAATGTTCTGGTTCTATTCACTTCACTTTGCATCAGTTCATGTAAGTCTTCCCAGGTTTTTCTAAAGTCTGCCTGCTTGTCATTTCTTATAGCACAATAATATTCCATTACAATCATATACCACAATTGTTCAGCCATTCCCTAATTGGTGGGCATCCTTTGATTACCAGTTCTTAGCCACCAGAAAAAGAGCTGCTATAAATATTTTTTTGCACAAATAGGTCCTTTTTCCTTTTTTGGGATGTCTTTGGGGTATAAACCTTGCAGTAGTATTGCTGGGTCAAAGGGTATGCACAGTCACGCACCATTTTGACCTTACCTTGGTATATGGTGCGAGATGTTGATTTATGTTCTGTGAAGTTTGGATTAAATTAAAGGGCTTCACTTGAGGACCTAGGGCCACAGGTTCCCCACCCCTGGACCTAGTTTCTGCCATACTGTTTTCTAGTTTTCCCAGCAGTTTTTGTCAAATAGTAAGTTTTTGTTTCAAAGGCTTGTATTTTTGGGTTTATCATACAGTACAGGTCTGTACAACCTGCGGCCCACCAAAGAATTTTGGGTGGCCCATAAAAATGCAGAGGAAAACATCCTGTACATTTTTCTCAGGCAGCCTAAAATCTTTGCTGGGCCACAGGTTGTGCGGGCCTGATACGGTATGTTATTATGGTCACTTACTACAGTGTATTGTGTACCTAATCTATCCCGCTGATCTGCCACTCTATGTCTTAGCCAGTACCAGATTGTTTTGATAACTGCTGCTTTATAATACAGTTTGAGATGTGGTAGGGCAAGGCCCTCTGTTCTTAATGTCCAGGGGGCATCTGCCCAGTAGTGGGGAAGGCTGGGTCAGAGCATGGGCATTGTTGGTGGGTCCTAAGTATAATTTCACACTGTTTGGCAGTGAGGTTAGAACCACTCACAGTCCAAAAGGCTCCACATGTACTTATCAGGCCTTAGCATCTTTATCAGTCTGGTGCATATGAGGTGAACCCTCGCAGTTACTTGAGTTTGCTTTTCTCTTGGTGGCAATTAGGAGCATTTTTCTATGTTTCTTGATAAAGTGGGTTCATTCCTTCTGCCCCCTGATTCAGTCCATGAGGATTGTGGGTATAGAAGGTGTCTTCTACTGTCTTCTACATTGTTTTGAGGCTGTGGTTTTACTGTAATCTATAATGAAAGATGTTGCTCTAAAGCTGACTTAGGCCAAACAACATTCTGGTCCATGAGGGAATCCTTCCCAGGTGGCTCTTGGCTTGGGGTTTATCAAATTTTGGGCTTCTATGTTTGGTTGCACCAGGGTCTCACTGATATAGACTGTTCCATTAATCTGCTTTTTGGTTTTAGTCCTTATTAAATTGTCTTGATGACTCCTTCACAATACAGTGCACTGAAAAGCCTCCTTTCATGCTGATTTTTAAAAATTTCTTCCTTCTCATTCTTTCACATGCACCATATTGGGCTTTGATTAGTGAATTCTAGCAAGTGGTATCTGACTGGTTTAACCCCAAATCTACACATTCATTTTGGTGTGGTTATTTACGCCTAGATATGGTTATTTTTGTACTTTGGTACAGCCCAAGAACTAACCACATATGTCTGTCTGATCAATTTTTCCTTCATTCCATGGTGTTTTATAATTTCATTTTTAAAAATTCTATATGTTTCTTGATATTGTCTGCACTGTGTAGTTATTGTGAATGGAGTTTCTCTTTCTAGTTCTCCCTCCTGGGTTTGGTTAGTAAAACACAGAAAGGCTGATGGATCATGTAGGATTAGTTTGTATACTGCTACTTTAATGAAACTATTAATTGCTTCAACTATTTTTTTTCTTAATGGCTTCCCTCCTCTTTATCATGCCACCTTCTTTCTGGAGCCCCGAAACACCGGATATTTCACATTTGTGCCGAAATATGGCATCAGCTAAGGTCATTATCATAAGGTAGGCTGCATAGCTTACGCAGCATGGCACTACGCCTGGTGCAAAACTCAGAAGCCCACAGTGGTGACTGGTAAGGGGAAAGCAAGGAAGGGAAGGAACATTTATATGGCCACTACTGTGTGCCCAGCACTGTCCTGAGCACTTGTTAAAACATTATCTCGTTAGATAACTAAGAAAGGCATGTCAATATAAATAAACATCTGACTCGGTATGTACAGGGTCATAGAAAGTCGGAAGAAACCTCGGAGATCGAATCAGAATTCCTTCATTTATCAGATTAGGTAACAAGCTCAGAAAGAGCCGAGGGGGTGAAAGGAGGTGAGTGACAATGTCGAGGCTTAGGCCAGAACCTGTGACTCCAGGGCCAGGGGACTGCTTCCCTCGGCTTTCGATGCCTCAGCGGTCATGGCACCATCCCAGCCTACTCTCCCCTCCCCTCCCATCTGGCCAACCTAGTCCAAGAGGAGCCCAGGCCTGGGAGCCAGAGCCCTCTAGCCACAGGCGATCCCCACCCATCCAGCCAGTACCCTCTACATGATGGCTGTCTGCCTTGGAGGCCACTTACTCACTACCTTCCTATGGGAATCCCGCTGCCTTGTCCTCGAGTTCAGAAGGGGAAGGGACCTTAGGGACCAGTAAGGCCGGTCTCCTCGTTTTGTGGTTGTTGTCCAGTCGTGTCTGACTGGACCCTATTTGGAGTTTTCTTGGCAGAGATACTGGAGCGCTTTGCCATTTCCTTCTCCAGGTCATTTTACAGATGAGGAAACTGAGGCAGACAGGGTGAAGTGCCCTGAGTCACACAGCTGGGAAGTGTCTGAGGCCAGATTTGAAATCAGAGAGGCGAGTCTTCCTGACTCCAGGCCCAGCACTCTAACCACTGAGCCACCCATCCGCCCTTCATTACATGGCGGAAGAAACAAGGCCCAGGGAGAGCCAATGCCTTGCCTAGGGGTCACATGGCTAGTAAGTGTCCAGAGCTCAGCTTCTAACACCCAGCCAGGTGATGTAGGTCACCTCACCATCTCGGGGGTAAGAATCACCCCACCTCCTGCCCCCTGGGGTTCCCTGAAGCCCATCTAGGGTGTGCCTTTAGCTCCTGCCAGAACCCACCGAGCCTGGTTAGGAGAAGAGCAGAGTGGATGCATTTGGCCCAAGGAAGGGGGTCTCCCAAGCAGATAATGTAGCCCCAGTCTGCTGTACCCAGTGGGGGAGGGGGTGGAGCTGCTGCACCCAGTGAGGGAGGAGGCAGAGGCACTGCACCCCAGTGGGGGAGGGGGCAGAGCTGCTGCACCCAGTGGGGGAGGGGGCAGAGCTGCTGCACCCAGTGGGGGAGGAGGCAGAGGCACTGCACCCCAGTGGGGGAGGGGGCGGAGCTGCTGCACCCAGTGGGGAAGGGGGTGGAGCTGCTTCCCCGGCCTTTTCTCTACATCCCACTGCCTGTCAGGAGGCCTGTTTACCAAGCTTTTGGGCACCTTGGTCTCTGGGAGATGAGTCACTGATCTCACTTTACCTCCTGGCACCCCCTCACATGTGCTTCTGACCTTTGCCCCCACGTTGGGACAGTTTGTCTTCTCTTCTGTCACTCAGGGCTGTCACTCAGGGCCCCTTTCAGCTGCACCAACTGAAAATGAAGGCACCCGCAGGGACCATTGTATTTCTTGAAAAAGACTTTTCTGAGGTAGAAAGAGGCTTGGATTTGGGGAGAGGAACCAGCCTCAAACCTGGCCCCTTTTGTGGTTCCTCTCCCTCTCTTCCTGTGACCCCGCATGTCAGTAAGCGTGTTTCTAGTACATTCTCCTCATGTCTCAGTGTCTGGCAGAACACGTCGGGTCCCTCGGTGCCAGGCCTGGGTCCTATCTGTCTTCTTATCGCCCTGACCTACACACCGCACCATGAGGTGGACTCACAGTCTAGCTTATTGGGGAGCATTGCCTTGATGTGGCACAGGAAAAGGGGATGGGCCTGTCTATCAAGAATAGGCCTGCACAACATACAGCAGCTTGTGACCCACCGAAGGATTTCTAGGTCCTCGAAAAATGTAGGGTTGCCCCTGAGCATGCGGCAACCAACAGTCTTCAGTCTGTCTCTAGTCTAACCTATCTGCAACCTGAAGAAGCTTAGCCTATTTTAATTTTGGCCCCAATCTAGTGCCAAGTTGTGCGGGTCTGGTCAAGAATGAAGAAAAACGGAGAGACCAGCCACAGGGGTACAGTGTGCCCCCAAGATGCCAGTGGAAGGCCTTCATGGAAGAATCATGGAAACACGTGGAGGAGAACGAATGGACAGATGCATTGTGGTGGGCTGGGCAGTGGGCTGCACTGGGGGAGGGCCCCACGCCCACCCCATGAGGTCACAGAGCCACCAAACACCAGGGTGGTCTCCTGGATTCATGGGTGGTCTCCTGATTCATTGTGAAAGTGAGGTGTCTCATGGGTCTGTAAAGGCCCTAAACAATTTCCCAGCCACAAGCCAGGCCATTCCTGGCCTCCTCCTATTGAATTCTAGGTAGGTTTGCTCAAGACCAGCTCTATTGAGAAATGTTTATTAATTGATTACTAACTGACTACCAACACCCAGGGAAGAAGGGCTTCAGAAGTGTTTGTGAAATGAATGAATGAATGGAAAACAAACACGGCAGGCCCTGTGGTTGGAGGCCAGGGTCTCACTTCCTTGTAGTTCCCCAATTCCACCAAGAGCTCCACCAAGGTGAGGGCTTGTACTTTTCCCAGATGCCCAGGCATGGGGAGAACCAGGAACAGAATGGGATCCTAGCTCCTTGAGGGAATTCATGAAAACATCACCACCTCAAATGGGTCAGAAAGACCAGAGCCTGTATTTAGCATTTCTAAAATCACAGATGTGGTTAACAAACAGCTTACTCATGGGCATACACACATGTGGTGTGTGTGTGTCTGTGTGTGTGTGTGTGTGCGCATGTTGGGAGCTCTGGGGGCTGGGGGACCCCACAATCACAGCCTTAGAGAATAAGAGAAAAGAGTCACTCTCTTCTGGACTCTTTACAATCTGGCTCCTGACCTTTTTCTTTTTTTTCTTTTATTTTTCACTTATGAAATAAATTAAGTGTTCCCATAACATAGTAGAATAATGAAAAGATGGACAAAACTGTACATTTCTTATGTACAACCTGACTTTTTTTTCTTCTCCACCCCCCTCCTCTGCCCTAGGGATGGCTACCACTAGACACAAATAGGTATGTGTGTATGTATACACACACACACACACGTAAATACATAACACCATTCTATACCTTCTTCTATTTATCAGTCCTTTCTCTGCAGAGAGTGTCTTCCTTCACAGGTCCTTTGTAGTTAATTTGGGTATTTATAAGAGTCAAAATGACTTAGTCACACAAAGTCATTCTTAAAACAAGGTTGCTGTTACTGTATACGGCGTCCTCTTGGTTCTGATCATTTCGCTTCTCATTATTTCATGCAAGTCTACCCATTTTTTCTAGGATCATCAAGCTCGTCATTTCTTATAGCACAACAGTTTTCCATCACAATCATATACCACAGTTTGTTCAGCCGTTCCCAATTGATGGGCATCCTCACAATTTCCAGTTCTTTGCCACCACAAAGAGAGCTGCTATAAACATTTTAGGACATAGAGGTTCTTTTCCTTTTCCCCGATTGCCTTTGGAGATAGACCCGGCAGTGGCGTTGCTCAGTCAGAGGGAATGGGCAACTGGAGAACTCCTTGGGCACCGAAACTGCTCTCTCCACAGTAACCAATGACTTTAGCTGCCATGCCCATCCTCCTCCTCCTTGACCTCTCTGCAGCTTCTGGCTGGTCAATCACTTCTTGGTTTCCTTTGCTGGATCTTCATCTATGTGGTCCAGTCTTCCCTAAGGCTTGTCAATCAGGTCAGTCAGGCAATAAACACTTACTAAGTGCCTGCGGCACTGCCCTCCATGCTGTGCTAATAACAATCCAACCCTAATTCCAGTGCGGTATAGACCCTCATCACTACCGCAAGAGCCTGCTGGTGGGTCTCCTGGGCTCCAGTTGCTTTTCTAATCAGTGGTGGAATCATTCTTCCATGTTTCCCTTCCTAATTTCCTCCACTCCAACACACACACACACACACACACACACACACACACACACACACACAGACACAGACAGACAGAGAGACAGACACACCCACTGTGAGCCTGGTAACTGGGAGGAGGGTGGGCCCTTAACAGTAATAGGGAAGTCAGGAAGAGGGAAGACTTGGGGGAAAGAGAATGAGTTTGGTTTTGGACATGTTGAGTTTAAGGGGTCCATGGGGCCTCCGCTTTGGGATGTCCAGTGCAGGCAGCTGGAGGCTGGAGGCTGTAGGTCTTCAGAGAGGTTTGGACTGCATAAATAGATCTGGGGAATCATCTGCATAGCAAGGATCACCGGAATCCATGGCAGCTGATGAGTTCACAAAGGGAAATAGATAACATGCGTATGGATGGACGGATATGTGCCTATGTCAAACCATACCACGAGGGTGTCTGTTCTCTTTGCTTTTAAAGCCCCTCACAGTCCACCACTCTCCTGCTTTCCAGGCTTGTTACTTATACCCTGTTTCACCTACTTGACAATCCAGTAATTCTGGCCTCTTGCGGCTCCTCGGAAGACGCCCATCTCCTGACTGCCTTCTACCCCCGGCTGCCCTTCGGTGCTTCCCAGCTTCCTTCAAAGCTCAGCCCAAGTCCCACCTTCTGTGAGAAGCCTTCATTGGCCCCTCTCAGTGCCGGCACCTTCCCTGACATCATCCCCCATTCATCTTGTATGTGGCTTCTTTGTACCTAGTTGTTGGCGTGTTTTCTTCCTCATCAGACTGTGAACTCTGGAGGGATGCGATTGTTTTTTCCTTTCTTTGCATCCCTTAGCACAGTGCCTGGTACACAGTAGGGGTTTAATCAATGTCATCTGACCTGACTCAATAACTTGTAGTCCAATCAACTTCCCAGTTGGTCCAGCCCTGCTCCCCTCATCCTATACTTGTAAACTCGACTTTTATTCATCCAAGCTTATGATTTTACGTTGGTCCCTCTTAAATCTTGCTAGATTTGATGTTCCCTCTTGGCAAGGAGGTCTTTTAGACTCATGACTCTGAGGTCACCCAGTGTGTCAGGTCTGTGGCCCAGCCCAGTCGGGCCCCTGTGCTGTCTGGGCCTTTCTCTAGGTCACTGCTGTAAAGATTCAACCAAGGGAGTCAATGGAGCTTCAGACCCTCAAGGGCCACATTCGTCAGTCCTCACAATCAGTCCTGAAGCTACTGCACTGGACTCTTCCCCATTTAACAAGAGTCCGAGACTTTATTAAATGCTCTGCTCCCTTTGACATCCAAGTCTCCTCCTCTGGGGCTGTCTTTACAATATTGTTGTGCTTGTACAATTGTGCTCTGGTCCCGCTCACTTCCCTCTGTTGTAGTTTCATGGTTTGTTTGGCGGGGTTGTCTGGAATGAACTCAGACTCAGACAGCCTCTAATCCAAGCATAGACATTTATTGGGGATGATGCCTCCAACAGGCTGAATTCCAAGGGGAGCCAGCAATTTAGTAAGACAAGACAGGCAAATTAATAGCGTAATGATGCTGATTACACAACAGAAATTATGAATATTAAAAAGGTTTGTTAAGAGATTAAGTAATGGGGGAGGGGTCCCAGCCTTGGTGGGACTGTGCATGCTATGTCCCATAATGCATACAGAAAAACCCGTGGTGGTGGTGGTGGGGTGCTTGTATGTATGATAATGAGTGGAATGGATGAAAGTCTCTCATTTAAGGAAAAGGATACTTAATATTTTAGCTTCCATAACGCCTGAACTATATCTTTGAGTCTAAAAATTAACCCCCGCCCCGCTTAAACTTGCATATACACCATGTATATCCACATCCTGCATGCACATAGGGTGAGCATGCTTGTAACTGCTGTCTGTTAGTTTGAGGTTAAGGTGTTAGATTAAGAATCTTTCCTTGTTTCAAGAATGTGAGGCCAATTACCCCCACGGATGGGGATAGATGTCCAGGGTTTTTTTCTTAGAATTGTTTTGTAAGGGGGTTTTGGGGGGCACTTTAAGGGGTATATAAACTGCATGTCTGCCTTCTGAAACTTGCCTCCCTACCCCAGACCACTCTGGATTGGGCGATGCCCAATTCTTGCGCGAGACTTGCAAATAAAGCCTCTGTTTTTACCTTGAGAAAACTTTGTTATTTCATTTTGGGGGAGTTATTGTCCCACACAATAATTATATTATGATAAGCCTCTCTATGTCATGGATTCACCTAAAGGACAGCATTTGCTATCACTGCACAGGTGCCTACTTAGGGCTATTCTATTGTTTTGGGGGCCACATCCTGCTTAGGCATCCTGGTGGTACTGCTTTCTGATTAGCTGACCATTGTCTTTCTGTCTGAGATTAGATGGATGTGGTTATGCTTGAGTGCATGAACACACCTGTTGTTTCTGTGGGAAATATGAGGAATGGGTCTGGGGGCAGTGGCTAGCTAGAGGCAGTGGCTTGGATCCCATCACATGGACACAACTGCTGTTCTGTGGGACATATGATCTCATGGACACACCTGCTGTTCTAGTGAGCAGTGAAGCATATATGCAGGAATTAGGATATTGAGTGGGGGAGGGCAGTGGCTAGGTAGGGGCAGTGGGTCTGCTGTTCAGTGAGGCCTATGATTGAGTCTGGGGGCCTGAGGTGCAGTTAAAGCCATTTTCTGTGGTTAAATCAGGACATGCCTGCTCTTCAGTGAGGCCTATGATTGAGTCTGGGAGCCTGTAGTGTGGTTAGAGCCAGATTGTATGGTTAAATCAGGATGTGCCTGCTATTCAGTGGGGCTCATAAGGAAGTTAGAATATTGGGGCTGGGGGCAGCTTTATCAGGATTCCATAAGCCCTGTATCAGTTCATAGACGCCGTCCCAGAAACCATCCTGCTCGCCATTTTTTAAATTAATATTTTATTTTTTCCCCAATTACACATAAAAACAGTTTTTGAATTTGTATTTTTTTTAAGTTTTGAGTTCCGAAATCTATCCCTCCCTCCCTCTCTCTTCTCCCTCCTCCCTGAGATGGTAAGCAATCCTATACAGGTTATAATATGCAATGATGTAAAACATTTCCATATCAGTCATTTTGGGCGAGAAAACTCAAAAAAGAAGAAAAGTGAAAAATCATCTGACAGCAGTTCTCTCTCTTGGGAGGTGGAGAGTCTTTTTCATCATGAGTCCTTTGGGATTGCGTTGGACCATTTTTTAACCTCTGTTTACCTCATCTGTAAAATGGACATAATAACAGCACCCACTTCCCAGGTTGTTGTGAGAACCAAGTGAGACAATCCTTGTAGAAATGCTTAGCACGGTGTCTGGCACATAGTAAGGTCTTTATGATATTTTTTTCTACCGTCCCCTCCCATACCTTCCTACTTGACTAGGAGCCTGGTGGCTATGTATTGCTTCAAGGTTTGTTGGAGTCTGGAGTTTGTTTTTTTCGCCATTTAACACTTTCCAACCTGACCCAATCCCATCTTTTCATGCTCCTTCTCATTCTGCATTCCAAAGGTCTTCACATCCCTCCTGCCCCTTCTCTCTGCACCACTACCTTCAAATTCCCACCACCAGGCCTTTGTACTAGTCACGGACCATGCTTAGAAGGTCCTGCATTCCCCTCTGCTCCCCTTCGCAGACCCCTTCTCCCTCCAGCACTGTCTTATAAGCTCAGCCTGATCCCTCCCTCCCTAACAACCGCATGTTTATTTTGTGTTCCACTTACAGATGCACATGTGGTCTCCCCAGTAGAATACAGCTCCTGGGGAGCAGGGATTGTTTCATTTTCACCCCAGTGCTTAGCACTGTGCCTAGCATCTACCACATACTTCGTAGATGCCTTTTGAATGATTGATGCCTTTGTACCTGCCCCTCCACCCCCACCCCACAGTGCCTCGCACACCATTGGTGCCTAATCGATGACGATGAATAACAACTTTATTGTCAGGTCAGTGACGGTGGTGGGGAAGGCCAGGTACTTGACTGCCTCCCCAGTGTTCTCTGTACTCTGCTCATGGCAGTCCATTTAGGCCTTACCAAGCACTTACTGGTGCCTGTTTCTTGGCTGTGCCCTGTCTATGAGGGAGGAAACTGAAGAGCTCGGTGATCGAAGTGAGATGAGATTTACTCTACTTAGCCCCAAGGATAATAAACAGAGAATCTGGGATTGGTGGAAGGAAATACTTCCTGACAATCAGAAGCATTCCAAAGTGAGCCAAGCCACCCTGCTAGGTAGTGGGGTTCTTCAAAGAGAGACCGGATGGACCCTTGCCAGGAATGTTGTAGGTAGGATTAGCCCCAGATAACCTTGGAGGGAGGGACCTTCGAACTTTATGATCCCATAACTCGATGAGCATTCAGGGCACTAGACTGCACTGGAAGGGTGGGGGCGGGGTGCAGGATTGGGGGGGGGGTCACCCCATCAAAGAAAGGGCCTCACTCCTCATAACCCGAACTCATGTCCCAAGTTCTTCTCAGCTGTTAAAAAAAATGCACAGCTGCATTTTCCAAGCCTGTCTTAGTCAAATCTATTGAGTAACTAGTAGAGAAACAGCTGACAGATGAGTCAGAGGGAACAATGCACAACAGCCCAGCAAGCTGACCTCTTTGGTAAAAAAGGATCAATAGCTTGGGGTTTGTTAAATATTCAGCAAACATGCTCCTAGTGGTCAAGGCAAAGTTAAAGCTAGCCAGGTTAAGCAGCTGCCCTTTGTCCTCCAGCCCACTCCCCTGCTCCCGCCTGGTCTTTAAAGCTCACCAGGGCTGACTTGAGGCAGAACGAAGCAAGCAAATATCATGTGGGGTGATGAGGTTTCCTGGCCTCCCAGCCTCCTGCCATCTCATCATCTTTCTCTCTGTTTCTTCTGCCACCACCTACAACAGAAAAGACAAGGCCTGCAGCTGCCGTCTCATAGCAAGAGCCTGTCACTTAAAGACCAGGCCATTCTTCCAGACCAGAGACGAGCTACTGAGCACCCTAGGAGTTAATATCACTCACTTTCCATGACAACTGCTCACATCCCTGGTGTTAATTCTGACCTCCCTGATTTGGGAGCTCCCCCTCGCAAGGCAGATTGTAGGCCATCCCTGCCTACACATGTCCTCCAATAAGATGGACCCATGGCGATCACACCTGATGGAGGCCTTCCTCAATATTGTTAAGTTGAATAATGCTTTCCCCCCAGCAACCCCATGAAGTATTCAGGGATAAATGCACCCCAATTACACATGGGATGAAGGGACTCCCCAGTTCACACAGCTAGTCAAGTCAATAAACTTTTATTAAGCACCTACTATGTGCCAAGCACCAAGCCAAGTGCTGGAGGTGCAAAGAAAGGCCAAAAACACAGTTCTTACTTCCGAGTTCACAATCTAATGTCGAGTAAGCTGGCAAAGGATCAGGACACACCCCCTTGTCTTACGGTCCTGAGACAAAAATCTTCCTCAGAAATTCTATGAAGCCTTCCAATTCTTCAGTATTTGTCTTTGCCTCAATTTTCTAACAATATAAATTTCTATAAGATGGCATTTCCCACATTTTGGAATGTTAGCTCCGTGAGTGCATCCCTAGAGCCAGCACATAGTGGGCACTTTATCAATGCTTGTTGATAGATTCACTGATATGGGACTGGAGCTGAGGACAGAGATTAGGGCTAGCTATTTCATAGACAGAGAGGAAAAGACCCCGGCCCTGCCAAGTGGCCAGGAGACAAGAGAATTAAGATGGCAGAATCTAGAGGGAGCCACAGCAGAGATGTCAGGAGGAGGTAGGGATCCAGAGGGGAGGAGGAAGAGGATGGGGGAAGGGGATGAGGAAGAGGAGGGGGAGGGGGAAGAAGAGGAGGGGGTGGGGGAAGACGCGGTGGGAGAGGGGGAAGCAGAGGAGGGAGAGGGGGAAGAAGAAGCGGAGGGGGAGGAAGAAGAGGAGGGAGAGGGGGAGGAAGAGGAGGGGAGGGGAGGAAGAAGAGGAGGGGGAGGGGAGGAAGAAGAGGGGGAGTGGGGGAAGAAGAGGAGGAGCAGGTGGAGGAAGAAAAGGAGGGGGGAAGAGAAGGGGGGAGGGGAGGAAGAGGAGGAGGGGAGGGAGAGGAGAAGAGGGGGAGGAAGAAGAAGAGGGGGAAGGGAAGGAAGAAGAAGCCTTTTCCAGAGCAGAGAGCAAATTGCAGTCTTGGGATGGGCTCAGATTCCAAGGACCTTGAGGAGGGAGTGGCAGATACTTGTCTGACAGTGAAAAGAAAGAGAGATAGAAGATGAGTGTTTGGGGCCATGGCTGAGCCAATGACTGGAGGTCCTAGGATGCCTTCCTTTGAAGGGCCCGAGAGTGTCTGTAGGCAGCAAGGTGGGGGCAGGTGCAAGGCAAACAAGACAGACAAACCCAGCATAGAATCAAAGCAAGTTGTTGAAGGAGGAGAGGCGGGATCATGGGGCCAGGCTGAGGGGCTATCTTGGCAAAGAAGGGGCCACTTCCTTCTCAGAGAAAGGAAGCTACATTGTCATCTGAGGGGTCTCTAGGGGTGGGTTTCTTAGGTTTCTTTCTCCTGGGGGGGTGAGAGAGGGAGCCCCTAGGGGCTTGAGGAGGGAAGAGAAGATGTTTGTGAGGAGGTAAGAGAGAGGAAGACTGAGTGCTCTGCCATGGAGCTCCTATGGAAGCAGGAGATTTACACTGAGAGTTGTCCTCTTGTCCAGGCCCCTCGTTGGACAGATAAAGAAACCCAGACACAGGGAGGCCAAGGCACTTGCCCAATGTCACATGGCTGGAAAATGGCACATTTGAACCCAGGTCCTCCAATGCCAAGTTCAGAGCTTTTGGGGAGGCAGGAAAACAGGCTTAGACACCCAGAGAGATTTTCACCAGCAAAAGTGGGGAAAAGAAAGGGGTTTCTAGGTAGCCCTCAACCAACTAAAATTTTCAAGTAACTCCCAGCCTCCAGTCCCTGACTGGGGAAGTAGGTGACTTTCTTTTGACCAAAGGGGACTGGCCAGTGTCAGTGAAAGGCACTTACTGGTTAGAGAGGCTTTCGTTCTGGGCCAGGGGCCTGTAGCTAACCCCTACACCTCTTGCAGAGAAGCCCAGGGAGTGAGAGTCCTGATTGGCCAGCCATGACCCATATTGGCTGGGCCAGTCAAGCCCTGGCACTCCCCAGCTCTAGATGAGTGGGGACATTAAGCACCTGTGACTCCCTGCTGGGATTTCCCCCAGCCAGCACTGGCCCTGGCTGACTACACTGGGCAGCTGCTGTCAGGCCTGGATACCTTCTTCCCACTTCCCAACGTGACTGATGAATGGCCCAGAGCTGCCCCTTGGCATCTGGCCCTGACTCCTGGGGTTTGCATAGCCCACCAGTAGCTGAGTGATGGGAGATTCCCTTCCTTCCCAGGCAAACTCTGGGGAATCTGCCTAATTGAAATGGTTCTGGAAATGTCAGTGGAACTGAGATTAAAAAGCTTCGGGCTGAAAACATCAAGCTCAGTGAAACCCACTGAATTTAGGACAGCCCAAAGATGATGCTTGAAGCCTAGGGCTGGACCTGGTCAATTCCTGACCAATTAGACAGATGTCATGCCTGGAGGAGGAGGTGTCTGGGAGCAAGGCCTTGAAGGACAGGTGGGATGCTTGCAGACAGGGATGGGCAGAGCATGCTAGCTGGGGGGACAGTGGAGGCAAGGGCTTGAAGGGGGACAGGGAGAATATCCATGGGATACACCGTGAGTGTTGCATTTGGGTAAAGTTGAGGCAGGGGGTGGGCCACTGACCGACCACTCCCCAGCAGCTACTGCCATGGATGGCTTGGATTAGATGGCTGGCCTTTCTACCTCTCAAATTCTTCAATGCTCTGGGGGGTTTTCATATATTCTTAGACAGATGCTGCCTCCTCAGACTGAATTCATACTCTCTGAGAGCAGGGCCTGGCACAGTGCCTGGGGAAGGGAAGGCACTTAGAAAGTACTTGCTGGCTTGGTCCTCATTTTACAGATGAAGAAACTGAGGCTCAGAGAAAGTGAATAACAGAAGCAGTTACTGTCTGAGGCAGGATTGGAACTTGGGTCTTTGTGGCAGCTGGTCTAGCTCCCATGTCATCCTGTAACTTTCAGTGCTGCCTCAATTCAACTGATGTCAGAAGGACGTTACCTTGGTCTCAAAAGCCAGGGCTTATAAAGGTGGGGGAAGGGGTTCCTCCTTCCTGGGCTAGATCCCAGGAAACAAATATCCTCTGTCCCCTGGCTCAGGCCCTGGCTGGTTCTCCCACCATGGACCACCCACTCAGTCAGCTTTGCTCTTCAGGGCTGGGTCCACGCCATGATCCCCCTCCTCCTTCAGGAAGCCAAGTGAATTTCAGGGTTCCTGTGTCTCCCCTTTCCACAGTCTCTACCTCTAGGGCTGAGACATGGCCTTCTCAGGCCTGTTCCCAGAGACCCAGACCTGATTTCAGGGCTACAGCAGTCTCAGCTCTGAGTCTGAGGTGGGAAGGGACCTGTGGAGGTCATCTAGTCCCAAGTCCAACCTCGTTAATTCACAGAGAGGGAAACTGAGGCCCCTGGGGGAGTGACCCAGAGCCAGGTCCTCCAGCTCCCAGTCCAGACACCTTTCTGTTGCTCACACAGCCTCACCTTCAAGACAGACATGACCTAAGGCTCAGGCGGGCCTAATTATCTGCATGAACCTTCACTCTGGGTCGATTGTTAATAATTTATGGACCCCTTATCAAATACAATGACATAGTGGCTGAGAAACAGAAACGGAAGCAGGAATTCCATTTTATTGATGAAGATCTGGCTCTATGACTGCACTGTGGGTCAAGAAATGCCATGTATGTGATACCCTCAGCCCTTGGGAGCTCAGCTGAGAACAAGGAAGTCCAAACAGCCTTTGAATAGCTAAGATTGCTAGGCCAAAGTCCAGGCAAGGACACTCACTTAGGGTCCTCCCAGAGTCTCTAAGTCATCCCTCCCAGCCTATTGCCTCTTGCTTTAGGCACAATTTGAACAAGCTGGGTGACCTCAGTTCCCAGCTCACAGAAGATTCAAAAGAGGGCCAGGGGAGAGAGAATCACAGAATGGAGAACTGGAAGGAGTCTCAGCAGCCATCATGTATCCAATCTTTATCTGACTCATCCACTGGCTTAGTGACGCCTCCCAGTATGCTGACCTCTGCATACCTGAGGAGCAGGTCATCTATGTCTTTATCTCTGTCACTGATAAAAATATTAAACATGGCAGATCTGAGGAACTCCAATGGAGACCTTCTAGTGAGCAAGCATTTATTAAGTACCTATTACGTGCCAGGTACTGTGCTAAGCTCTGGAGATACAAAGAAAGGCAAAAGATAGACCCTGCTTTCAAGTAGTTTACAGTGGGGGAAGCAACGTGCAGATGACAGGACTAAATGGGGATTATTTTACAGAGAAGGCATTAGTAGAAGGTGTGATTTTACCCTCAGAAATACAGGAAGCCAAGAAGAGGAAGAGGAGACGTCCAGGCATTGGGGACAGCCAGGGCAAATGGCCAGAGTCAGAAATGAAGTTCCTGTTTGAGGAACAGAATCAACAAGGCTGGAGTCACTGGATCTTAAGGAATGTGAAGGGGAATAAAGCATAAGAAGACTGGAAAGGTAGCAAGCTGAGATGCGATATTTGATCCTAGAGGCCATAGGGAGCCACAGGAATTTACTGAGTAGGAAGGTAACATGACTGGACCTGCACTTTGGGAAAATCTCTTTAGTGACTGAGTAGAGGATGGACTGGAATGGGGAAAAACTCAGGCAGGCAGACTCTGCAACTTTCATCCTAATAGCCCAGGTGAGAAGCACCAGGGTGGGGGAGGGGTCAGAAGAAAGAAGGGGACTTATCCAAGAGATGCCACAGAAGTGAAATCAACAAGAGATGCTTCAGAAGTGAAATCAACAAGAGATGGTTCAGAAGTGAAATCAACAAGAAATGCCGAAGAGGTGAAATTGCCAGCTTTGGTACCATATTGGGTGGGGGAAGGGGGTTGGGGTGGTGAGAGAGAGTGAAGAGTTTGGATGACTCCTAGGTTGGGACTGAGAGACTGGGAGTGAGTGGAATACAAGATTGTGAAAGCTTCCCTATGAATAACTCAGGCAAGGTGATACTCAAATAGTACAAATTTAGTTAGGATGTGGACCTCACTAGGCCTCAGTTTCATTTTCCTGTAAATCATATGATTTCGGGGAAATCAGGTGATATTCCCCTCTCCCTCTACCCTAGCCTACTTACAAACCGCCATCTTAACATTAAAGTTTCCCTATAAGGTAATTCTGTAGTTTCTGTGCTGGTATTGGGTAAAACTTATTCCTGGTTAGATTGTGAGGCCACCTGTCCCCGCAAATGGGGACAGGGGTCCAGCCTCTGGGGTGGGATTTCTTAGAATTGTTTGTACAAGGATATATATCCCCTTGCTTGCCTTCTCTCCCTTGCCTCTCTTCACTGCTATCTCCGCCCTGGTAGTGGGAGATGCCCAATTCTCGAGACTTGATCAAATAAAGCTTCTGTTTTTTTCCTACCTTGAGAAACCTAGATATCTCTGTTTTCTTTTTTACTTGAGCCAGTGGTCTTTTGTCCCACATAGGAGGATGGGGGTGCCCTCAACAGTAATAGAGAAGGTAGGAGGGAGAAGAGATGGAAAAGGTAATGAGTTCTGTTAGTTTAAGATGTCTGCTTTAGAACACACAACAATCCTCCTTTGATACCCTGGAGGTAACCAGCTCTTGGAAGACTCTGCCCACCGAATTTGAGCTCCAGCAGGCTCTCTCCCATGCTTCCAGGGCTATCCTGGAGACAAACTACATGTGCTGCTCCAAGCATAGAGAGGCACACCTCTGGAGATTGGCCACTAGGTGAATTCTTGGGCAAGGCCAACCAGAAAAAGAGAAAATGGCCACCAAGGGTGCTAAGAATCACTCCATTTTAGGCAGTCTATAAATAGTAACTTAACTTAGAATGTAAGCTCCCTGAGGGAAGGGACTCTTCACCATTTCTTTTTAATCTCAGTGCATAGCACAGTGTCAGGCATGTAGTAAGTGCATAATAAATGCTTATTGAATGAATGAATGAATGAATTTTGGCAGTCTGTGCAGGTTTGTTGTTGGGTTTTTTTTAATCACTGGAGGATGAGAACTTCACCAATGTTAACATTTTCATGATAAAGAACATCAAATGATAAAGGTGGCTGGTCACCTAGGATGGAAGGGGAGGGGAGGGGAAGGGAGGGACTCTCACCTTGAACACCTGGCAGAGCTGGCTTCTTTTTCTGCCCAAATGGGAGCAGGAACCTCATTTCAGAGATATTCCTCATCTCACCTAGTTGTGCTCAGGATGAGCCAAATGAAAAAGGCCACGAATCATAATAATGTTAATAATAATAATAATAATAATAATAATAATAATAATAGCTAGCATTTGTATAGCATATTAAGGCTTGGAAGGAGCTTTTTAAAAGAGTCTCATCTGATTCTCACAACAGCCCCATCTTACCGACGGGCAAACTGAGGTAAACAGAAGTAAAGTGACTTGCCCTGGCTGGCACAGTGAGTAAATGTCTGGGGCAGAATTTGAATTCAAGTCGTCCTGACTCCAGGCCCAGAGCTCCATACTGTGTGCACCTGAATGCTAAAAGATTCAACCAAAATGCGTTTTAGATAACTTTAAAAATGGATGTATTCCTTGGCTGGCAGCGCCACCTGGTGGCACTGACATCTTTGTTGTTTTCTAGGGCACCAGCATCTTTTCAGTCCCCCAGGCTCCCTCCAAACCTGAGCCTCACCTTGATCTCTTCCCTTTTCTTCACCCCCACAGGTCCCTTCATCCCTAAACTACTCAAGGGCCAGGTCCTCTCAAGCACAGCATCTCTGGTGTGGGGCCCCTGTTCCCTCAGATGGTGACCATCCAACTCAGGCCCCCTCACCTCTTACCTGGACAATCGCCATAACAATTCATGATGACACTAGATGACATTAATAGACTTCTTTTCAAACATCTCGTTTGAGCCTCACAAACACCCTGGAAAGCTGGTATTAGAGTTGTTGTTTTCCTCGTTTTCCAAAGGGGGAAGCTGAGAGAGGGAATTAGAACCCAGGTCTCACCTGCTTTGAGTCCAAACAATGCTTTCCTCCTTCCTCACTCTGGGCTGCTTCCTTCAGTCCACACCAGAATTGCTGAATTTCAAAGTCAGTCAGTCAATGAGCATTTATAATAATAATATTATTTGTGTAATAAGCATTTAGCTAGTGGGAGGGAAGAAGCATTTATGTAGCACCAACTATGTGCTAGGCACTGTGCTAAGCACTTTACAGATCTTATTTAATCGTCACAACCCTGGGAGACAGGTGCTTACTGGCCCCTACTGTCCCTAGCAAGCCCTCCCCCCAGTCATGAAGGAAGCCAAGGTAGCAAAGGAGAAGTGGGGATGGGAGCAGGTCAGGTGAGGAGGAAGAGGCTGAGAGATGGAATATTGAACAGTCTGGAGGCCAATGTCACTGGAGTGTTTGGGGTGGAGTGAGGTCTAAGAAGACTGGAAAAGGTAGGTAGGGCCTGGGACTGCTTGTGAAAGGTTTTAAAAAGCCAAATTTTGAGGCAGCCAGAGAATGCAGTAGAGTACTGGGCCTGGAGTCCAGCCTCAGACCTCGTGAGCTGTGTGACCTTGGGCTAGTCATTTCAGCCCTGTCTGCCTTCATTCCTTCATCTGTAAATCGGGGATGATTATTAACAACAGGGTTGTTGCAAGGAGCAAAAGAGATGATAATGGTAAAGTGCTTGGCACACAATAAGCGCCATATAGATATTAGCTATTATTATATTGAGGAAAAAAAACCTCTCTTCCACAGTTTTCCTGGCGAGTGGCCGTCCCACTCTCCCACTTGCCTCGCCTCATCTTATGCTTCTCCTGTTGGTGACTTCCTCCCAAGGTCCCCACCAACCTTCAGAAGCACCTGCCTGTCTTCATGACTCTAGGGAAATTCACTGCTGTGTTCTGTGGGAGGTGCTAGAATTAAGGTGGGTTGTGAGCAGGACCTAAAGGAAGCCAGTAAGCAGAGAAGAGGAGGGAGAGCCTCCCAGATGCTGTGCCGGAGAGAATGGCCATTGGCCAGCTCCAGAGGTAAGAGACCCTGAGAAGGGGCCCATGGGCTTCCCCAGGCTGCACCTGGAGCCCATGATGTAGGGAAGGTTCATAACGATAGGAAATGTGGGTCTAGACTCAGCAGAAGTGACCAAGAGAGAGACAGAGAGAGAGACACACAGTGAGACAGAGAGGGAGAGAGAGACACAGAGAGACAGACAGACACACACAGAGACAGAGATGAGTGTATGTGCCTCTGGGGGTGGGCGGGGCATGACTGCCAGGACACTGTTTGACTTTGGGGGGACTTGCACACTCCACTTCCTTTCCTAAGACTACTTTGTGAGGGGCTGCCAGAGGATCTCTTCAGAAAATGAGGGCCCTGCCTGGTTGTTGAACTGGGCCAGAATCTGGCGTCTTGACCTTTTCTTGTGACTTTGGACCCATGTGACCTGACCTGGGTCCTTTCCCTTGCTTTCAAAATTCTTCTGTCTTCTCCATCCCCAAGACCATCTCTTTACGCCCCCCCTTCTGTCCCAGGCCCTTTCTTCCCCCCTCTGTGGTTACCCCCCAGCAGGGTTATTTGCATTCAGGCCCTCTCCCCCTTTCCCCACTTGGTAAAACCTTGATTCCCCTGGTGGGTGTCCCACTGGGCAGGCTCTTAGTGAGTTATGTGGACTCGAATTGGAATGGTGTTTGAAAGGGGCTTGTGCCTGGAAGGAGCCCTAGGCCTATGGGGGCAGGTGCCTTCCCTGTGGGAGCCTCAGCTTCTCAGTGTGTAGAAGGAGGCCTTTCTGCACTCTCTTGGATATTAGTGATAGGAGGACGGTGGCATGATGCGGATATTTTCCCTCCCATAGGTGGGGCACCTGCTGGGGAGGACACATACCTGGGCATCCTCAGAACAATGACTTCCTTCTCCCCTCCCCTCTTCATGCCCCAAGGGAGCCTGGGAAGACCTGACTGAGCTGGAGCAGGCTCCCAGGGTCCGGCCAGGTGCTTCTCTTCTCTCCTGATGGCCCCGTGGGCTGGGAGGAGGCTTGCAGGGATTAAGGACTGCCCCCCCCCCACCACACCCCCTTTCCCAGAGTTTCCTAAGCTTGAGCTGGCCCAGGAAGGGGCTCTGAGGCCATCTACTGCACCTCCTTCTTTCTAGGGAGGAAGCTGAGCCCCAAGAAGGGAACCCAAGAAATTCCTGGGAAAGCCCACTGCCTACTGTAAGTGCAAGTAGGATTTTGGTGATGGTGGAGCTCTGCATCCTCTGTGCAGCCAGCACTTTGTCCTTCCTCCATATTTTCTTAATCCATTTTAAAGCTGCCCTATGCCCTCAACCCCACCCCTCCCCCAGTCTGTTCCTTCCTCCTTCTCCCCCCTTTTATCACAGTTGCTCTGGTTTTGGAATTTTGCTGAATTTATTAATTTCTTTTTCTTGCTTCTTTTTATTTAATTCTCTTTTCCCCCTTAGTCAAGAAAAATCCCTCTTCTCCTCTTCAATTTGTTCATTTCTCCCCTTTTTTCTAAAAAGAACTTCCTTTCCTCATTCTCTTGTTCTTTCTCTTTCTTGTCTATTCTAGACTTCTATTCTTTGAGTCATAGCGCTTACACATATTTATTCTTTGGTCTTTGTATTCTCCATGGAATTAAAACTTTTAAGATTCTTGATTGTAAGTTCCCTCTTCTAAATAATGGCTAGCTTTCATACGGCACCTTAATTAAGGTTTGCTTAGTAATTTACAAATGTTATCTTATTTGATCCTCATGACGACCCTGAGAGGTAGGCGCTATGGTGGTCTTTTATATATGAGGAAACTGAGGCAGACAGGTGATGTAACTTGCCCAGGATCACACAGCTGGTATATGTCTGAGGCTAGGTTTGAACTCCTGACTCCAGGCCCAGTGTTCTGTCCACTTCGGATAGTAGTGTCCCATGGTAGAAATGTTCCTTGTCGCTCACCATGTGGTTCATGACTACCGCCTTGCCCTTCCCACGATAACTGCCCCCCATTTGCTAGGGGTCCCTGTGCTCCTTCCTGCCCTTCTGGGCCATCCCCTGATTCCTCTTCTCCTGAAGCTATACGGGGTATCCAGGAATGCCCTCCCACCAGCCCCCCCACTTCCTCCAGCTTCTGTCCTTGCTTTTGTCACCCGCCCATGGTCACGCCCCCTTCTTCCTGAAACACGTGGGGAGCCATTTTCCTTTCATTGGTCATCATTGACTGGACATCGGTATGTTGGAACATTCCCCTCTCTCTTCTTCCTTCCCAACAATGTGCCATCTATCTTGCAATGGAGTGGAGTGGGGGAGGGGTCTTGTGAATGATCTAGTTCATGGTGGTGGAGGCCTCTTCCTTCTCCATCCATTCTTCCATTTAAACTCTTTTAGTCTTGTCTCTTTGGGGACTTTTAGAAAGAAACCTCTCAATGGTCCCTCTGGTTGTTGTTTTTAACCCCATGGGCATCTTTCCTTTTTCTGTTTTTTTTCTAGCATAATTTATTTTATTTGTGGTTCCTTGGTTGCTGTATTTGTCAAATCAAATTGCCAAGTATTTATTATGCACCTACTATGTGCATATTTACTATGTACAGTCCTTAAACCCAGGGTGGTTAAGGGGTGTGTAACTCCAAGCATGTGAATACCACCCTAGGTGGAATGGGCAGATGAGAACAATTTGTTTCAATGGCCATGAAAACTGAAGCAGGCACTCTGGAGCACTTAGAGCTTGGACAAACATCCGAGACACCAAGGTCCATTCCGGGGCATCAGCACTTGGCCTAACTTTTGTCTTGCCACTGGACTTCGATGACTCTGGAAGAGAGGATGAGGCTGATGGCTTTGTACAGTCGTGCCTCAACTTAAATCCAATTCATGACAAGTCATCACACCATGATGTCATTGGTCGTCTTTGAAAACAAAGGACCAACCACCACCTACTGTGTGCCAGGAGCTGTGTTAAATGCTAATGATACAAAGAAAGGTAAAAACAAAATAAATCCAAACAACCCTTCCTCTAAACATGTAAACAACATGTATAAAGAAGACATGGACTGGATCAACCATTTTATTTTTTGACATGCTGTCCAGGTTTTCTGATTTGTCATGTTCTTCTGGGAGCAAGTCCTCCGGCCTTGACTCATCTCTCTGTGTCCTGTCTTCAGGATGAACAAGTTTTGCTTTTCTAGAGCTCCTATGTTCTTTTAAGAAAATTGATTTTTTTTCCCTGTTCTCCCAGGTTGTCCTTCAGTTCTGTGTATTTCCATCCATAGGTTGTGCTCTCTTGGTTTCTTTGGGGAGATTTGACACCATGAATGCAAGTTTTTCTCTTCTGCCAATTTTTTCCATTGTATAGTCCATAAATCCTGCTTTCATGATTCTTATTTCTCAACCCATTTGGGAACAGCATGCTGTGATTCCATGTTTTCTTGGAAATTCCCAGGGTCCTCTGCCTTATCGGGTGTTGATTAATTTTCCTGTATCTTGTAATATTTATAAATGTCTGGACTCTTTTCCCTGATCTAAAGGCCATATTCCCTTCTGTTGTTAATATCTTCCCTGTTTCTTATGGTCTTTAATGAGTAAGGTCAGCTTCCTTTTTTTTTTTAATAGTTTCTGTTTACTTTTGGACTCCTTCCCTTTTGATGTTTCCCCTGAAGCCTGAACTTTAAATGTCTCACCTCACATTGGGCCATCTACTTTCTGCCTCAAGTGACATCTGGGCAGGTGAGGCACAGAAGCGTCCTCAGCTGGATGCCAGTTGCCTTTCCTTCATGCTAATGGAGCCCCCCTCATACCAGCATCTGTCCCAGTTCTCTTGGTTCCTTAGGTCTCTGGCTGAGCACCTCTGCAGCAGCATGCTACTGGGTGGTCATCCCAGGCAGAACAAGCTTCCTGCTTTCCTGCACTGCCACCTCTATGGCACAGGAAGGAGGGAGTGCATCAGTTGAATTCTATTGCTTGTTGCCTCAGAATGGTGGGGTGAGGGTGTGTGGCAGAGACTGTAGCAGCAAGCCAGGGGATAGGTGAGTGGATGTGAGAACACAAGCCCCTGGGTCTGTTTGTGATCAGGGCCAGACCATGGAGGCAGCAGAGAATGGGGCGCTGAGGGAACTTGACTTCTTGTCCCCAGTTTTTATGTGGTGAGGTCTGAGAAGTTGAGAGATTTGGCAAAAAGTCTAGTCCTCCATCGTATCGGTCGTATTGAAGACAGGTATTCAAACTCCCGGCCCAGCCGGGGATGCTTCTCAGGTTTCAGGATTTTTCTGAGAAGGGACCCCATTTTTATGATAATCCTGTTATGAGGGGCCAACTCCAGAGTCCTAGGCCAATTTGATGGTTGGAAGGGACTGTATCCAATCAGTAAGTAAAAGAGAAGCCTTACTAAGGCATAGAAACCTCTGACTGAAGATGAATAATGAGGAGGAGGCAGTGGCCCCCTCCTCCTCTGGGACAGCTCTCACTATTGAGTTTTTCCTGAAATCCTACTAGCTATGTGGCCCTGGGTAAGTCACTTAACCCTGTTTGCTCACCTGTAAAAATGAGGTGGGGAAGGAAATTGCAAACCACTCCAGTATTTCTACCAAGAAAACCCAAATTGACCTTGCCCAGGGTCATGCAGCTAGTGTGTGTCTGAGGCTAGAATTGAACTCTGGAAGATGTCTTCCTGACTTGGTGATGGAGCTACACAGAAGAGGAGGGAGACTGGAGTAAGCTTCTCTGCTATTTATTTTCAGTAAGTTAATAACAACTAGCATTAGCACAGTAAAACACTATGCAAAGCTTTGAAAAGAGCTGCACACACCTTACCTCATTTGATCCTTGAAACAACTCTGGGAGGCAGGTGCTATCATCATCCCTGTTTTTAAGATGGGGAAATCTTTTTATAGATGGGGGGGAGGGGAAAAGAGGAGCTCAGTGACTGATGAGAGTCACATAGCCAGGAAGTGTCTTGGGCAAAGCATTGTGCCACCTGCCTCCTTACTACTTGTATGGCCTTTAGCAAGTCACTTGCTTCCTTGGGCCTACATTTATTCCTCTGTAAAATAAGGAGGCTTGGACTTAATGGACCCCAAGTTTTCTTCCAGTTCTAGAACTCTGAGTCTACGCTTTGCTAGAGTCTTTTCCCTTCACTTTGTGTTTATGTTGTATCCTCAAGGGCAGGGATGATTTTGGTTTGTATCTGGAGGGTACGCTAAGATGTGGTGGTTGGCACGTAGTAATTGCTTAATATCCAATTTATAATTGACTGCATATACTTATTTATGAAGTTATTTCTGTCTTCCTGTCCTTCCCTTCTCATTAGAAAGTAAGTTCCAACTGGGACACTGATGCATTATTGGTGGAGTTGTGAACTGATCCAACCATTCTGGAGAGCAATTTCGAACTATGCCCAAAGGGCTATAAAACTGTATGTACTCTTTGATTCAGTACTAGGTCTACATCCCAAAGAAATCATAAAGGGAAAAGGACCTATTTGAACAAAAATATTTGTAGCAGCTCTTTTTGTGGTAGCTAAGAATTGGAAATTGAAGGGATGTCAATCAATTGGGGAATGGCTGAACAAGCTGTGGTACATGATAGTGATGGAATCTATTGTGGTATAAGAAATTGATGAGTAGGATGCTTTCAGAAAAACCTGCAAAGACTTAGATAAACTCATGCATAGTCAAATCAACAGGATCAGGACAATGTTGCACACGGTAATAACATTGTGCAATGAACTGGGAATGACTTGGCTCTTCTCAGCTGATCCAAGGCAATCCCAAAGGACTAGTGATAAAGCAAACTATCCACCTCCAGAGAAACAACTGAAATTGATTGAATACAGACTGAAGCTGGCTAGTTTTTCCTTTTTCTTCTTGTACAAAAAGACCAATATGGAAATGTTTTACATAATTGCACATGTATAACCTGTATCTGATTGCTAGAGTCTAGGGGAGGGGGGAAGGGATAGAATTTGGAACTCAAAACTTTAAAAATTAAAAAAAAAAAGTTTCCTCTTATGGGCCTGGCACAAACAAAGGAGGCTGTTGAGCTGCTAGTTAGTGCGCTGCCAGAATGACTTGAAAAGGCAGAGGTGAGATGCCTGCATTCAAGGCGGGGGGGGGGGGGGGGGGGGTGGGGGGGGTGGTGGGGGGGGTGGGGGGGTGGGGGGGGTGGTGCAGCAGCCAGGGCAAAGGCAGGGAGGCAGGAGAGAGAACCCAGTATGGACATGGGGCTGGTTTGGGGTAACCTGTCCGGACTTTGGAGTCCGGATGACTGGGTTGGCCCTCGGGTCTGCCCCGTTACCTTAATTTCTGGGAGCTCCCAGCCCCTCTCTCCCCACCCCCCCAGCTACCCCCTCCCCGCCACCAGGACCCAGCCACCCCACCCCCCCCTCCCATCCCAGGCCTCTGGGCAGCAGCCCGCATCAGAATCCCCAGCCTCAGGATCCCACGAGGCTCGGCTCCTCCTCTGTCCCTCCCCCTCTCCTTAGCCAAGGCCCTGCCCCACCCTCGGGCCTGCGCAATCCCACAACAGCCCCACGCACATGCGCCCCAAGCCTTCCACTCGGGGGCGCTGATGCCTGGGCCGCCATCTTGGGCTCCGATGATAAAGGTTTCAGCTTTGGGTGAGCTCGGTCCTGATGGAGGTGAGAGGCGCGGCTGGGTGCGGACCCCCCCCTTCCTCCCTGCAGCGCACTCCAGGTCACCCCCCTGCCTCAGTTTCCCCAGCTGGCTTGGGACCTTCCCCACTTTGGGCCAGTCATATGGGGCCCTCCGGCCCCTCATTGTTCTGACGACCTGCGGTCCTGGACATCTCCAAAATGGGGAGACCAGCTTCCCCCGGACCTTAACAGAAGATGAACCTTTAGCCTCCCCAATTCCCCTTGCCCATGACCTTTTACCTTTGTAGCCCCCTTCCCCGAAGGCTGTCGTGCTGCCTGATGGCAGAGGGGCTGTAGCTCCTGTTGGGCTCCCCTCCCCCGCCTGAGAGTCGGGGTCCTGGATGTGGTGGGGGAGGGCATGGACCTGACCTACCCCCGACCTGGAGCGGCACCAGCACCTGAGGGCCTGGGACAGCCCGCTCCTCTGATGCTTCTGGGGCTGGGCGGGGTAGGGGCTGTAGGAGGAGGACCCCTTGGTCGTAAGCCCCTTGGGGCTGGGCAGCTGGAAGTCCAGGACCCCCTGGTGCCACCTGCCCCTTGGCAGCAGTGGAGTGGGGCCCCCCTGGCAGCGGGAGGTCCTTGAAGGTTGTCACTCATGGCTGCTGTGGACGGGCCATAAAGGCTGGTGGTATTTTCGCTGCGGGTGGGAAATGAGGATTTAGGATTGGATTGCTTAACATTGAGATTAGTTACTGCAGAATTTTCCCTGTCCCTCTCTATCCCATTTACTGTCCAGTTTTCATGGGATCTTTCCTTTTGCTCCTGCTGGAAACCTTACAGTTGTAAATTAGTTTGGGAAAGCCGGACCAGGCTGTTCTGTGGCCCCTTCCGGCTTTAAGAGCTGCTGGCCGATTGCTACATTTTTTTAGACCGGTGATTTTCACGAGCTAGGGTGGACAGTGGGGCTTGTTGGGTTGTTCCGTGCATTTAAATTGACCTTTTACTAGCGCACATTTGAAAAGTTGAAAAGTTGTTTATTTCGACTTGTCAGTTAATTGTAAAATATAAAGAATGGATGACCACTTTCTCAATTTTAAAAAGATTTTTCTCATTTAACCCTTTTAATATTTGTACTGATTTTTTTCATCAGATATCATTAGGAGTGAATTTTTAAAATATCCAGTTTCCTCCTGTTTTAATTCACTGCAGCAGTTCCACGGTTTTGTTTCGCAAATAATACCATCATTCTAACTTTTTTTAAACATGTGAAGTCATGTAAAACACTTCCACATTAGTCTTGGGGTGGGGGAGCCCCCTGAAAAATAAGGAAGATCTGCTTTAGTGTGCAGAGTCCATCAGTTTTTCTCCCTGGAGGCAGAAAATGTTTTTTTTATCACACAGGTCTTTTGGAATTGCCTTGGATCTTGTGTTGATCAGAGTACCTAAGTCTTTCACAGTTGGTTGCTGTTACAGTATATGTTGTTCTCCTGATTCTGCTCATTTCACTTTGCGTCAATTCATGCAAGTATTTGCAGGTTTTTCTGAAACCATCCCTTTCCTCATTTCTTAAGAGTATAATAGTATTTCATCACAATCGTACCCCACAACTTGTTCAGCCATTCTCTAATTGATAAGCATCCCTTTAGGTTCCCATTCCTTGCCACCACAAAAGAGCTGCTGTAAATGTTTTTGTACAATTTGGTCCTTTTCCTTTGATTTCTTTGGGATGTAGATCTAGTAGTGGTGGTATTGCTTTGGTCAAAGGGTATATGAATGTTTTTAGCCTTTTGGGCATAGTTCCAAATTGCTCCCAAGAAGGGTTGAATCACTTCACAACTCTACTGGTAATGTGTTAGAGTTCCTATTTTTCCACATCCCCTCTGATACAAGTGAGGTTGTACCACAGAGTTGTTTTAATTTGCATTTCTTTAATCAATAGTGATTTAGAGCATTTTTTTCCATATGGCTTTCTTCTTCTGAAAACTGCTTGTTTATAGCCTTTACCTTTTATCAGCTGGGAATTGACTCTTATAAATTTGGCAAAGTTCCATACATATTTGAGAAATGAGATGTTTACCAAGCAACTTGCTGTAAAATCCCCCCTCCCAGTTTTCCTGCTTTTCCTCTAATGCTGGCAGCGTTGGTTTCGTGTGTGCAAACCCTTTTTATTTCATCTAATCAAAATTGTCCATTTTACCTCCCATGATTTTCTCTCTCGTTTGGTCCTAAACTCTTCCTCTATCCATAGGTCTGACATTTTTCTACATTCCACTAATATTCTCACATTGCCCCTTACGTCAAAATCACACACTCATATTGATCTTATCTTGGTGTATTGTTTAAGATGTTGGTCTGTGCCTAGTTTGTCAGACAGATTTCCAGTTTTCGCCAAATAATGTTATCACCCCCATAACTTGGATCTTTGGGTTTATCAAACACTAGGTAACTATGGTCATTTACTTCTGCGTATTGTGTTCCCAACATGTTCCACTGATCTGCCGTGCTGTTTCTTAACAAGTACCATATTGTTTTGATGATAACCACTTTTGGAGATCTGGTACTGCTAGATTGCCTTACTCCATTTTTCCTCCTATTGATTCCCTTGGTATTCTTGACTTTTTATTCCTCCAGATGCATTTTATTTTTTCTAGCTCTTTGAAATAGTTCTTTGGTAGTTTGATTGGTGTGGCATTGAATAAGTAAATTAATTTAGATAGAATTGTCATTTTTATTATATTGGTTTGGCCTACTCATGAGCAATTGATGTTTTCCCAGTTCTTTAGATCTATTTGTGTGAAGTGTTTTCTAATTGTGATCACATAGTGCCTTTCTTTGTCTTGGCAGGTAGACTTCTAAGTATTTTATAGTTTGTAGTTACTTTAAATATAATTTCTCTTTGTATCTCTTCTCTTCTGGGTTTTGTTAGTAATATATAGAAATGGTGATGATTTATGTGGGTTTTTTTAAATATCCTGCCACTTTGCTCAAGTTGTTAATTATTTCAAGTAGTTTTTTAGTTGATTCTTTAGAATTCTCTAAATTCTCTTTTTCTGCATCTGTTGTTATAATCATACGATTTTTGTTATTGATATGGTCATTTATGCTGATATTTTTCCTACTGTTCAACCAGTCCTGGATTCCTGGTATAAATTCTACAAGGTCACTGTGCATGATCTTTGTGGTATATTGCTGTAATCTCTTTGCTAGTATTTTATTTACAAATTTCACATCAATATTCATTAGGGAAATTGGTTTATAGTTTCTTTCTCTGTTTCACTATTCCTGGTTTAGGTGTCAAAAAAACATTTCTGTTACGGAAGGAATTTAGTAGGATTTCTCCTTTATTTTTCGAAATTCTATTTCCTCGTTTGCTAATCTGAGTAATTTATGTTTTTGTAAGTATTCTTATATTTCATTTAGATATGTCCATTTATTGGAATGTATTTGGGCAAAATAGCCCCTAATAATTTCTTTAATTTTATCTTCATTTGTGCATTTACTCTTTTTATTTTTGAGACTGGTAATTTGTTTTTTTTTCTTTTTTAAAATCAGTTTCTCTAATGGTTTACATATTTCAAAATCTCCTAGTTTTTATTATTTCAGTGGTTTTTTTTACTTTCAATTTTATTAAGTTCTTGGAATTTCTGGATTTCCAATTTGGTGTTTAATTGGGGGTTTAAATTTTTTTTCTTGTTTTTTAAAAAATTTACACACCCCATTTGTTGATCTGTTCTCTCATTTATTGATGTAAATATTTAGAGATATAAATTTTCCCCTAAGTAATGCTTTGACTACATCCCACAAATTTATGTGTCACCTCATTGTTGTCATTCTCTTTTATTACATTATCGTTTGTGTCTATGATTTGTTCTTTGATCCGCTCATTCTTTGGAATTAGATTATTTAGTTTCCAATTAATTTTTAATCTATGCTTCCAAGGCCCTTTATTGAACATAATTCTTATTGCATCATGGTCTTAAAAGGGGACCTTTAATATGTTTACTTTTCTACATTTGTTTGTGAGGTTTTTATATCTTAATACATGATCAGTTTTTGTGAAGGTGCTATATACAATGGAGAAAAGGTATGCTCCTTTCTAATCCCATTATATATTCCCTGGAGATCTTGCATATTTAACTTTTCTAAAATTCTAATTATTTTCTTAATTTCTTTGTTGTTTATTTCATGGTTAGATTCATCTAGATTTGAAAGGTGTAAATTGAGGTCCCTCAATAGTATAGTTTTGTGTTTTTTTTTCCTCATGTAACTCATTTAGTTTTTTCCCCCCAAGAGTGTGAATGCTATGCTATTTGGTACATGTATATTCAATATTGATATTACTTCATTATCTATGGTACCTTTTAGTGAAGTGAGTCTCCCTGAATGTCTTTTTACACTTTTCTTTTAGTTTCTTCCCTTCCTACTTCCCTTTTGGGTAAGATGAATTTTATACCCATCTGTGATATCGTTCCCTCTTTGAACCAGTTTAGATAAGGAGATTCAAATGTTCTGTCCTTCTCCTGTATTCTCCTCCATTGTAAAAACTCTTCCTTGCTTTCCCCTCTTTTATGTAAGATTCCCTGTCCACCATTCTTCTTCTCCTTTCCTCTCTGTTTCAAGGCTACCCTCTTTCCCACCCCTTCCATCTTTTTATGAGATTGAGATCATGCCAACATAATTATCTCATATTTGTGCCCTCTGTCCACGCGTAATTCTTTTGCTTGGCCTAATGATAAAGTTCTTAGCAGTTACATGTATCATCTTCTTATATAGGAATATAAATAGTTTAACTTTATTTAAGTCCCTTATGATTTCTCTTTCATGTTTACCTTTTTAATATTCCTCTTGAGTCCTCCGTTTGTCAAATTTTCCAGCTCTGGTCTTTTCATCAGGAATGCTTGAAAGTCCTCTGTTTCGCTAAGTATACTTTTTTCCCCTGAAGGAAAATACTCAGTTTTGCTGGGAGTTATTCTTGTTGTAATCTTGGCTCCTTTGCCTTCCAGAATATCATATTCTACGACCTCTACTTCTTTATTGTGGTAGTGGCTATCTTGTGTGATTCTGACCATGGCTCTGTGTTATTTGAATGATATTTTTTTTTTCTGTCTACAGTATATTTTCTTTATCAGGGAGCTCTAGAATTTCACTATTGCATTCTTGGGTTTTTCATTTTGGGATCTCTTTCAGGAGGCGATTGGTGGTTTCTTTCACTTTATACTTTGCCCTTTGGTTTGAGGATATCCGGGTAGTTTTCCTTTATAATCTCTTGAAATATGTCTAGGCTGTTTTCGATCATGGATTTTGAGTGTTAAGTAGTCCAGTAATTCTTAAATTCTCTCTCCTTGATATGTTTTCTAGGTCATTTGTTTTTTCCAATGAGGCATTTCACATTTCCTTTTTTTTCCAGTTATTTTACTTTGCTTTATTGTTTCATGATGTCTCATGAGGTCATTAGCTTCCAGTTGACAGATTATAATTTTTGAGGAGTCATGTAGGTATTAAAACCATATTTATATCATAGAAGGAATTTGGTAGGACTTCTTTACTTACTTTCCCAAATACTTTCTATAATAGTGGAATAAATTCTTCTTTAATTGTTTAGTAGAATTCACTTGTAAATTCATCTGGTCCTGGTTTTTTTCCCCCTTAGGGACCATGTTTATGCTCACCAATTTATTTTTCTATTTGTCAGTAAGACTTTTATACCACTGTTACCAAACTATTAATTCTCTTTTTGTAATTTTCTTGTACTGTTTTTGTTTCTTTGACCAGTTTTTCCTTTACTTTTCTTTTGCTCTTAAAATAATTTACAAAATAGCTTAGCTCTAATAGGAATTCTTATTGGGCTTGTCTCTATCTTTTTTGGGGCGGGGCAGGGCAATTGGGGTTAAGTGACTTGCCCAAGGTCACACAGCTAATACATGTGTCAAGTGTTTGAGGCCGGGTTTGAATTCAGGTCCTCCTGATTCCAGGGTGGGTGCTCTACTCACTGTGCCATTTAGCTGCCCCTTGGGCTTGTCTGTAACCCACATTCTATTTTTCTTTTAGGTTTTGCTTGTAGATGCTTTCAAATCATTGTCTTTCTGTGAGTTTGTCTTGAGCTTCCCTGTTTCCATAGAAGCCTTCTTATGGTCTATTTTGTTTTTTAGACTTGTGCTCTGCTCACCTTGGGGGTGGGGTGTACACAGTGGGAATGGCTACTCTGAGCTTCAGTGGTTAGATCTGACGGCCTACAGGTTTTTGGTGCTTATAAAGTGGTGGGATCTGGGGAGAATACTGGGCACTAACCTGTTCTGTGCTCTGGAGTAGTTTGAGATCTTAGACTGCCATGCCCCTTTCTCTCATAACTTTCATCATCATTTCGCTTGATCTTGACTTTTTTTTGTTTCTTTGTATATTTTTCCCCTCACTATTTTCATATATTTAGCTCACTAAAGTAATCTTTTGGTAGGTTGGTATGGAAGCACCTTAATAAGTAATTTGATTCAGGCAGTATTGTCATTTTTATTATGTTGGTACAGCCCAGGGATTAGGAATCACTCTCACTCCATTAAGGTTTTCTCTAGTTTTCTAGACTCTTTCATGGTTGTAGTCATGTAGTTCCTCTCGGTCTTGGTGGTTGACTCCATATCATTTATTTTTCCCATGCAATACTTATATTTTCTGTTTTTTTCAGTCTTTTGACTTTGTTTTGAAATTTCTTGTTGTCTCATGGATTTCCTGGCTTCTATTTAGACTATTCTCATTCTCAGGGCTTCCAGATTCCAGGGGTGGCACTCTGTCCACAGCGCCACCTAGTAGCTGTTGGGAACTATATCTTTTGGCCTCTTGTTGCAGAATGGCTCTCAGCCCTATGGTTTCATACCTCTTCCTAGTGGATTTTGGATGTTATGTTGTCACATATTTGAGATATATTGTTTCTCCTCCATTTCTTTTTCTTTCCCATTCTGGCATCTTGATGACATTCTTCACTCCTGTTCCTGGAAGTTCCCCAATAGCTACATGCTGTACTGTTCCACTCTTTGCTGGGTGATAGATAACTCTACAAATTTTTTAAGACTCTTGGGTTGCATTTTTCTCTTCCCCATGACAGTTAGAATATGGGGACTAAATTTTTCACAGGAACCCTGGGGATCATTAAGAGTTTTGTTTTGTTTTTTTTTTTTTTGAAGGCAGCCCTCCAGCTTCTCTCCCTTCTTCTTAGCTATGGGTGCATCTGTCCTGTCTTTCCCAAATATGCATCCTGATGGACAAGCTCTCCATTTGGGGCACAGTCTGCACAGTTAATTCCCATGGGTCCTAGTTATAAAACACTTTCAGGAAACTCCATAGTGATGTAGTGATCTAGGGCTTGATGCAGTTACACTGATCTGTTGATTCTTTCAGACAAATCCCATTTTTCTGCCTCCGTTGGAATTGTCTCCCTTTGGCACTTTAACGTTTCATCTTCCTAAGGGTGTACCATCCCTCCTAGGCTGACCTGAGGTCATTTTTCTCTTGATGATCCCACTATCTTTTCTCTGACCGCTTTGAAATGTACTTTTCCAAAATTCGGGGTTTCTTCTCCTTTCTCAGAAACTTTAGGGTGGTGTTTACTCTCTTTTTGCCCCTTAAGATTCCCATTGTATTCCAGCAACTGGTGCTGCCCTGTTGGTGAAGAATCAGATTGGAAGCAGAATATTTTCTTGTTGATTGTTTCACCATTCTTGGAGGGATAAAATTATCATTTAAGGCAAGTTAAAAAAATTAGTAGCTCTGCTTTTTTCAAGAGTAAATTTTATTTTTACCACATCAAAATTTCTTCCAGTATTCTTCTTCCTTTCCTCTCTCAGAAAGCTATCTCATATAATAAAGAACTAGTTTTTAAGAGGGGAAAAACCAAAAATGACTGTATTCCCAGAGTCTGAGAAAATTTACAACGTTCTGTGCTTGTGGACCTTCCCGCTCTGCATGGGGAGGAGTGGGGGTAGCGACTCCCCTCTCTTCTTTTGGGCCAGAGTTGTTCTTTTGTCATTTGGCAACATTCCATTTTGACTTTTTGGAGTTCATTGTATTGTCCTTTGGCTCTTTTGACTTCACTCACTATTAGGCCAGGTAAATCTTTCATGTCTCTGCCTTCGTGTCATTTGCCAGTTCTTAAGGAACACTCATGTGGATACTCCATTACGTTCATGTACCATTGCTCCCCAGCTGCTGGGTCATCTGCTTGGTGTTAGCGGAGGGATCTTCTTGAGGTCAGGAAGACTTGAATTTGGCTCCTGCCTTAGACACTTAATCCTTGTGTGACTTTAGGCAAGTCAGCCTCTGCCTGCCTCAGTTTCTTTGTAAAATAAGGAGAAAAAGAGTACCCACCCCCATGGAAGATGTTTGACATAAAATAATAATACATAAACTTAATTTGAACATTGGAATTTTTAATTTGTATAGAAGTCTTGCAGGTAGAATTGTCATTTTTATTTTGTTGGCTTGGCCTACCTAGTCATAAGCAATTAATATATTTCCAGTTGTTTAGATCTGACTTTATTTATGTGAACAGTGTTTTGTAATTATGTTCATAGAGTTTTTGGGTTTGTCTTGGTGAGTACACTCCCAAGTATTTTATGTCGTCTGCAGTTATTTTAAATTGAATTTTTCTTTATATCTCTTACTGCTGAACTTGGCTGGTAATATATAAAAATGCCGATGATTTATGCTGCTTTATCCTGCAACTTTGCTGAAGTTAATTATTTCAGATGGTTTTTTAATTGATTCTCTAGGATTTTCTAAGTATGTCATTATATGATCTGCAGAGTGATAGTTTTGTTTCTTCCTTGCGTGTTCTAATTCCTTCAATTTTCTTTTTCTTATTGCTAAAGTTAATGGTTTCTAGTACCATATTGAAAAATATTGGTGACAATGGGCATCTTTCCTTCATAATCCTGTGCTTGGGAAGGCTTCTAGGTTATACGCATTACAAATAATGCTTGTTGGTTTTTGAGAAATAATACTTGCCATTTTATACCTTTATTTTCTAGTGTTATTAATAGGAATGAGTTCTGTATTTTCTCAAAAGCTTTTTCTGCGTCTATTGAGATAGTAACTACGCTGTTGTAGTCTCCTGGCTAGTAATTTATTTACAATTTTTGCATCCGTATTTGTTAATGAAATTGGTCTATAATTTTCTTTGTTTTTGCTATTCCCTGATTTAGGTTTCAGCACCATATTTGTTTCATAAAAAGAGTTTGGTTGGACTCCTTTGCGTATTTTTCCAAGTTATTTAATATTGGAATTAGTTGATCTTTAAATACTTGATAGAATCCACCTGTTAATCCATGTGTTCCTGGTGCTTTTTTCTTAGGAAACTCGTTTATGGCCTGTTCAATTTCTTTTTCAAAAATAGGTTTATTTAGATATTTTATTTCTTCTGTTTATCTGGGCAGTTTATATTTTCGTAAATATTCTTCCATTTCACTTAAATTGTTAATTTATTGCCATATAATTGGATAAAATAACTCCTAATAATTGCTTTGATTTCATCTTCATTAGTTACATTTACCCTTTTCATTTTTTTGATGATAAAACATAAATGTTTATTTAAAATGGTCATAATTCTTTTTGTTGATTGTGAAGATTTTTTCTTATATTTAATTTATTTAATATATTTAGTTTTCAGCATTGATTTTCACAAGAGTTTGAATTACAAATTTTCTCCCCATTTCTACCCTCCCGCCCACTCCAAGATGGTGTGTATTCTGGTTCCCCCATTCCCCAGTCAGCCCTCCCATCTGTCACCCCACTCCCCTCCCATCCCCCTTTCCCTTCTTCTCTTGTAGGGCAAGATAAATTTCTGTGCGCCATTGCCTGTGTACCTTATTTCCTAGTTGCGTGCAAAAACCTTTTTGTTGTTTGTTTTTAAAAGTTTGAGTTCCAGATTCTCTCCCCTCTTCCCTCCCTGCCCACCCTCCCTAAGAAGGCAAGCAATTCAACATAGGCCACATGTGTATCATTATGTAAAACCCTTCCACAATACTCATGTTGTGAAAGATTAACTATGTTTTGCTCCTTCCTAACCTATCCCCCTTTATTAAATTTTCTTCCTTGACCCTGTCCCTTTTCGAAAGTGTTTGTTTTTGATTACCTCCTCCCCCGTCTGTCCTCCCTTCTATCGTCACCCCTTTTTTATCTCCTTCCTCCTCCTTTCCTGTGTGTGTATGGTATTCCCTCCTCAGGTCAAATCCAGTGAGAGCAAGATTTACTCTTTCTTCCTCACCTGCCCCCTCTTCCCTTCCTAGAGAACTGCTTTTTCTTGCCAGCTTTATGCGAGATAATTTACCCCATTCTATCTCTCCCTTTCTCCCTCTCTCAATATATTCCTCTTTTATCCCTTAATTTGATTTTATTTTTTTAGATGTCATCCCTTCATATTCAAGTCACCCTGTACCTACATATATACATACATAGACACACACATATGTATATATATATATATATATATGCGTACACACACACACACACACGCACACACACACACACATATATATATATATGCATATTCCTTTCAGCTACTATGATACTGAGGTCTCATGAATCATACACATCATCTTTCCATGTAGGAATATAAACAAAACAGTTCAACTTTAGTAAGTCCCTTATGATTTCTCTTTCTTGTTTACCTTTTCATGCTTCTCTTGATTCTTGTGTTTGAAAGTCAAATTTTCTATTCAGCTCTGGTCTTTTCACTGAGAAAGCTTGAACGTCTTCTATTTTATTGAAAATCCATATTTTGCCTTGGAGCATGATACTCAGTTTTGCTGGGTAGGTGATTCTTGGTTTTAATCCTAGCTCCATTGACCTCTGGAATATCGTATTCTAAGCCCTCTGGTCCCTTAATGTGGAAGCTGCTAGATCCTATGTTATCCTGATTGTTTTTCCACAGTATTCAAATTGTTTCTTTCTGGCTGCTTGTAGTATTTTCTCCTTGATCTGGGAGCTCCGGAATTTGGCAACAATGTTCCTAGGAGTTTTCTTTTTGGGATCTTTTTGAGGAAGCGATCTGTGGATTCTTTCAATTTCTATTTTACCCTCTGGCTGTAGAATATCAGGGCAGTTCTCCTTGATAATTTCTTGAAAGATGATATCTAGGCTCTTTTTTTGATCATGGCTTTCACGTAGTTCAATAATTTTTAAATTCTCTCTCCTGGATCTATTTTCCAGGTCAGTGGTTTTTCCAATGAGATATTTCACATTGTCTTCCACTTTTTCGTTCCTTTGGTTCTGTTTGATAATATCTTGATTTCTCATCAAGTCACTAGCTTCCACTTGCTCCAATCTAATTTTTAAGGTAGTATTTTCTTCAGTGGTCTTTTGGACCTCCTTTTCCATTTGGCTAATTCTGCTTTTCAAGGCATTCTTCTCCTCATTGACTTTTTGTAGCTCTTTTGCCATTTGAGTTATTCTATTTTTTAATGTGTTGTTTTCTTCAATTTTTTTTTCAGTATTTTTTGGGGTCTCCTTTAGCAAGTCATTGACTTGTTTTTCATGGTTTTCTTGCATCATTCTCATTTCTTGTCCCAATTTTTCCTCTACTTCTCTAACTTGCTTTTCCAAATCCTTTTGGAGCTCTTCCTTGGCCTGAAACCAGTTCATGTTTTTCTTGGAGGCTTTTGATGTAGGCTCTTTGACTTTGTTGACTTCTTCTGGCTGTATGTTTTGGTCTTCTTTGTCACCAAAGAAAGATTCCAAAGTCTGAGACTGAATCTGAATGTGTTTTCGCTGCCTGGCCATGTTCCTAGACGACTACTTGACCCTTGAGTTTTTCAGTGGGGTATGATTGCTTGTAGAGCAAAGAGTACTTTGTTTCAAGCTTGAGGGGATGCGCCGTTGATTTCAGAGCTATTTCTGTACAGCCAGCTCTGCTACACTAGCGCTCTTCCTTCCCCAAGAACCACCAACCCCGACCTGATGCAAATCTTAAGCAGGCTCTGCACTCCTGCTCTGATCCACCACTTAATTCCTCCCACCAGGTGGGCCTGGGGCCGGAAGTAATTGAAGCTGTAGTTCGGTAGCTGCACCACCCCTGCTGCCCCTGGGGCAGTGGCCTAACCATGAACTCTGTCCTGCGTACTTTTTCCCACTAACCTTCTCTGTTGTCTTTGGTGTTTGTGGGTTGAGAAGTCTGGTAACTGCCACAGCTCACTGATTCAGGGCCCTAGGGGCTGTTCTGCTGGGCTCCTGGTCTGGTTGGTTATGCCGCTGCCCACGCTCCGTGGGCAATAGACCTCATCCAGCGACCATCCAAGCTGTTCTGGGCTGGATCCCTGCCTCCCTCTGCTATTTTGTGGGTTCGGCTGTTCCAGAATTTGTTCAGAGCCATTTTTAATAGGTTTTTGGAGGGACCTGGGGGGGAGCTCACGCAATCCCTGCTTTCCAGCTGCCATCTTGGCTCCACCCCCTCTAATCTACCCTTTTCATTTTTGATACTAGTAATTTGGTTTTCTTTTTTTTTATCATATCAACCAGTGCTTTATCTTTTATTGTTTTTTTCATAAAACCAACTTCTAATTTTATTTTTTAATTTAGTGGTTTTCTTACATTCAGTTTTATGAATCTCACTTTTAGTTTTTAGGATTTCCAATTTGGTATTTAATTGGGGAATTTTTAATTTGTTTTTGTTTAATTGAATACCCAATTCATTGGTCTGCTCTTTCTATTTTACTGATGTAAGAATTTAGAGAGATGCATTTTTCTCTGGTTACTGCTTTTGCTGCATCCCATACATTTTGATATGCTTTATTATCATTCTCTTTAATAAAATTATTTCTATGGCTTATTTTAACCCACTCATTCTTTGCGATTAGGTTATTTAGTTTCCAATTAACTTTTCTATTTTTTTATTTAATATTTTTAGTTTTCAACATTGATTTCCACAAGATTTTGAGTTACAAATTTTCTCCCCATTTCTACCCTCCCCCACCCCAAGAGAGCATATATTCTGATAGCCCCTTTCCCCTTACTTTCTTGTAGGGCAAGATAGATTTCTATATTCCATTGCCTATATATCTTATTTCCCAATTGCATGTAAAAACAATATTATTTTTAGAACTTTGAGTTCTAAATTTTCTCTCTTCTTCCCTCCCCACCCACCCTCCTTGAGAAGGTAAGCAATTCAACATAGGCCACACATGTATCATTATGCAAAAACTTCCGTAATAGTCATGTTGTGAAAGATTAACTATATTTCCCTCCATCCTATCCTGTCACCCTTTATTCAGTTTTCTCCCTTGACCCTGTCTCTTTTCAAAAGTGTTTGCTTTTGATTACCTCATCCCCTGATCTTCTATCATTCCCCCTCTCTTATCCCCTTCCCCCCACTTTCCTGTAGAGTAAGATACCCAATTGACTGCGTATGTTGTTCCCTCCTTAAGTTAAATCCGATGAGAGCAAGATTCGCTCGTTCCCTTTCACCTGCCCCCTCAACTTCCATTAGAACTGCTTTTTCTTGCCACTTTTATGTGAGATAGTTTGCCCCATTCTGTCTCTCCCTTTCTCCTCTCAGTATATTCCTCTCTCACTCCTTAATTGTATTTATTGATATCATCCCTTCATATTCAGCTGACCTCTGTCTATATATATATATATATATGCGTGTATATATATATATATATATATATATATATATATATATATATTCCCTTCATCTACCCTAATACTTAGGTCTCATGAGTTACAAATATCATCTTTCCATGTAGTAAACAAAACGGTTCAACTTTAGTAAGTCCCTTATGATTTTTCTTTCCTGTTTACCTTTTCATGCTTCCTTGATTCTTATATTTGAAAGTCAAATTTTCTACTCAGCTCTAGTCTTTTCATCAAGAAAGCTTGAAAGTCCTCTTCTATTGAAAGTCCATATTTTGCCCTGGAGTGCTATACTCAGTTTTGCTGGGTAGGTGATTCTTGGTTTTAATCCTAGCTCCATTGACCTCTGGAATATCGTATTCTAAGCCCTCTGGTCCCTTAATGTGGAAGCTGCTAGATCCTATGTTATCCTGATTGTTTTTCCACAGTATTCAAATTGTTTCTTTCTGGCTGCTTGTAGTATTTTCTCCTTGATCTGGGAGCTCCAGAATTTGGCAACAGTGTTCCTAGGAGTTTTCTTTTTGGGATCTTTTTGAGGAAGCGATCTGTGGATTCTTTCAATTTCTATTTTACCCTCTGGCTGTAGAATATCAGGGCAGTTCTCCTTGATAATTTCTTGAAAGATAATATCTAGGCTCTTTTTTTGATCATGGCTTTCACGTAGTTCAATAATTTTTAAATTCTCTCTCCTGGATCTATTTTCCAGGTCAGTGGTTTTTCCAATGAGATATTTCACATTGTCTTCCACTTTTTCATTCCTTTGGTTCTGTTTTATAATTTCTTGATTTCTCATCAAGTCACTAGCTTCCACTTGCTTCATTCTAATTTTTTAAGGTGGTATTTTCTTCAGTGGTTTTTTGGACCTCCTTTTCCATTTGGCTAATTCTGCATTTTTAAGGCATTCTTCTCCTCATTGGCTTTTTAGATTTTTTTTGCCATTTGAGTTAGGCTATTTTTTAAGGTGCTATTTTCTTCTGTATTTTTTTGGGTCTCCTTTAGCAAGTTGTTGACTTGTTTTCATGATTTTTTGGCATCACTCTCATTTCTCTTCCCAATTTTTCCTCTACTTCTCTTACTTGATTTTCCAAATCCTTTTTGAGCTCTTCCATGGCCTGAGACCAATTCATATTTTTTTCTTGGAGGCTTTTGATATAGGCTTTTTCAGTTTGTTGACTTCTTCTGGCTGTATGTTTTGATCTTCTTTGTCACCAAAAAACCATTCTATAGTCTTGAGTCTGAGTCCTTTTACGCTGCTTGTTCATTTTCCCAGCCAGCTGCTTGACCTTTGAACTTTTTGTCAGGGTATGACTGCTTTTTGTCTGGGTATGACTGCTTCTACTCTACAGTCACTGCAAGCTCTGCCATACCAGTACTCCTCCTCCCCCAAGAACTGCCAGCCAGAACTGTGACCCAGATCCTATCAGGGCAAAGCAAAAGAACCCTGCCTCTGCACCAGCAAAGCTCTCCCACTGTCATCTGCCGCTTGATTCTTCGGACTGTGTGAGCCAGAGTTTCCGGAAGCAACTGCTGCTAGAGCTCTGGAAGCAGCCTCCAGAGCATCCTGCTGCAGCCCCCAGGGCTGGGGCCAGGCCATACACTTCTCTCACCCAGATCCAGCAGTTTTCCCACTGACCTCCGTAGTCTTTGGCATTTGTGGGTTGAGAAGTCTGGTAACTGCCGCAGCTTAGTGATTCATGGTCCTGAGGCCTGGTTTGTCCTGGCGTGGCCCGCACTGGGCTGTGCTCTACTCCCAGTATGGTGTGTACACCCTTTCCAGCAACTATCCAGGCTCTACTGGGCTGGAGACCTGCTTTCTTCTGTTATTTAGTGGGTTATGTGGCTCTAGAATTTATTTAGAGTCATTTTATAGGTGTTTGTAGGGATTTAGGGGAGAGCTTAAGTGAGTCCCTGTTTTCCAGCCACCATCTTGGCCCCTGTGATCCAATTTTTAATTCATTTTCATTGTCCCTTATTAAGTACATATTCTTTGCATTATAATCTGAAAAGGATGCATTTAATATTTCTGCTTTTCTGCATTTTACTATAAAGATTTTGTGTCCTAATATATAGTCAGGTTTTTTTTTGAGGGGGGGAGGTGAGGCAATTGGGGTTAAGTGGCTTGCACAAGGTCACACAAGTAGGCTGGATTTGAACTCAGGTCCTCCAGACTCCAGGGTCAGTATTCAATTTACTGTGCCACGTAGCTGCCCCATATGGTCAGTTTTTGTGAAAGTACCATGTACTATGGAGAAAAAGATATTATTTTCTGTTCCCATTCAATTCTCTCCAGATATCTGTCATAAACAGTTGCTTATCTAAGATCCTATTCATCTCCTTAGCTTCTTTCTTATTTTTGGTTAAGGGGAAAGTATTTATCAATTTCTGAGAGGGGAAAGTTGAGTTTCTTTACTTTTATAGTTTTGCTATCTTATTTCCACCTGTAATTCATTTAGCTTTTCATTTAAAAAATTTGTGTGCTATAGCTTCTGGTGCCTATAGGCTTAGTATTGATTACTTCATTATCTGTGCCACTTTATCATAATGTGGTTTCCCTGTTTATTTTAATTAAATCTCATTTAGCTTTAACTTAGTCTGAGATCATGATTGCCACCCCTGCTTTTTTTTTTTTACATCAGTTGAAGCATAGTAAATTCTATTCTGTCCTTTTATTTTTACTCTATGTATATCTGTCATCTTAAAACGTGTTTCTCATAATTTACATATTATGGGGGGGATCCTGGTTTTTAATCCATTCACCTCTCTGTTTCTATTTTATGGGGGAGTCCATCCTGTTCACATTCAAAGTTATAATTACTAATTGTGCATTTCCTTCCATCCTGTTTTTTGTCATTATTTATCCTTCTCTTTTTACCCTAAATGTCCTTGAATATCTAATTCCCTCCCTAATCCTGCACCTCTTCTAAGAATCCCTCCCTTCTCTTCTCCCCCTCCTGTTCCTTAATTTACCTACCCTTCTAAAAGTCCCTTATCCTATCCCCTCAACCTCCTATTTCTCTAAGTTAAGAAGACTTTTGTATCGTTCTAGAGGTATATGTTTTTCCCTCTTTAACCTAGTCCTGATGAGAATAAGGTTCCAGTACTACCAGCCCTCCATCCTGTCTTGCCTCCACTGTAATAGTTTTTCTATTCATGTCTCATTTGTATGAGATAATTGCTCCATTTTACCCCTGCCTATCCAGTTTTGTTTTTTGGGATCATCCCATCATACTTGATTCAGCCCTAAGCTTTATATCTATGTCTGTTCTTTCAAGCTGCTCAAATAATGATAACATTCTTAAGAGTTGTAGGTAACGTTTTCCCATATTAGAAGTTAACATTCAGACCTTATTAAATCCTTTAATGTGTACTTTCTTGTATTTCTCCTGAATCTAGTAGGTCCAATTTTCCGTTCAGTTTTGGTCCTTTCTTCACAAATACCTGCAAGTCCTTAGTTCATTAGATATCCTTTTTTTCCATTCAGGATTACATATTAAAATTTTTTCTAGTTTCTTGTAGTAGTTTTTACTTGACCTGGGAGCTTTGAATCGTAGCTGTAATGCTCTTGTGATTTTTCATCTTCCTGTCTCTTTTTTGGTGGTGATGGGTATATATTTTTTCAATTTCTATTTTACCCTCTCATTCTAAAACTTCAGGGCAACTTTCCTTAATTTCTTGAAGTATAGTGTAAGTGTAACTTTCAGAGAGTCCAACAATTAAGTTATCTGTCTCTCCTTGATCTGTTTTTCAGGTTAGTTGTTTTTCTAATGAGATGTTTCACATTTTCTTTATTCTTTTGATTTTCTTTTATTATTTCTTGGTGTCATATGAAGTTATCAGCTTCCCCTTGCCCAATTCTGATTTTAAAGGCGTTATTTTCTTCCATGAGTTTTTGGATCTCTTTCCAGTTGGTTGACTTTGTTTTCATAATTTCCTTTCATGGCTCTTGTTTTTTTTTTCCTATTTTTTTCTCAGCCTCTCTTATTTGATTATTAAAGGTCTTTTTAAACTCTTCCAAAAACTCTTTTTGTGCTGCTGTTTTCTTTGCGATAGAAGTAGCTGTTTTAACTTCAATGTCTTCTTCTGAGTTTGAACTCAGATTTTCTATCACCATAGTAGCTACCTATGGGAGGGTTCTTTCTTTTTTGCCTACTCTTTTTTTTTAAAGTGGCATATTTCTTGTCTTTGTGTCAGGGTCTGGCACTCTAGTCCCGAGGTGGGGGATAATATCTCAGGTTTTAGGTTTTTTGTGCTGTTGTTTTCTGACCACCACCTAGGGACCTGACTTCAGGTACTCCTCTCTGCCCATGAGCCACGACCAGGTCCTTCAGCAGTGCTGTCATAGCAAACACTTTTGTTCTCTGTAGTCTCTCCCGCAGCTGCAAGCCTCAGTGCACTGCTCTGTCCTGGACCAAAACGAGGGACTTTGCTCTCCTTCGAGTGCCCACAGCCAGCAGGGTCCCCAACCCTTTGTGACTGCACTCATTATGTATATGTGCTCTCCTCACCCACAGCCACAGCCTAGGACCCTGTCTGGTCAGTGTACCTGGGCCTGGTGTCCAGAGCCAATGGAGGGCTGTGCAAGATAGTCTTCCCCTGACATCTGTTTGATTCCCACACTGTCCCACCCTGTCAGTGAGGTGAAAGTTCCTGAAGCCGAGGCTGCCTTCCAACACTCGTGCTGTACCCCAGCTTGTTTATTGATTCAACAATGTCTCTATGGAGGTATCTGCACTTCAGTGTGGTCAAAACAACATCTTGAGAGGAGGTAGGGTCCTTCCTAATGTCCTCCAAAGTTGTCTTCACTGTTTCTGCTGCTCTAAGTTCACTTTGAGGCATTATTTTATATTTTTTGGGAGGAATTTAGGAAAGCCAGGTAATTTCATGCCTTATACTGCCATCTTTCCAGGATCCTCTCTCCTAAGTTGGCTTCTTCAGAAATTAATTCCTTCTTTAATTTTTGTTTTACAGACAATGAATTCTAAGCCTCCATTCCCACCATCCTTGGACATGGCTCTGAAGATCTCTCACATAGAATGTCTTGCCAAGGAAATTTTGGTGAAATTTCAGGGCAGATATGATGTTGAATGTGAATTTGACTATCACATATTGCACAGTGAAATCCAGCACATTCCCAAAGCATGTGATAATGTTGGCGTAGGTGAGTTTTGTTTGGTAGAAGAAAAAGATTCTGGAGAATGGCATAGGGGACAAGTAGTGGAAAATAAAAACCAGTTCTATAAAGTGTTTCTCATAGATTGTGGAAAAGAGCTAAGAGTTAGTGCTACCCATGTGGCTTCTGCAAGTGAAAACTTATTTGAACTCCCTCCAAGGATGGCAGTTGGTGTTTTTGCCAACATACTCCCTCTTGGGGAGAAATGGTCTCCCAAGGCTTTAAATTACTTCATGTCATTAGTAGGACTCCAAGTGAAGGGACACGTGCAGGCCATTCTGCCTCATCAAATGGTTCTTCTGGAGGTGCCAAGAATCATCTCTGATCTTCTTGAACTGCAGTTAGGAAGGCTTGTTGATGGAGGTTCATTTCATCTTATTATAGAAATGTTAAAAGAATTTCCTCCTAATCCCTCTAGTTCCCAAATGCCAGATCTGCTGCAGCAACAATATAAAAGGCCCAGCTCTTCATGTAGCAGTAAGGAGATTTCACCTAATTATCAGCATGTCCTAGATAACTTGCAGCAGTCTCTGCCTGTTAACTGTATGAAGAGTGTGAAAATTGCTTCTGCAGTCAGTCCCAGTAGATTTTATTGTCACTTAACGAAGTGGTTGCCGGAGCTGGAAAACTTAACAACAACAATGTCTTTGCACTACGAAGCGATCAGCAGAGAGAAGAATCCTCCAAGTGACAATTTTGGGCTGCTTTGTGTCGCCAAGAGGAGAGATAGGCAGTGGTACAGAGGGGTCCTCCAGCAGCTCCTGCCTCACGACCAAGTGAGAATCTGGTTCATGGACTTGGGCAACAGCGAAGCTGTGCCCTCCAGGTACGTGAAGAAACTGAAGCAAGAGTTCAGTTTAGGGCCGCTGTTTTCATTCCCTTGTTCTCTGTCACATTTCAGCAATCCAGACAGAGACGTCAGGAATTTTCAACTTCAGTTGTTTAAACGAGCTTTGTTAGGGCAGATGATGTTTGCATATATTGATCGCTTTGATCCTGAGGAGCGTTTGTATTATGTGACCTTCTATAGTCAAGAACTTGTGATGAGCCCTAAGAACTTGCTGCTGGCAAACAGACGCCCTCTGCCACAAAGCCTGATGTTGGAGGAAGAAACTTCTCAGCCTTTGGGAGATGGGAAGCCCTCTCTCAGAAACAGTCCTGAGGAGGAGAGTTTTACAGGCAATTCAGAACCATTAAACTCTGCGTTGGAAAAAGACCCTTTATCAAAGGTGACTGTATGCTGGAAGACAGTAGAAATGAAAGTAAATTCTGCCTACGTGGCTTTTGTGGAGTACGTACTGAACCCATCAAATTTCTGGGTACGCACAAATGATCATCAAAACAGATTCCAAGACTTAATGAAGAAGATAGGAGAATTGTATGATTCTTGTGAGAAGGAAGAAATGATTCTCAAAAAACCAGAGCCTGGATTATTTTGTTGTGCTCGGTATAACAAGGACATGCATTTTTATAGAGCTGTCATCACTGAAGTTAATGGTTATAAGATCAATGTTTATTTTTTGGATTTTGGAAATACTGAGTCTGTACCATTTTATGATGTAAAAATTTTGCTACAAGAATTTTGTGAATTACCAGCATTAGCTATGTGCTGTTCACTGGCTCATGCGTATCCCACAGAAGATATATGGGTGAAGAAAGCAACAGATTTTTTTAAAAAGACAGTGTTTGACAAAGCACTCCTGCTTCACGTTGTAGCCAAGAAAAATGACAAGTATACTGTTGACGTACAGTGCACGGAGGCCTCTGGGAAAGTTAATGTTGTTGGTCTTATGGTACAAGCTGGTTATGCAGAATGTTGGGAAGTAAAACCAGAATGTCTTCCAAAACTTGGAGCAGATGTTTTAGGACCAAATTTAAAACCTGAGCACAACCTTGTAGTTGCACAAGCCAAGCAACCTCTTTTAGCCAAATCTATCCACAGTTCTGTGAGCAAGTCAGAATTCTCAGTTGCTGCCTTCACAGGGTCGGAAAAGCCTTTCCCCAGAAATCTAGGGCATGTATCTGGGACAAACGAGCCTCTCCATCCATACAAAGAATATGTGTTCAAGCCCGGAACCATCATTGATGTGAAGTGTTCGTATTTCTCTTGCCCTGGAGACTTTTCTTGCCAACTGCGGAGTAAGTTACCAGCACTGATGCTGCTCATGGAGCGGATGCAGAGGTATTATGGGACCCACAGGGACCCTTATCAAGAAGGGCAGGTGGCCTGCGTTGCCAGGTATGCGAAAGATGGCCAGTGGTACCGAGCAGCTGTTCTGACTCAAGTGTCTCCCAGAGAAGTGAATGTCATATTTGTTGACTATGGTAATCAGGAAAGAATCTTAATTAATGATCTTTGTGCTATTAACCCAGATTTTCTTATTTTAGAGGGTCAAGCATTTAGATGTAGTCTTAACAATTTAATTGAACCTGTTAATTCTGAATCATTCAATTGGACAACAAAGTCTTGCATAGACTTTGGAAACTTTATTTCTTCATACGATGGACAGTTGACTTGTATCATCTATGCTTTGGTTTTAATACACCCAAATTGTCTGTGCAACATAGTCGACTTGCAAACTCCATTCATCAGTGCTCAAGAATTTCTGGTCAATTGTGGCTGTGCACAACACAGTGCCTTTTTAAAGTACTTGCCAGCATCAGTGAGCCTTTACAGTTTCTGCTATTCTTCTTTTAACTTAAAAATTGGAAGTGAAGAAGAGGTATATATATCCCACATCCAAAGTCCGAAAAAGTTTTATTGTCAACTGAGGAGAAATAGTCAGAGTCTGGAGGTAATAGCAGCAAAAATTGCAGAGATTAATAACCTCTCAAATTATCCAAAATTTGATGGCAAAACAAGATTATGTTTATCTAGGTACTTGGAAGATGGTTTCTTTTACAGAGCGATAGTATCTCCTGTGGATTCATCATCCTGCTTACTGGTATACTTTGTGGACTTTGGAAATAAACAAATAGTAGAAGGAAATAAATTAATGCCTATTTTAGACCACTCCCCAGAGTTGCTTTTTACGCCTATGCAGGCAATAAAGTGCTATCTCTCAGACCTTAGGGATGTGGACATTCCAGCAGAAATCAACATGTGGTTTGAAGAAAACTTTTTGGGAAAACCACTGAAAGCAGTGATTGTGTCTAGAGATTCAGATGCCCAGCTTGGCTTGGAACTGTATGATGGAAATCAGCAGATAAATCAGAAAGTTAAAACTTTACTTCAAGTTTATGGGAACAAAAAGGACCAAGGAAAATGCATGGAGAAGTTTAATAAGAAATATGAAAATAAAATGTTGAGTAGAGTATCATCCAAAGACAAAGTATACCGCTGCCCTTCTCCCATGACTAAAACCAGTTATCCCAGGTATCTTGAAAACAAAGTAGATCCGATTGTGAATTCCAAAGATACACGTATTACACTTTTAAAATCAACAGCCTCTTTTCAGATTGAGCCTGTTATAGAAAGCAAGCCTTCAAAGGAACGACCAAAAAATACAAATGGAAAAACTAGTCCTGGATCTGCTTCCCACCTTGACTTCGTTAGTAAAGGAAAACCAGTACGTGCCTCATCAGAAACTTGCATAGCTAGACAGGGCGTGACTCCATCAAGAGCAGAGAGTATGGCAAGACCCCACATCTCAGACCTTCCTCCTCTTCCTGTCCACCTGAATGTCAAGGTTAAGGGCTACGTATCTAATATATGGAGTCCAGCAAGCTTCCACATTCAGCTTGTTGAGAATGAAGACTTAATCTTTAAACTTGAAAGAGAACTAAACAGAGAGGTGGGAGATCTGGACAGGGAGAGTAAACCGATTGCACTTTCAGTGGGAGATCTCGTGGTTGCAAAGTATGCTGCTGATAATACCTTATATAGAGCAGTGATTAAGAACGTTGTATCAAGGAATTCTTTTGAAGTGGAATTTATCGACTATGGTAATACAGAAACTGTAAATTTGTCCCAAATCCATGAACTTGATAGGAAATTTTTGACTGTTCCCCAGCTTGGCCTTCATTCTTTTCTCAGTGGAGTAAGATATAATGAGCCCGATGAATTGTGGGACAGCAAAACCATAGCTTACTTTGCTGAAAAAGTAAATAACAAATTAATTTCTTGTGAGTTTTTGAAGAAGCATGAGCAAAAATGGGAAGTAAATATTATTTGTGATAAGAAGTGTGTTGTTAATGAAATGATGAAATGGATAGCATGTTCAAAGAAGCGAGAGAAAGTATCAAAAACGTCTGAAACTCTCTCTAAAAGAATGAGTCTGGGTATTGATAGTAAAGAGAAGAAAAGGTCAGATGAAAGTAAATGCCCTAGAGCATCCTGCTACCAACCAGCTAAAATCCCAAGTCCTGAGTTAAAGCCTGGACAGCTTGAGAAGGCTGAGATACTTCACGTTTCAAAAGGTGGCAACTTCTCTGTGAAACTAAGTAAAAATGCACAAGTGTCATCCAGCTTGCTTTCCTTGATAGTTAAAGAAGCCAAGGAAAACCCTTTCCTTCCTGTGGAAAATATAGAAGAAGGTTTAGAGTGCTTGACAAAATCCAGAATCACAGCGTCGTGGTGCCGTGCCAAGGTGGAGAAGTGTTTGGGAGAAGAGAAGATGCTCGTTTATTTGCTAGACTGTGGCCGCTATGAAGTGGTGCCTTTGCTGGGGACTAAGGAGCTCGGCCAGGAGATCAGAAGCATTTCCCAACAGGCTGTGCCTTGCAAATGGATTTGGATTGAAAATGCCAGAAAGATGTCGTTTGAATCTATAGCACACTTGTTTGCACACTTGGAAATAAAAATTCTGTTCCTCCGCTATCTCAGTGCTGCCTGGGAAGTAGAGATCTTGGTGGATGGCCTGTTGCTATTGGAATACCTAAACTTGAGAGTTAGTCAGAGTGAGGAGAGCAAGCAGAATCATTCAGAGAGTCTTAGTGTGGAATTGGAGAGCCCTGTGACATCCTTCAGAGTGAACCCCGTTAGGTGGGCTCCTCTTCAGAGCGGCCAACAGTATAGAGGCTTCGCCACGGCCATTTCTGACCCCTCTGACTTCTGTGTGCAGCCAGAGGACTTCTTTGACACCATGACATCTCTGTGCAGGCTGCTTTTGGCTCTGCCTGATCACCTACCCACCCTCCCCCCACAGCTGGTTATTCCAGGGTCCACTTGTTTGTTCAGATATGGGTGGGAAGACCAATGGAATAGGGTGGAAATTTCTGAAGTCTCCACTCAGTCTGTGCTGCTTCTGTTTATGGACTATGGATTTTCTGTCTGTATTCCCCTTTCAGCGTATACTAACCTCAAAGTCATTCCTGAGGAGCTTTTGTGTTTGCCACGGTTGACTTACCGCTGTGCCTTATCTGGCATACTGCCTGCTAATGGGGACCACTGGGAGGAGGCTGCAAAAGCTTTTTTTCAAGACTTACTGAGCAAGCCAGGCTTGTTCTTTCAGTTTCAAGAGTATAGCCCTGGCACAAAACTGGAAGTCGAGGTCATACACGGGAAGAACCGCCTAGCAGACTTGCTAGTGGTAGCTGGGCATGCAGTCTTTTCTAAAGAGGAGGCTAATTTTGTGGCAGTGGATAGCATCCAGTCTACCAAAATTGAGTATAAGTTGCAGGGAAGGCACTTTCATCCACTATTAGATAAGGTTTCCCTGAACGAAAATGTACTTTTGACATGTACGGGGCAAGCGAGACCACAGCAGTGGAAATTTATTCCATGGAAAGATGTCTACAAAAATATTTTTGGGAAGGCCACCCCTGGTACTTGTTTTCATTCCAGAAACTTAACCCTGAGGAAGAAAGCTGGAAATGAAAAAAACAAATCTAAAAGTATAAAGTTTGAGACCTGTGAGAGAAATACATTTTGGGAACAGCATAATCACTTGAGGGATGAACCTAGTTGTAGCAAAAATATTCCTGAAAACCTACCACCAGGAGGAATATGGAAAACATACAACCTTTGTACCAGAATAAAAGCATTGAACATCAATGAAGAAATGGTACTAGAAGAAAATTCAAACAGTAAGTAACTATGTTATTACTACTTAAGTACCACTTTATGCATCATGTTTGAAGTTTAACTTGGGCTTTTTAAAAGAAGTTCACATACACAATGTGAATACAGACCACATAAAGGTCTGGTTTGTATAACAAAATTAAACATATAAAAATCTGAATTTATGAAATGGACACATTGGGGAATGTTTAATTTGTGTTATAAAATGAGTCTTCACTTTCCCACAAAGATTTTCCGTAAAGTTCTTTAAATAGAGTCCCTCTAAAAAAGAGTTCAGTTGAGAAAATTCCATTTTCATACAGAATATTGAGGAAGGAATCATAAAATATGGCCATCTGTATTAACATTGTGATTATAACTTCCATCATTATTTTCTGGCTGGTAGCCCTCCTTAGTTGGAGATGGTCTTCATTTCCAGAAGAAGTGTATTTTAGACTTGTTGCGTACAGGTCGCCATTAGGGAGATTTGCTGCTCATATTGTCTCTTTCTCTCTTGCATAATCTCATAAGCTGAAAGAGAATGGAAAAAAGCCTCTTAAAGAGAATTGTGGATAGCTGTGTGAGGAAATTATTTTTTCCTTGCTTTTCAGTGCCTTAAAAAAACCCCTTTTCCTTGCCATGTTCCTGATCCCAAAGATGTGAAGGAGATGCCCCAGAGGCAGAAGGTCTGTCTCTTCTGGCGAATGCGCTCCCCCATGTAACTTTGAAGAGGAGCTCACATTGTGCCTGCGGGCTCATTGTGCTAGCCTTCACCTCCATACTCATTGTGGGAGGGCAGCGAGAAGGAAGTGAGGAGAAGGGCATTTGGGGCACAAACCATGAGGATTAACCAGAACTTGGCTGTTGCCAGTCAGCATTTAGTAAGTGCCTGCTGCGTGCCAGGCACATATGCTAAGTGCTGGGGGTACAAGGGAAGTCCTTGCTTTGCAGGAGCTCCCCATCCAGTGGGGAAAGACAATCTATACAAATTATGGACAAATATTCTCCATACAGGAGAAATGGGAAGTCCCATCAAAGCATAGACACTGGCCTTGAGGGGAACCGAGAAAGGCAACCCATAGAAGGAGAGATTTTAGCTGGCGCTTGAAGGAAGCCAGGAAACGGAGGGGGAGGGAGAGGGAGCATTCCAGACATGGGGGGTGCAGCCGGAGTGAATTCTTAGGATGGTGAGATGGAGGGTCTTGGGCAAGTAAGAGTACGGAGCTCAGTGTCACTGGGTTGTAGAATGTGTTGGGGGGAGGTGGGGGGGGTGTAAGGTCTGAGAAGACTGGGGAAATGCAGTGGGTGGGCAGGTTTTGAGGGGCTTTGAATGCCAAAGAGAAGATTTTATATTTGATCCTGGAGGTCGTAGAGAACCACCAAAGTTTATGGAAAGGGTGTGTGTGACATCGATCTGTCTTTAGGAGGGAAGGAAGGGAGAAAAGCTAGCATTTATTCAGCATTTACTGTGTGTCAGGCAGTGGTCTGAATGTTTTTTTTTTTTTTACTGATATTTGCATTTAATCTTTGCAACAACCCTGGGAGGAAATGGAGGCAGACAAGTTCAGTGACCTACTTGCCCAGGGTCATACAGCTAGTAGGTATCTGAGGCTGGATTAGGACTGGGGTCTGCCTGACTCTAGGCCTAGGACTCTGTGTGCTGTGGTGCTCACTGGCTGCCTCTGGAAAGATCACTTTGGTGGCTGAGTGTGGAGGTACTTGAGGCCGTTGCAATAATCCAGGTGTGAGGTGACCAGGGCCCTGCACCAAGATGGGACCAGTGTTAGAGGAGAGAAGGGAGGGGGTGAAATGACAGGCCTTGGCACCATGTTGGATCTGGGGGCCCAGGATGCCACTCAGGTTGGTAGCCTGAAGGACTGGGAGGAGGGCACTGCCCTCGACAGTCATGGCAGGGAAAGGTTTGGGGGAAAAATCATGAATCAGTTTTGGACATGTTGAGTTTGGGATGTCTACTGGACGGGCAGTTGGAGATGTCTTTTTTCTATGCTTCTGTATCTTGTTAGTTCCTGAGGTCTTTGCGTGGAAGGTGTCCTCAAACCCAGGTAATCCGAGGGGGAATGTGCATTATTAGGTTGTTTGTATGGGAGCTCAGGGTTAGACAGAAACCACCAAAAACTCTGGATGAGGATCTGGGGAGGGGAGGTTTACCTCCAAAAGCTCCTTTCCAAGCTCCCTGAAACGTTTAGGGCCGAGACCAATTTACTCACAACCTTTTTTTATTCCTGAGCCTTTGTAGAACTCTGAGGGGGACGCTCTCCTTGTGCTTGAGATTCAGAGCAGTGGGGCTCTATACACAGACCAACTCAGTAAGATGGTAAAAACCTGGAATGATTCTCTGCCTCCCCTCTTTCCTTTTCTCTAGAGATAACAGCCTTTGACTTCTAGCTCCAGTTCTGGCCTTCTCCAGCTCACTTCATTTGTCTGCGTTTTAGAGTTGAGACCTTTCCTTCCCTTTAGAGGGTACTTTTCTCATAACCTGAACTTATCGGCCTCTTGACTGGTTATTCAGATGCAGTGTATTCCAAGAGTGGAGATTCTTGTATAAAACAAAGAGGTAACTGCCTTGGGGGTGGAAATTCATCCCAGGATTGATATGAGCACTGTGCCCTGCAATGGTCTGAAGTCCCAGGACCACCTGAGCTGGCCCTAGTGCTCCATGCCAGGGTTGGCTCCTGAGAAGCTGACTCCATAATTAAGCCAAAATAGGTGTTTATTGAGTTTTTAGAAGTTCTAGAATCTTTAACCTACATTATGTTCCTATCACATTACTTAATAAAAGTAAAAGAGAACACTATCTAAAAGGCTTAGTAATCATGATAGAGATTACACACTGAATGTGAAACTGATGAGCTGGTATAAAACATCCAATAGGAGTCTTAGGTTCTTGGGGTAGCCCTGTGGGGCTGCACTCCGGAGGTCCCCTGTCATTCTTCATGCAGGAGACTTTGCTAGGGAGTTTGCTCAAACGGTCCACGGAGGCTGCATCCCACCGGTGCCTACAGTGACTGTGAGAGGTTGGTCGCCTTGCAGTCCATTGATGGAGAGGCATGTGAGGCAAAGGCAGCTACGCTGCTGCTTCCAGAGTCCTGGGGGTTTGGGAAGACTTTGCTCATGGAGTTTGCTGACAAGGCCTGCTGTCAGCTGCCGGCCTGCTCCCTGCAGCTGCTCCCTCTGTTGGTCTTTCTCTTTGTCTCACATGTGTGTCTCCAGCTTATCCGGGAGCTCCCCTTCAAAGTGAAGACAGAGGACTCCCATCCTCCTGTTTTGGAACTTGTGAGTGGAGGGTGGAAGAGGAGAGCAACTGCCTCCTTTGCAGCTCCATCCTTTGTCTCCTTGTCTCAAAGAGGTTCTCGCTCATCAGTCACCTGGACACCTCACCAAGACCTTGTGATGATCTTTTAGGACTTTTGCCCTCCCTTCCTCCTTAGATGTGTAAAATGAGTGGATGTGCTGTGTTCATTGTTTGCGCTTACCTCATTGATAGTGTCTTCATTCTAGGTGCCAAGTAGACCCTTCTTTGTACCCTTTCTTCTTTCTGGCATTTCACAGGATCTCCATGAAATAGCCCTGGGGTGAGTTGGGGCCTCATGTCAAAACAGTTTGTGCTTTTATATGTATGGAATGAAGAATTGGACGGTGATCCCTCAGAACCCTAGCATCCTGTTACTTTGGGGAGATGCCTTTGCTTAGGGGAGATTTGGAATATAGGGCAAGTTTGGATTTTTGAGTGAATTTATTTTTATGCTTGAAATCCTTGGCATCCTTAAAAAAGAGTTCTCTAAGGTGAGTGAAGCTGTGTTCCGGTCCTGCTTGCCTGCTGGCCCTCTGACACATCTGGCAGCAGGACCTTGGGCAGCTTATGGGATAGATAGCTTGGCATGATGGCTCAGTGCTCCAGGCTGAAGAGGAGGTGCCTGCTCTGGTACTTGGACTTTCCTTGTCTGGGAGTGCTGAGGTTGATAAGTTCACAGGTCTGGCCCTCACCTCAGGGCATAGCTTTCTTAGCTATGCTGTGAAATGCGTAAATGAGGCCATGAAAAAAGGATCTACAGCTGTTTGGTTACATGGAATAATTCCATTTATCCAGTTTATTTTTTAGGAATTGTTTAAATTCCTGGGATTCAGAATGGGTAATGTCTGAATTACTGTTTTGATGTTGCTCATAGCTATTAAAAAATCAAATATAGAAAGTGCCAATTGCTAAAACAGGGATAGAGTCCTGGACTTTGAATTAGGAAGCCCTGATTTCAGCTCTTGCTTCAGATGCTTACTGTGATTCTGGGAAAGTCACTTTACTTGTCTGCCTCAGTTTCCTTATATTGTGGGAATAACAGCAGCACCTGTCTCTCAGCTTTGCTGTGACGGACTAGTGTTTGTAAAGCACACTTTACGAGCCAGCTGCTGTTATTAGAACGTCGGTTAGTTTGTAAAGCTGAATGAGGAACTTAGGACTATTGAAATCTTGTTTAAATCTTTGGGAAATATTTTTCCCATGGCGTTATGGGCACATGAGAGTAACTCACATTTATAAAGTGCCTTAAGATTTGCAAAGCATTCCCCGGTGAAGTAGGTGACCCACAAATGATTTCCATGTTTTCGAATGGAGATGAAATGTGTTGGTGTCACTGTGTTAGCTTGTTAGTAAACTATATGTTACTTATTTTGGTCACTGGTATTAACTGACAGTAAACTGGACCGCTAGACAACTTCTTCGATCATTTTAACTTCTTACAATTGTTGCCAGTTCCCAAATTTGAATCTAGGTGTCCTAGACTACTAGAGATGGAAAGGCACATCAAACAGAACCAGGAAAGCAACATTCACCCCAAGTCTGAGTCCCACGTTGTACAGATGAGGAGCCTGATGCCCGGAGAGCTCAAGGAAATGGCCCAGTGTCTTCTAGGTAAATGATAGATGCAATTCAGAAGCAGTGTCCTGATTACAAGCCACTATTCACTTTTAAAAATTAAATGTTTAATGATATATTTTCCACTACTTTTCATTTTCCAATATATTCCTCCCTCTCTCCTTCCTAGTGAGGCCTCCCTTTTTAACAAAAATTAAGTGGGAGGGAAGGAATACATAACTAACCATAAGCAGTCTTGTTTGACAGCACCCACGGTCCCCCACCCATGTAAGGAAGGCGTGCAGTAGTGCAGTTTCTTAGTTTTTCTCTGAGGCCAAGTGTGGCCATCATAATTACACATCGTTTAGTTCCCCCCCTTCTTTCATTAATATTACAGTAATTGTATATGTCGTTTTCCTGTTTCTGCTTACTTTGTTTTGCATTGGGTCATATAAAGTCTATCCCCCTCTGAGGGTATCTTTGATCTGTTTTTTGTGTGTTCTGTATGTGCCTCTTTGTATGTCATCTCCCCCATTAGAATGTAAGGAACTCCTTGAGGGCAGAGGCTACTAAAAAACCAAACAACTTTGTATCTCTGTGGTTTAGTGCACAGTGCTAGAAACACAGTAAGAGTCAGGATCTACTATGTGCCAGACACTGTGCCAAACACTGGGAATACAAAGAAGGATCTTTGTTCATGAGGAGCTCACGCTTTTAATGGAAGAGATGCCATGAAAACAACCACATACAAACAAGCTATGTGTAAAACACAGTGGAAATGGTCACCAGAGGGAAGACATTTGGGAAAGGCTTCCTATAGAAGAGGACTTGAATTAAAACAGGCGAACCAGGGGGTGGAGATGAGGTGGGAGAGCATGCCAGGTGTGGACGACAGCCAGGGCACAGGCCTGGAGCCAAGAGATGGCAGGTCTTGGGGGGTGGAAGAGCCAGGAGGCTGTTGGTGAGATTGGAGAGAGAGAGAGAGAGAGAGAGAGAGAGAGAGAGAGAGAGAGAGAGAGAGAGAGAGTGTTTGTGTGTGTGTGTGTGTGTGTGTGTGTGTGTGTGTGTGTGTGTGTGTAGATGTGAGAGGACTAGAAAGGTAGGAGGCCAAAAAAAAAATTTCTCTTTGCTCCTGGAGGTGATTGAGTGGGGAGGTGACTTGAGCAGGCTGCACCTTTAGCATAGTCACTTTGACAGCTGAGTGGGGAGAAGCTTGTGGCAAGCAGACCCCTCCTTAGTCTCTTCTTACAGTCTGTGCATGGTGAGATGTGGGCCTGTCCCACAGTGGGGGCAGCAGCGGCTGAGGAGAGATGGGGGCTTATGGGAGAGAGGTAGAGATTGTAAATGGGGGTTGAGAGAGGGAGAATTTGAGGAGGCCACATGAATTTTGGGCCTGGGTGCCTGGGAGGGTGGTGGTGGTAGGGAAGAGTTCAGTTGTGAACGTGTTCACAGGACATCCAGTTTAATGTTTCCATTTCAGCATTAGAGATGCCCAATAGGACCCTGGTCAGAATGGAGAATTGTCTGGTTAGAAGTGAATGGTGCATCTGTAGGTCCCGTTCTGAACAAGTGGCCAGTAGCTGTGCACATACGGTATGGTAGTCATTTGCTAGGCCGTGGGTTTGATCAAAAGAAGTAAATGGAGCAATAGACCTGGCTCTTAGGATGCCCAGTAGTGTCTGTGGTTGAGACAAGAAATGAACAAAGAGAAAATAGACCCTACACGTGGTGGCTTATAAAGACAGCTGTCAAGAGGAGTGCTCACTGGGTTATGAGAGGGGGGTTCAGGTTGTGGCTGCTATTTGGTGCCAGGATATTGTCTGGCCGAGGAAGGGTCAGGTTTAAGGTTTGTGAGTGGGAATGGGCATTCCCCAGTGAGTGAAGGCCTAGAAGCCTTTCTTCAGCCCCAGCTGTGATGTGGGGATTGGAACTGTAAGTGAAAGTACTAACAACTGGGCAGATCAGGGAAATCCTTTGTAGAAGGTAGTCCCCAATGGAGCCTTAAGCGAGTTAGAGATTTTAAGACACATCGAGGCAAGGAGAGACATTGCTTGTGCAATGTCAGGGAGGTCAGAGATGGGATGTTGTGAGGTAGGCGGGAGCTGGAGTTGGAGGCAGCAAACTTGGATGAGTCAGCAAAGGTGGGCTGGGCTGGACTTTAAAGGCTACACAATGGAATTTTTGTGTTTATCCAAGAGGCACCAAGGAACCCCTCGAGCCTCTTGGATTGGGGAACCTGTGCTTTAGGATGATCATGCAGGCAGTGGTGGGGAGGGGAGAGACTGGAGGGGGAGACAAGTTAAGCGAGAGTTGAATACATCATGAACATAACCTTTGTCAGGGCAGAGGAGACATGGGAGAGATGTAGAAGGAAACCCGGTAGTATTTGGTAGCTGATGAACTCTGGACCTTGTGTCAGAGGGCCTGCCTGAGGCTGGTACCAAGGTTGTTGTAAATAGGTGTGTAAGGAAGGTCTTTTTTCTGTACCATTATGGGGAGCCCCTGAAGGGTTTTGAGCTGGCTATGTCTCATTAGCCTTAGCCTTTAGTTAACACCAGACTGTTCATCTTAATGATCTTCATGAAGAAAACCTCTAAAATGCAAAGAGCCACATTGGTTGTAGGAATATCATTGTTTATGCCATCATAGGGGTACATCAAAGTAGAAATGTCCAGTGGAGTCTTAGAGATGGATGTCTGTTAGTGATTCAAGGAGCAAAGTCCTAGCTGGATGTAGGAGTCATCTTAGAAACAGTTCTCGTCATAATTTTTCAAAATTGTCTGTTTGAACTTAGCAAGCTTTGAAATGAAAATAAACTGAGTTTTTAAGTGAAAACCACTGTACAACTTAAGAAGAATGATTTCACCTTGATTTCTAATTTTTTAAGAAAGGATTAGTATAGTTTTAAGAAAAAATGTATTTCTAAGTATATAATCAGTTTTAGATAAGTGAATTCATTCCTTTGTGAAAATTGATGAGAAACAGCTGGCCTTTAATTTCAGCAAATGGGACTAAAATTGGTGCACCCCTAGCTCCTTTCCCCCATGTTACCATGTTAGCATTTGAGTAACAAGATCCCCTTGACTGAAGAATGTTTGGCCCAAACAGTTTCATAAAAGGGATATGTTTGATTTAACCCCAATTAGGTCAGTGGCGCATTAACCCTAGCAAGCCCAGAGATGGTGTTTTCTTGTTTTTCAGAGGAGGAAGGTGAGAACTTGGGTCATTTATGCATCAGTGTGCCGACCACTATTCAAAAGGGACCCAGTTCTGGAAGCCCCGAGGCATGCTGCAGATCCACAGTGTGTGGTGATGGTAAGTACCTGAAAAGGGCCTGAATGACAATGAGTTTCCCAAATGCTCTGTTCTTCTCCTCTTCGCCACAGAAAACTTCCCTTAGAGACAGTTCATCTGGTTCAGCAGATGTTTGAGTGCTGATTATGATGAAATTATCACGTTCAGTTGGGGGTAGATAATTTGTTCTGGTGTAAGGCATTGTCCTATGCTCTGGAAAGGGAATGGGACACATACACAAATGAGCCCGATATAAAATAAGCACAAAGATGTGTGAGAGAAGTCCAGATAGAGCTGGCTTTGATGAGGCATCAGATCTGGGGAAATTTAACAGTGGTAACAGTGAAAGAAGGGGACCCATGTGGGGCCAGGGAATGAATGGTTCTGGAGGTAGGTGAACCAGGGGAGAAATTGTCTTTAATACCGAGGCAGGAGAGACTGTCTAGCAGGACTGGTCACATGGACAGAATTCCGAATAAAAGGTGTACTGGAGGGATGGGAAAAGCCCCTGACTTGGCTTAGTGGACCTTTGAGAGCTGAGTTTCTGTGGAGTTGTTCTTTGCTCTCATTTTGTATGACCACCAAATGTTTGCACTCTCTTGTTTTCGTGCTCCCTCTCTGCCCACATGCTCCGTTGTCCCCACCCCCACCATACTTTCTCAGGCCCATCCTCCTTGGATAGGCCTTCCCTTCCATTGGGCCTTCTGGAATTGCCATCCCAGGTGAACTGGGCTCCCTTAATTTGGGAACTCTGCTTCTTGTACTCACTCCACTTTTTGGCCCTCACAGCCACTGGGCTTCCCACAATTGCAGGAAACGTAGGATGGGCCCAGGTGGCAGAGGGTTTGAAAAGCCAATCTTTGGGGTTCCTGTTGTATCCTAGAGGCAGTGGGGAGCCACAGTTAGATGTGTCCCTGAGGAAATCATTTTGGCAGCACAGTGAGAAGTAGGATAGACCGGAGTGGGGAGAGATTTGAGGTGGGGAAGCCTTTTGTATCTAGGGGAGAGGGAGTGAAGATCTGAACTAAGGAAGAGAGGAAGGAAGGAGGAGAAGACGGTAGAAAGGACAAGATTTGGCAATTGATGCCATGCAGGGTGAGAGCGGATCGGGGAGGAATCGAGGATAATGCCCAGGTCATGAACCTAGGTGATGAGCAGGATTGATGGTGCCTTTGACAGGAACTGAGGAGTTTGGTGAGGATAACTAATTCTGTTTTGAACATGTTGAGTTTGAAATGTCTCCGGGACATTCAGTATGAAATATCCAATAAGCAATTGGTGAGGGGGGCCTGAAGCCCAGGGGAGACTGGGCTTGGACACATAGACCCGGGAGTCCTCTACATAGAGATAATGGGACCTGAGGTGACCAAGGGAGAAAAGAGGTCCCAGGACAGCACCTGGGGGATCATCCAAATTAGAACATGATATGGATCATGATAAGCCAGCAGACAGGAGAACAAGGAGAGGATGATGTCATGACCTCCCGAGTTGGGGAAGGAAGGGTTCAGGAGAAAAGAGTGTTCAGATGCTGTAGAGAGAGAAAAAGACTATCAGGTACACGAGACACAAGCTGGATGGTGGAGACTTGAGCATGTTTGAAGGTAGGCAGAGGTTGGGGATTTAGGGAGGGGGATGATGGAGGATCCAGTCTGTTAGGGGAGGGGTAGGCCTAGGCCACATCTCTCTCTGAGACTGTGGAGAGAGTGTCTGGTGATAAGAAAGGGGTTTTGAGATGAAGAGAATGGGAGAGGAGGGAAATGCGATATATATTTGATAGGACTTCACTTGGAGGAGAAAGAGAAGTCTCCCTGGGTGGGAAATTAATGTCGGTGCTCTCTGTGTTAGCTGGGTAAAGCTTTCTGAGGTTGGTCTTGAGTGGCAGAGCCAGATTCAGTGTCCCCAGATCTACTTTGTTGGGGATGACGATTGTTCACGTTTTAGTGAACAGAAGTTGGAAAATAATGTCTGGGATTGATAGTGACGAAGTACCGAAAACTGTCCCTTACAAGTTCATATGGGTCTGATGGGGTTGTTTCTGGCTCTCAGCTTTGTGGAGCTGCTTACATTTGGGGTGACAGTGGTCTTTTTAGGGCACAGTATTTGTTATTTTTCCTTTATTAAAATACCACATAATCCTGTTATTTCTTTCCTTAGCTATTGAAGATTCCAACAATTTTCTTCAATTAGGGGATGGACAGCTGAAGAAGAACCTCATTTCATGAGGATGTTTTGCTTTCCCATCCATCTGGGACGTTTTATTTTTGTTTTTGATTTTTTTACTATAAAATGAGGTTTAAATTAGTTTGGTTAAACTCTTAAATTAATGTTGAAATGAAAAGATTGCAATTTTCATGAAGTATTCACAACTTTGGCTTTTTTACCTAAGCTTGATCACAGTCCCAGTTTCCGTAGCTGTTTTAATTTGTCTTGCATCTTTCCCAGGGGGTTGTTTTATGATATTTGCCAATGGTAGAAATAGACACAATTTGAAAAGGGCCTGTTTTGCTAAGTTCCTTTACATTAACATTGGAGAATTGATGTTTTTTCTTGTTTTAGGCAAAAATTTAAAGTAGTTATGGCTTGGGTAAATGCAGTGATACATCTACAATAAATTTTTTCTTCTGTAAGTCGTCAGCTTTAAATTTAGCAAGTTTCATTGAAGTAACAATTACTGGAAGACAGTTAATTGGTTCAGATTTAAGTGGGGCCAAGGCAGCAGGCAGCACATGGCACACAGCAGACTGGCTTTGGATTTTCATTGGATTTGTCTTTTTCAATTGGATAATTGTTACAGCAGATTTTGACTCTTTGCCTGGTTCTGATACATGTCAAGGGAAAATCCCAAAAGATTATTTTTAAGAAATCACTTGACCTTTTAAATACTTTTTTGGTATTGAGACTTTGGGGCAGCTAGGTGGGGTGGTAGAGGGTGTGTCTGGCTTGGGAGTCAAGAGCACCTGAGTTCTAATCCAGCCTTAGACACTTAACTAGCTGTGTGACCCTGGGCAAGTCACTTAACCCTATTTGCCTCAGTTTTCTCATCTGTAAAATGAGCTGCAGAAGGAAATGGCAAACTAGTATCTGTGACAAGGAAATCCCAAATGGGGTCATGTAGAGTTGGACACAACAAAAAATTGGGACTTGGCTCTGATGCATTAGGAGCTCCTCCAGATTTTATGAACAATCTGCTGGCAGGAAGCCCACTGAGAGCAGCAAGGCCCTGGCAGGGAGCATAGGCAAGAAGGGACACTGGGTGGTACTGGTTTTGTGCAGAATATTTACAAATTAAGAAACCTCTGAAGCTTATGTTGTATTTGGAGCCTGTCCCACTCACCCTATCCCTTATAAATGCACCAAGTATTGGCTAAATTTTACCAATTTTTCAATTTTTCTAGATGTAGGTCCTTCTGCTCCTTGCCACAGATCATTTGCTACTTTGAAATTGCTTTAATATGTTCAGATATTTGATTGGCTTTGGTATATAGTTAAGCTTTAAAAATACAAAAAGAATTCTTTTCATTTTGAAAGTTACATAAGTTTTGCTTTTTTCGTGCGCTTTGGAAATGCCTCTAAAACTTTTACATTACCTTTTTCTGTAATAAGATTTCATGTAAATTGCATGAAGTGTAAAAGGTAGCTGCAAAAACGAGTTAGAATTTTGCCTCCCTAAACCATCGGTACAAATTTGGCAAATGTTCATTTTGTGTCTGTTTAGACACAGACTGATTTAAAGATATTGGGCATTTATAGTTTACAATTTAAACGTGAAACAGAAAAGCTATCTTTTGGACCAGGAATTTGGCAGTCCTGGGTCTTCATTTTTGTTGCTTCAGGGTTTCTCCCCCATTTTTGAGGTAGTTATGGTAATTGGAGAACTTTGCAATCTCCAGATATTTATGTGAAGGGTTTATAAATATGGAGTTCCATTGTCAACATTGTCAGAATTATTGCATTTAGTTTTTAAGAATCGGTATTGTTCTGAGGTGATAATGCATATCATGTGTTTTTGTTTAGCAGCTTTAATGACATTGAAATTCTTTGGCGAAAAATGGCAAATTCATTGAAAAATCATTGTAACGTTTGGTTTCTTTAATGTTGCCTCTAAAAGGTATTGATATTAAAGCATTTAAATTACATCCAACTTGAGTCTGACTTTTTTGTTTAGCGTTTTTTACAGTGAAATATTTGTGTTCCATTGGACTGAAGTACTCGATTCACTTCTAAATTGGTTTCAACTAAGTATTATAAGCTGTTTTCCTAAATAGATACCTTGCTCTAGTTCTCCCATCTTTAATAGGACCGTTGCTATTATGCAGGGACCCTGTGCCACAAATGACCTACCTCCACATCCAAGAATTCCAGAATCCCCTCATCCAGCCATAATGTATTGGCTTTTCACCTCTCCCTTCCCTTTGTCCACACTTTGAATGCCAATCCTCTGACCTTTAATGCTCTTCTAGGCCTTCTCCGATGTACTGGCTACTCTCTCTTCTCCCCATTTTGACACCTGGGTAAAACAAGGTCCCTCCTCTCTTGAATCCTAAACACCCTTCTCATCTTTTCAGCTGTGCCCAGCCAAGCCTCAGCCTTGGGTCATTTTCACTGTTTGTTGCCTTTGCGCCTTCGTATACATGGGCTGCTAAAGAAAGGTGGGGAAAATCATGGAAACGTAACTGTGTCCATTATGAATTTGTTACCACAATCTCAGCTGGGCTTGCTGCTGCCAGGAAACCCTATTCTGCCTTCCTCATCAACTCACTGTCCCACTCTCCACTGTGGTTCTTGCAGGCCCGTGGCTTTCCTTTCCCTAGCTCTCTCAGCTGAGAACCCTGAAAAATGGAGGCCGTTTTCTGTGAGCTTCTTCTCCCCTCTCCTCATCTCTCATCATTCAAGTGCTTTTTGTCCCTCTCTCCCGTGGCGAAGTGGCCGTGCTCCTTACCAAGCAGACCCCTCTATCTGCTCGAGATCCTATTCCATCCCACTTCCTCCAACAGATTGGCCTCCTCTGTCATTACTACTCTCATTGTCAGTCTCTCTCTCTCAGTTGGCTCCTTCCCTGTTCTCTGTAGATGTGCACATGCCTCTCCCATCCTCCACTCTCACTGGATCCTTCTGTCCCCACTAGCTATCCTCCTATATCTCTTCTCCCCTTTCTAGCTAAACTTCTCCAAAAGACTCTCTACAAGAGGTGCCTCCACTTTTTCTCCTCTCACTACCTTCCTAACCCTTTACCATCCAGCTTCTTCTGACTTTCATCACTGCACCAGAACTTCTCTCTCCAGACTCACCAATGATCTTTAGTTGCCAAAGCCAATGGCCTTTTTTCTCCGTCCTCATTCTCTTCAACCTCTCTGCAGCCTCTGACACTGTTGGTCACTCTCTTCTCCTGGATACTCTCTTCTCTCTAGGTTTTTGGGACAGTATCTCTCCTGGTTCTCCTCCCCTCTGTCTGCTCTCTCTCTCCTTGGATGGATCCTCCAGATCACGCCCTTTAACCTTAGGTGTCCCTCAGGGTCCTGTCCTAAGCCCTTTTCTCCCTCTAGACTAGTTCATTCGGTGATCCCTTCAGTCCCCATGGATTTAATGACCATCGGTATGCTGATGATTCTCAGATCTACCTTTCTTGCCCCATTCTCTTCTGGCCTCCAATCTCACATTTCCAGATGCCTCTCAGACATTTTAAACTGGATGAGTAGACATCTTAAACTCAACATGTATAAAACAGAACTTGTGATCTTTCCTCCTAAAACCTTCCCCCTTCCCCCTTCTCCCTTCCCTCTTATTATAGAAGGCAACATGTCCTCCCAGTCCCTTGGGCTACCAACCTACGAGTCATTCTGGAATCAGCTCCCATATCCAAGCTGTTGTCAAGGCTTGTTGATTTCTTTGTGGCATGATCTCTCCGATATGCCCCTTTTTCTCCTCTGACACTGTCCCCCCACCCTGGTGCAGGTGCTCATCACCCACCCCTCTCTACTGCACTCACCTGGACTGTTGCTGTAGCTCCTAGAGCATCTGCCTCAAGTCTCTTCGCTCCAATCCATTCAGCCACTAAAGTGATTTTCCTGAAATGCAAGTCTGACCACGTCACCTCAGTTACTCAGTAAACTCCAGTAGCTACATAGTGCCACCAGGATCAAAATGCTTTGGTATTCAAAGCCTTTCATAGTTAGCCCCATCCTCCTTTTCCAGTCTTTTTACACCTTGCTCTCTAACATGTACTCTTCGATCCAGTGCCCTCCTAGCTGCTTCTGTATCAATTTTTCCTTTTATGCCTCATATGTATGAGATAATTACTTCTTTTTGTCTCCCTCTCCTGTTTCTTTTAGAATCACCCTATCGTACTCAACTCAGCCTAAGCCTTTCTTTCAGACTACTCAAATGATGATGACAATCATGAGTACTGCTAATATTTTCACATATAAGAAGTAAACAGTTTGACCTTATCAAGTCCCTTATAATTGGTCTTTAATATTTACCTTATATCTCTCCTGAATGTTTTGTGTCAGATTTTCCCTTTAAGTTCCGTAGTTCTTGTACAAAAGGTCTTTCAGTTCGTTGTATGTCCATTTTTTTTCCTTAAGGATTATACTCAACTTTGCTGGGTAAGTTACCCTTGGTCATAACCCCTGTATGGAACCGCTGTATGGAATATAGTATTCTAAGATCTACGGTCCTTCAGTGTAGTAGCTGCTAGGTCTTGTGTAATCTTTGCTATAGCTCCATGATACTTAAATTTTTTTCTTGTTGCCTTCAATATTTTCTCCATAACCCGGGAGCTTTGAAACTTGGCTATGATGTTCCTCTAAGTTTTCTTCCTGGGCTCTCTTTCAGGCGGTGATTGGTGGATTTTTTTCTATTTCTGCTTTGCCTTCTTGTTCTAGAATTTCAGGGCAATTTTTCTCTATAATTTCTTGTAATATTGTATCAAGATTCTCTTTTTATCGTTATTTTCAGGTAGTGCAACTATTCTTATATTATTTCTCCTTGATCTGTTCTCCAGATCAGTTGTTTTTCTGATGAGATTTCACATTCTCTTCTATTTTTTCATTCTTTTGATTTTGTTTAATGATTTCTTGGTGTCTTAGAATGTCATTAGCTTTTCCCCTTGCCCAATTCTGGTTTTCAAGGAATCATTTTCTTCCTTAAGTTTTTGATTCTCTATTTTAAATTGGTTGACTTTCTTTTCATAATTTTCTTAATTTTCTTGGATTGCTCTTTTTTTTTTAGTAATTTTTACTCAATCTCTTATTCAATTTTTTAGATCCTTTTTAAGTTCTTCCAAGAACTCTTTTTTGTGCTTGGGACCATTTGACATTTCTCATTGAAAAAGCAGTGGCTTTTTTTAGCTCCTTTATCTTCCTCTGAATATGAACCCAGATCTTCTCTATCCCCATAATTATCTATGCTTGGATTCTTTCTCCCTTACTCATTTTTATTTATCGTTTGTTATATTTTGTTTTTTTAGCAGTTATTAGTGTAATCAAATTTTAGTCCCAAGGTATGGGGAATGATGCCCCAAACCTCAGGTCCTTCTTACTGTTATTTTCTGAGGTCTGTCTCAGGGCCAAAACCTTAGGCTCTCCTCTCTACTTCTAAGCCATGGCTAGAGCCTTCTGGTCACACTGTCTGGAAGATGATCTTGCTCCCTGTGGTCCCTATGGTAACTGCAAACTACAGCAGTCCTCTCTGCTCTGGAACTGAAACCAGGGACTCTGTTCTCTTATAAGTGCCCACAGCCAGCAGAGTCCCTGCCCCTCACTACTGCACTCACCCAGGTGTGTGCTGGCTCCTTCCTGCAGCCACATCCCAGGATGAGTCTGGTCAACACAGTTGTGTTTGGCAGATCCTCACACTGTCTTTAAGAAGAAAGTTTCTAAGGCTGAGGCTGCCTCTCAACTCCATCACCCCCCAGGGCTTGTTTGTATGTTGACTCTGCAGAGTCAGACTGGAGGTGTTTACACTTCTCCCAGGTCAAACCTCCACCCCTGAGGTCAGGTCTTGCCTGGGGTCTTCTCAGATTGTCTTAGGAGAACTCTCCACTGCTTTGCTCTGTATTTGTTTCTGCTGCTCTGAGGCGGTGTTCTGTCTTTGTGTGTGTGTGTGTGTGTAGGAAACTTGGAGAGCTGAAAGTTTTCTGACCTATTCCGTCATCTTCCCAGAATCTCCTCCCTCTGTGGTCTTCGAAAGTTGACATGGCCCCCAATTTCATTTATCCTCTGACTGTTTCGATGCTAAGGTCATCCTCTCTGAGCTCCACTGGAGAGGTCCCCAGACAGTGGTCAGACAGGCTCTCATTGGGTCTTGCTAATTTGGTGGAATGGCTAGAGCTTGCCTGCACTCTGTCATGATAATTCAGTTAGGCGAATGTCCATTAAGTGCCTCTCCTGAATACCTTTAACCTCATCTCTGCTCAGTGGCATATTAAATTGTGGCTCTATTATGGCATTTATTATAGCAAATTCTTGTCTATCAGAAGCTCCCTTGGGGACCTGTGACAGTAGCCAGTGGCCTTTTGGAGAACTGAAGATTTATCTTGCTAAGCACCAGACTGAATTTTTTTTTTAACCATGTTGGGTGAATGTCTTTCTAAAACGTATGACTACTTACCCGAGTTCTTAGGAATGCTAGGAAAAACTAACTCATTGCAGCAAATATTTTTTTGGGTGGCTAAGTTGAGCTGGCTGTTGTCCTCCAGAAGAAAGTTCCTGAAAGCTGTGCCCACACACCACAAATTATACCCAGCCCTACCTAAGCCCCACTGGGGAGAGGGTCATTGCTAAGGGCTTGGCTTCATAATAACCTTCAGAAATGTGTACGTGCACTGCAATTTGGGTCACTGTACAAACCTTCATGTTGGACAGTCACATATTTATGAAATAAAGAAATGTACAGAATATATAGAAACATGGCCACTTCTGCAGGAATTACTTTTTTTAAAAAATACATTTACAATTTCTTATTGATGTTTACTGACCTCTAGTGGTATTAAGGCTTGTGCTATATTATCGACACATTTATATTTATCTTTTACTTCTACCTTTTTAAAGCATACTTTATTACTGTTCTTTAAAAAAAAACAACAACTTGATTCTCTATATTAGGTAGATTTGTACCTAATACAGTCCTTTTGCAGATCTTCTCTTGAATTCTTCTAGGCACTCACTACCTGTCTGCGCCTCCTCTGTCTCCTTTGCTAGATCCTCCTCCAGATCACACCCTTTAACCACAGGTGTCCCTCAGGGTTCCAACCTGGGCTCTCTGTTCCTCTGGCTCTAGATTGCTTTCCTTGGGGATCTCATCAACTCCATGGATTTAATGACTGTGTTTGTGCTGATGATTCTCGGAGCTACCTTTCCTGCCCCAATAGCTCTGCTGACTTCCAGCCTCTCATCTCCAACTGTCCTTCAGAATCTCGACTGGATGTCCTATAGACATCTTTAACTCAACATGTCCAAAACAGAACTCATGATCTTTCCTTCTAAACCCTTTCCCCCCTTCCCTATTAAGGTAGAGGGCAGCACCCTCCTCCTAGTAACCAGACTCTCAACCTAAGAGTTGTCCTGGGCTCCTTAACATTTTTACCCTTCATATCCAAGCTGTTGCCAAGGCCTGTAGAATCTGCCTTTGTATGATCACCCTTCTCTCCTCCGATTCCTCCCCTACCCCGGTGCAGCCCCTCATCACCCCAGACCTAGATTATCGCATAGCTGCTGGTGGTTCTGCCTCAGATCCATCCTCCATTCAACCACTAAAGTGGTTTTCCGGAAGTGCAATTCTGATCATGTTATCTCCTCCCCCAACTCCCACACTTAAACATTCCCCTCTCAATTTGGAAAGCTATTCCTCCAGTCAGAAATCAGATTGCCTAATTTTTTGTCCTAGTTTGCATCCTGTTGTTTTCTTTTAATTAACTGGTCTTACTTGATTAATTGTTTTTAATACATAAAAAAACTAATTCTGTATGCAGAGGCTTTGAACTGACTGTGGATTCCATTGACCTGTTTATTATGCCTGTTTTGCTAATAAATCATATGGCTTGGATTTTGTTTACTCGGTTATTAATCATCTACCATACCCCCTGCCTGAAACACTTTGCTCTGACCACTGACCTCCCTAGCTTCCTTTAAGTCCCAAACAAAATCGCACCTTCTGTAGGATATCTTTCCTAACACCTTTGAATTCTAGTCCCTCCCCTCCGTCCTATTGATCCTGCATATAGCTCACCTTGGATATGTTTGTTTGCATGTTGTCTCTTATAGTAGATTGTAAGCTTCTTGAGGAGGGATTTTTTCTTATCTTTTGTTTCCCTAGTACTCGGCACAGTGCCTGACACATAATAGGAGCTTAATACATGTTGATTGATGGATTGATTCCCTTGCTCAGGCTCTCTGCTGTGCCTGGAATGGCTCCTCCCACTTCCCTCCCTCCCTATCAAATTCTTCCCAACCCTCCAAGTGCAAATCCTCTACAATCTTCACAGAAGTGATCCTGGAAAACCGAGACCCATTCATCATGACCTACCCATGTTTGGCATGATTAATGGAGCGCTGACATCCAAGATGAAGTGAGTAAGTAGGAAAACACCAAGCTGCTCCTAATAAGACTAGTGTGGGGCTTAGATGAACAGGGAGCCTGCCTTGGCACTGTTGAGTCAAACTCCCAACATACTGGAAAAAAAAAACTAACAGGTGTGCTTTGTGAATCACTGTCTGTGGTTTTGAAAGAAGGTAGCGAACGGGCCAGGTATCCCTGGACTGGAGAGGGCAGATGTTTTCTTTGAGGCATCTGTGTCTGTGCCTTAGCCTAAGCTGGTCCCTTTGAAAGGCACTCTCTTCTCACCTTCACCTCTTTAGAATCCCTAGCTTTGTTCAAAGCTCAGCTTAGACATCATGACCCTTCTCAAATCCACCAGGTGTTTAGTGCTTCCCACCCCCAATACCTTGTATTAAAAAACAAACATTTAAAATATATACTTGGTTCTCATTTGTGGTATTTATTCAGCATGAACACTGAATTGGCAGATAACATCACTCTTCCAGGATATACAAGTTAGGTTCCTGTGAGCCTTGGGTTACAACCTTGGCTTCAGCACTTTCTGGAGTGGCCTCACATACAGATTGGTGAATGGAATTCCTCCTTTTTCTGAATGTCCCATGTTTGTGGATTCATTAATAGTGAACCAAAGGTGAACAGCGCTATAACTCACTCTTGAATCATACTTATCAGACATGTGCGTTTTCTGTAAAAGCCATATCATAGCCTTCTTAGGCTTAGGAACATAAGCACTAAAGCCCTATGCTCAGAAGCCATTTTAAACATCAAAGACACTAACAAAAAGCACAGAAATGTGAAAAACATGGCACTAAATTCACTGCAAAAAGGATATTTGATTACAGTATGAAAGCTGAACCAAGAAGGCAGAACTTGAGCTGCGGCTGGGAATGTGTACATGGGCATCTCAGGTTTTTCACTGCTCTGGTCATGTTCGTGAATGGCCATGAAAGATCCATGAGTATTGATTTGGGGGTTACAGATAAATGTTGGTGAGTAGACAAATGCACAAGAGGAATCCACATAAGGATCGACTATTTGCATAGGCGTGTATTGTTTCTCCCAATGATATATAAGCTTCTTGAGAGCAGATGCAATTTCATTTTGGTCTCTGTAATCCTACTCCTTGGCAGATTTTGGCACGTGGTAGGTGCTTAGTAAATGCTAATTAATTATTTTCTGTTTTATAAATTATTTTCACAATTAACGAGCATTCCTTTTCCTTCCTTCCCATCTTCCCTGCTTTGAGAAAGGAAAAAAAAAACCAAAAACTTTAAAAAAAATGAGATAATGAATGTAAATACTAGCTATTAATGTTAATTAAATTTTTTTCAATTATCAAGTATTAATTTTTTTCTCCTCACTTCCCTTTCCCTAATTGAGGATAAAAAGGGAAAACAAAACCCTTGTAACAAACAAGTCTCATCAAGGAAAACAAATCCCTGCATTAGCCATGTCTAAAATGTGTGTCCCCTATTTCTTGAATCCATTAGCTCTTTCTTGCCAGGCATGAGTACTCTCTATCACCATTGCTTTGGAGTCCTCTTGGATCATTGCTTTAGTAAGACTTCTTGAGCCTTCAAAAGCTATTTATTGTTTCAATCACTGTTGTTTTGGTATCGATGGTTCTGATTCTTCTTCTTTTATTCTGCATCAGATCAGCTGAATCTGAGGTTTCTCTGAAAGCTTCCCTTTTGTTCTTTCTTAGGGAATAACAGTATTCCATTCCATTCACAGACTGTAGCTTCATCAGTTTCCCCAAGTGATGGGTACCACATTAGTTTCTAGTTCCACAAGAGAGCTGCTATAAATCCTTAGGGGTCCTTTTCTTCTTCCTTGATTTCTATGTTATGCAGGCCTAGTAGTGGTATCTCTAAGTCAAAAGGCATATACGGTTAAGTAACTTTGGGCATAGTTTCAAGTTGCTTTCCAGAATGGCTGAGCTAATTCACATTTCCATCACCATTGTGTAACTGTAACTGTGCTCTTCAAGACCCTTTAATATTTTTGATTTTCATTTATTTTGAGGTAACTCTCAATCTGATGGGCGTGAAGTCAAACATCATAGTTTTAATTTTCATTTCTTTAATTATTAGTGATTTGGAGTACTTTTCATATGAGTATTGATAGCTTAGATTTCTTCCTTTAAGAACTACATGTACATATTTGACCATTATAAATTGGGAATGGCTTTTATCTTTAAAATTTTATCCTTAAAATTTACATATCTTAGACAGGAGACTTTTATCACAGCAATTTGCTGCAAAGATTTTTTCCAAGTTACTGTTTCCCTCCTAATCTTATCTTCATTGGTTTAGTTTGTGCAAAAATTTATATATTTAAAATTCTTCATTTTACTTTCTGTGATCCTGTCTGTCCCTTGTGGCTCATGAATGGTTCCTCTCTCCATAGATTTAACAAGTATTTTTTTTAACTTACTCCTCTTATTTGTTTATAGTGTGACTTTATATATTTTAAGTCACATATCTATATGGAGCTTATCTTGTTAGATGGTATGAGGTGGTATTCTAAACCTTATTTCTTCTAGATTGATATCCAGTTTTCACCACAGTATTTATTGAATAGTGAATTCTTACCCCAGTGGCTGGGCTCTTTGGGTTACTTGGACACTAGGCCACTAGGTTCATTTGCTTCTGCATGTTATGTACCTAATCTGTTCTGCAGATCCATCTTTCCACCTCTAAGCCAGTACCAGATTGTTCAGACGAGTATAGTTTGGTATCTGGTATTGCTAGCTGCCTTCCTTCACTTCTTTTCATTTGTTCTCTTGATATTCTTGACTTTACTCTTCCAGATGAATTTTGTTAATATTTTTCTAGCTCTACAGAGTAATTCTTTGTTGGTATTTGGCATGGCACTTTGATATGTATTCGGTATGGTACATAAATTAACTTAGGTAGTATTATCTTTTAAAAATTACGTTGACTCATTCTACCTATGACTATTTTTCTATTTAGGTTTATTTTTGATTCTGAAAACAATATTTTTAGTTGTGTTCATATAGTTTCTGTATGTGTCTTAGTTGGTAGACTCCCAAGTTTTTTATACTTTCTATGGTAAATTTTAAATGGAATTTCCCTTTCTGTTTCTTCTTGCTGGGTGTTACTGGTATTCTAATGACTTATATGAGTTTTTTCTTATATTCTGCAACATTACTAAAGTTTTTAATCACTTCAATTAATTTTTTTTGTTTTTTTAATTTTAATTTATTTATTTAACATATTTAGTTTTCAGCATTGACTTTCACAAGAGTTTGAATTATAGATTTTCTCCCCATTTCTACCCTCCCCCCACTCCAAGATGGCATATATTCTGGTTGCCCTGTTCCCCAGTCAGCCCTCCCTTCTGTCACCCCATTCCTCTCCCATCCCCTTTTCCCTTCCTTTCTTGTAGGGCAAGATAAATTTCTACGCCCCATTGCCTGTGTATCTTGTTTTCTACTTGCATGTAAAAACTCATTTTTTTTTTGTTTTTGGACATCTGTTTTTAAAACTTTGAGTTCCAAATTCTGTCCCCTCTTCCCTTCCCACCCTCCGTCCCTAAGAAGTCAAGCAATTCAACATAGGCCACATGTGTATCATTATGTATAACCCTTCCACAATACTCATGTTGTAAAAGACTCACTATATTTTGCTCCTTCCCAACCCATCCTCCTTTGTTGAATTTTCTCCCTTGACCCTGTCCCCTCTTGAAAGTGTTTGCTTTTGATTACCTCCACCTCTATCTGCCCTCCCCTCCATCATCCCCCCCCTTTTTTATCTTCTTCCCTCTTCTTTCCTGTGGGGTAAGATACCCAATTGAGTGTATATGGTATTCCCTCCTCAGGCCAAATCTGATGAGCAAGATTCACTCATTCCCCCCTCACTTGCCCTCTCCTCTCCTCCCACAGAACTGCTTCCTCTTGCCACCTTTATGCGAGATAATCCACCCCATTCTATCTCTCCCTGTCTCCCTCTCTCAATATATTCCTCTCTCATGCCTTAATTTTATTTTATTTCTTTTAGATATCTTCCCTTCATCTTCAACTCACCCTTTGTCCCCTCTCTCTCTCTCTCTCTCTCTCTCTCTCTCTCTCTCTATCTCTCTATCTCTCTCTCTCTATACACACACACACACACACACACACACACACACACGTATACATACATACACATTCACTTGTATATATATATACATAAACATATACATATATATGCATATTCCCTTCAGCTACCCTAATACTGAGGTCTCATGAATCATACACGTCATCTTTCCATGTAGGAATGTAAACAAAACAGTTCAACTTTAGTAAGTCCCTTGGAATTTCTTTTTCTTGTTCTTTTTCTTGATTACCTTTTCATGCTTCTCTTGATTCTTGTGTTTGAAAGTCAAATTTTCTATTCAGCTCTGGTCTTTTCACTGAGAAAGCTTGAAAGTCCTCTATTTTATTGAAAGTCCATATTTTGCCTTGGAGCATGATACTCAGTTTTGCTGGGTAGGTGATTCTAGGTTTTAAGCCTAGCTCCATTGACCTCCGGAATATCATATTCTAAGCCCTTCGATCTCTTAATGTAGAAGCTGCCAGATCTTGGGTTATTCTGATTGTGTTTCTACAATACTCAAATTGTTTCTTTCTGGCTGCTTACAATATTTTCTCCTTGATCTGGGAGCTCTGGAATTTGGCTACAATATTCCTAGGGGATTTCTTTTTGGGATCCATTTGAGGAGGCGATCGATGGATTCTTTCAATTTCTATTTTGCCCTGTGGCTCTAGAATATCAGGGCAGTTCTCCTTGATAATTTCTTGAAAGATGATATCTAGGCTCTTTTTTTGATCATGGCTTTCAGGTAGTCCAGTAATTTTTAAATTCTCTCTCCTGGATCTATTTTCCAGGTCAATGGTTTTTCCAATAAGATATTTCACATTGTCTTCTATTTTTTCATTCCTTTGGTTCTGTTTGATAATATCTTGATTTCTCATAAAGTCACTAGGTTCCATTTGCTCCAATCTGATTTTTAAGGTAGTATTTTCTTCAGTGGTCCGTTGGACCTCCTTTTCCATTTGGCTAATTCTGCCTTTCAAGGCATTCTTCTCCTCATTGGCTTTTTGGAGCTCTTTTGCCATTTGAGTTAGGCTATTTTTTAAGGTGTTGTTTTCTTCAGTGTATTTTTCAGTATTTTTTGGGTCTCCTTTAGCAAGTCATTGACTTGTTTTTCATGGTTTTCTCGCATCCTTCTCATTTCTCTTCCCAATTTTTCCTCTACTTCTCTAACTTGCTTTTCCAAATCCTTTTAGAGCTCTTCCATGTCCTGGGACCAGTTCATGTTTTTCTTGGAGGCTTCTGTTGTAGGCTCTTTGACTTTGTTAACTTCTTCTTTCTGTATGTTTTGGTCTTCCAAAGTCTGAGACTGAATCTGGGTGCGTTTTCACTGCCTGGCCATATTCCCAACCAACTAACTTGACCCTTGAGTTTTTCAGTGGGGTATGACTGCTTGTAGACTAAAGAGTTCTATGTTCCTTGTTTGGGGGGGGGGGGATGTGCCAGCTCTGCCACACCAGCACTCCTCCTTCCCCAAGAATCACCAACCCGGACTGGGCTTAGATCTTCAGCAGGCTGTGCACTCCTGCTCTGATCCGCCACTTAATTCCTCCCACCAGGTGGGCCTGGGGCCGGAAGCGACTGCAGCTATAGCCGCCCCACCTCTGTGCCCTGGGGGCAGTGGCTGAACCGCGAACTCCTTCCACTCCTGCAGCTTTTCCCACTAACCTTTTCTGCTGTCTTTGGTGTTTGTGGGTTGAGAAGTCTGGTAACTGCCGCAGCTCACTGATTCAGGGTGCTAGGGCCTGCTCCGCCCGGCTCCTGGTCTCGTTGGTCCGCACAGCTCACGCTGGGCTCTGCTCTGCTCCCAGCTCCGTGTGGGATAGACCTCACCCAGAGACCATCCAGGCTGTCCTGGCTTGGAGCCCTGCTTCCCTCTGCTCTTTTGTGGGTTCTGCAGTTCTAGAGTTGGTTCAGAGCCATTTTTTATAGGTTTTTGGAGGGACTCGGTGGGGAGCTCACGCAAGTCCCTGCTTTCCAGCTGCCATCTTGGCTCTGCCCCTCCACTTCAATTAATTTTTAGGTGACTCAGTTATTGATTTTTAAAAGTATTGTGGGAAGATGGCAGAATAGGGAAGAAAAATTACCTGGCTCTCCCAAATTCCCCTCCAAGTATCTTAAAATAATGCTTTAAGTTGTATTTTGGAGCAGCAGAAATAATGGAAAGTCAGGGTAAAGCAGTTGTTCAGCCTGAGACAATTTGGGAGGAAGTTAGGAAAGGTCTGGCAGGTAGCAAAGTGCAGATGCCACTATCAACAAACAGCTGCAGCTTCAGGAATGTTCACCCTACTGACCATGGAGAAGTTGAGCAGTGGATGAGGGAAAGACTGTGAGGGACCAGGTGAGTTGGCTAGATGTGGTCTCAGGCTGTGGCTGCGACAAGGGGCAAGGATGGGAGCAGACACGGCTGCTGAGGGGTGGGGGCCTTGCTCCTGATTCTGGAACAGAGAAGACTGGTTGTGGTCACTTGCAAAGAGTCCCTAGTTTTGGCTCTGGGATGGAGGGGCAAAGTGACACTTGTGGCTTCAATCTCGACAGGGTGGGGGCTGCTGAGAGTGAGTGTGTTTGTGGTGGTGGTCTTGTGGGAGTTCTGGTCGTGGCTTGGGGGTGGAGAAGAGTGCTTGAGGTCTCTCCTAAACCAAGCATAAGCCAGCAGAGCAGTGACCACACCTGGCTTTGAATCATTAGAACAATCAAAAAGTCAAAGACATCAGTTAGATCTCTGAAAACATGAAAAATCTGAAGCTTGAGACATTATCCTCCACAACCCAGGAGCAGAGCCTGAGTCTAACAGAAAGTTAGGTCGAAAAATAGACCTTAAAAATGAGTAAACAACAGAAAAAGAATCTAACCATAGATAGTTGGGTGGTTGTTGTCCTTTGTTCTTAAAGAGGACCAAAGTGATGCCACTATACTGGAGTCAAGGTATGGTGTGTGTGATTGTAGCTGATCAGACAAGTTTGGAAGGCTTTATCACAGATTGGCCACAAATAGTCCACATGAACATTTGGAGTGGATTCTCTAAATTTGTGCATCTCGTGTTTCTTTTGAACTACTGCAGTTCTGCTTTGCCCATAGAGCACAATCCTTCTTTGATGCAGGCACACGACACTAGGTGATCCTTTGCCAGTGACTTCCAGATCATGTAATGGATTCCAGAATCCTTCAGAGAGACCTGGAGAGTGACCTTCATTCACTTCTTCTGACCTCCATGTGAGCGCTTGCCTTATGTGATTTCTTTATAAAATAGTCATTTAGGCAAATGTATGTTTAGCTTTTGAACTACGTGGCCAGCTGTATCAACAATGTGGCTAGCAGCAGCTGCTGAGGTGTAAGACCCAACAAAACCAACAAGAGCTGCCAGCACAGGTTCTTTGATCTGTTTTACGAAGGAAAGCAACGTTAAGGGGTTAACAATGTCACTTTAATCCTATATATACTCACTTAGTTCAGGAGGAAAAGCCAGCAACCTGAACTTCAGAGCAAATACAAGCAAATTACAAACATGCACAATGTGAACAGACCAGATCACAATTCATAGTTACCAAAGAACCAATGGGTCTGGGTTAGCAAAGCCGGGGGGCAGTTACTATGGCTTGCCCAGAGTCCCACCCCACTTTTCCAGTGAGACTGAGAGCCCCCAAACAAAACATCTAGGTTTCTTCAAAGCTGGGGGACTCTTAACAATGGCCACCCAGAGTCTCCACATCAACACTCCTCCGTGAGTGAGAGCCCCAGACAAAAAGCTAACCTGAGCTTTTATACTCTGTTCAGGGCTCAAAGGATTCACACCTAATGAGCAAAGGGGTGTGAGCCTGGGGCTTTACAGTTAGTTAGCAAAAGGGTATGTGCCTGGAGCTTTGCACCTAGTAAGACTTAATCAAAGACAATTAATTTGACATTCTAAAACAGTAAAAAGTTCCACCTTAATTACCAATACACCAGCCCATCAGAGTTGCACTCTCTGCAGTAGGGTTTGAATGCTTGGCAGTTCAGCTCCAGAAAGGATCTTAGTGTCTGGTAACTCATCCTGCCAGGTGATCTTCAGAATCTTCCTAAGATAGTTCATTGGGAAGTGACTCAGTTTCCTAGCATAACAGTGGCGTCCTGTCCAGGTGTCACAGGCATACAACAGTGAGGTCAGCACAGTGGCTCTGTAGACCTTCAGTTTGGTAGTCTACCCTTCTGTCCCACACGTTCCTTTGGAGCTGCCCAGACACTGAGCCAGCTCTGACAATGTGTATGTCAACCTCATTTTCAATGTGTATGCCCCTGGAAAGTGTCCTGCCAAGATAAATGAACTTATCCACAGCATTCACAATTTCTCCATCCGCTGTAACCGATGGTTCCATGTATGGATGGTGTGGCGCTGACTGGTGGAGAACCTTTGCTGGTATTAAATATTAGGCCCAAATTAGCACAGGGTGCAGAAAATCGATCCATACGTTGTTGCATCTCAGCTTCAGAGAGAGCGTTGAGTGCAGAGTCATCTGCAAACAAAAATCATGTACCAATTCTCGCTCTACTTTAATCTAGGCTTGTAGCCTTTCCAAGTTAAAGTACTGTCAGTGTGGTAGCTGACCTTGATGATGTTTTTATCCTTGTCGAAAGCATCTGAGAACGTTGCTGAAAACATGCTAACAAGTCTGGGAGCGAGCACACGTCCCTGCTTCACTCCACTGGTGACTGGGAGAGTGCAGGAGTATTGTCCATTATCCAGAACCTGGGCAAGCATGCAGTTACGAAGCTGGAGTATAATACTGACAAACTTCTCTGGGCAAACAAATTTTGCCATGATTTTCCACAAGCCCTCACGATTGACAGCATCAAAGGGCTTGGTCAGATTGACAAACATTGTGTACAGACCTGGAGACTTCTCTTGCCCTGTGACATTGAATGCCTTTCCCAGAGACTTGGATAAAGGATTGATTGATAGCATGATTGTCAGATTAACAGATGACACGAAGCTAGGAGGGATCGCTAACAGAGGAAGATAGAGTCAGGAGTCAGAAAATTATCGATAGATTAGAATTTTGAAATAAATCTAATTATGTGAAATTCAGTGGAGATAAATGTAAAAAAACTTTGTAATTGAATATGAGAAAAGTCCATGGGTACAAGATAGGGAAAGCATTACAAGGTCATAGTTTATCTGAACAATATTTGGGGGTTTTAGTGGCCAGTACTGAATATGCAGTGTGATGTGGCAAAGATAAACAATGCAACCTTGGGTTGTATCCAGAGGCATAGTGGAGACTAGCCAAGATAGTGGAGTAAGAGAAAGCTGCCTGTTCATACAGCAACTGTATGAACAAATGTTTCTGAGGAGGGCCAGACTTAGTAGTGGTTGGAAATCTAAGGAGATGTTGGTTCATCCTTCCTGCACAAGGTCACAAATCTGACTCACAGGAAAGTGACTAGGACAGGAACAATGGGATTTGAAGTGTGGCCTGGGATTAATCAGCTAGACCCCAGAAGTGGAACAGGGGGATTGGGATCTCAGAATCAACTCCAGGGAAGAGCAGAGATCCAGCACTGTTGCTCTGCCTCCAGAGAGAGAGAGAGATCTAAGACTCAAGGACTAGTTCTTCCCCTCTTCTCAAGGGAGGGGATCTTGGAGCTGGACACCTAGAGCAGAAGTCTACATGACTGTCTCTCTGACTCAAGATGGGGTATCTTGAAGCCACGCTCAGAGCAAGGAACTGGACCGCAGGGCTGTTGCTCTGACCCCAGAGATAGAGCTGATGCTCCCAGGCACAGGGGCTGTGATTTTAACTGTCCCTCTCCCCAAGAGAGGGGCTTGCAAAGCCAGATCCCTGGTGCAGAAGAGGGGCTAAAACACGTTTCCTTTCTTTCACCTTAGATGAAAACTAGCTGTGACTTCTCTTGGCCCTTTCCAAAATCCAAAGTATTTTTCCTCTAATGATGGTTTATTTCACATTCTGGCATTCTGGTCATTTCACATTCACATTCTAGTCAGTTCTTTCTCCTGTCCAAAAAACTTCAGTTTCTACCTTTTTGTTTACCAAGGAAAGCTGAGGCTCTGTTGCTCGGCAGTTCAGGCCTTCTTGCTTCCCTGTATGTTCAGCCTTATCTCATATTTCTCTCCTCCATGTATTCTGCACTTTTGGAACTTCCCCCAGCCTCAGGACCTTGGCTTATGCTGGTTCCTTCATTGATTCCTCCACATTATTTAAAGCCCAATTCAAATACCATCTCCTTCTGGAAGCCTTCTCTCTTCGCCTGTCAGTAATGACCTTTGCCTTTAGGCCTTTTGGAACCAGTCACTTGTATTTCTTTGGTGTTTTTGTTATCGGTGCAAATCTGTGAATAATGGGATGAAGAAGACATTTATCATAGCTTGCTATGTTGTAGGCAGTATGCTAAAGTATTAGAGATACGAATACAAGCAAGGAGAACAGCGCCTGCCCTCAAGAAACTTACAGTCAGATGGGGATATAACTCCTCTGGGGGAGTGGGTGGCCAAGGAGGACGTTCTGCACAGAGAAGTCTTGGGGATAGTGAGGGACGTCATGGGACAATTGAGTGATAGGTCCATTTCCTGGAATGGTGGAATTGAGCTGATCACTTGATCACTGTTCTCAGATCTCTAATTTGAAAGGAAGGAGGAAGAGAAGGGACATGGGAGGGAGGCAGTGTGGGGGGTCTGGGATCTGGGAGAGATAGATGGTAAATATGTCCAATCAAAAAGCCCAGGGCAAAGCTTGAGTTTTAAGTCAGAGTTTAGAGGCATGGGCATATGGCAGCTTGGTAATTTGTATCTTCAGAATTTCGTGTTTGAGAACTTTTCCATCCTTACTGGATATTACCAGTCCTTCCTCTGAAGGATGCTGTAAGAATCAGTCAAACGTTTATTAAGGGAACCTTTGCCTGATCCAGAGTCACCATATGGGTAAATATTCAGAACCTCATAAATAGACTCTACAAGGGCAGGCATAGTCTCTCATTTAACTTGGTGCCTCCCCCAGCCCTCCAATACCCAGCAGTGCTGCTGATACACACAGCAGGTGCTTAATAAATGTTCAAAGTGAGTGAACCTGTCATTGATTTTTATGGTGTCCTTCCTAGAGCTATAACACTTGTCACCACTAGGTGCCGCCATCTGAACACATGTATTTATGTGACTTTTGAGACTAATGGAAGGCAGTCATTTTCTTTATCAATCCCACAGATTGAACGAAATTAAGTGAATCCTGATAGAGATCCTGTCAAGTCAAGGTTCCTCAGTTGGCAACCAGATATTTAGCCCCATCAACTACCCAGAACACCTGCAAATCTGGGAGTAATCGAAGAGATCTTAGAGGATGAACAAGGATGACAAAGCCAGAAGTAGCCAAGGGCTGAAAGAATCAGAAAGGCATAGAGCCTACCACCAAGTTTTCCCAACTACCTTGGGCATTGACCAAGGGGAATAAGTAGCGGAAGTTCTCTGGTAGAGTCTCATAGGGAGAGGTGGCCCCTCCTGGCAAACCCAGCCTCTTGCCCCTGTCCCCTCCTAGCTCTCCAGATAGCTGGTCTCCTTCAGTCTCTCCTTCCCTGATGCCTCCAAACATGTTCAAGTGGCCGCAGCCTAAACACTAGGACTCTTCTTGACCCCTCCCTGGCCCAGTTCCTTCTAGCCAGACTGGCCTGGAGGTTTCTCCCAGTACCCTGATCTTTCACTAAGCCTTTATTAGGGCTGAACCCCAGGCCTAGATCACATCCGCTCCTCTTCTCTGCCTTTTACAATTCATAACATCCTCTAAGGTCCAGCTTAATTGCTGCCTCCAACATGAAGTCTTTGCTGATTTATGCAGTGGATCCTCTCCTGTCTGACATTACTTTTTGTTTACTTATGTTTATTTGTCAGTTCCCTCCAATAGAATGCAATCTTCTGGAGGGGAGGGATTTTAATTTTTGTCTCTGTATTCCCAGCATCTTGCTCAATGTCTTTCTGCTTAAGAAATGCTTTTGAGTTGAATTCGGCTAAGGCTGGAGGGTGGGAGCTAGCTTTAAAACTGGATGTTGAGGGGGCCACTGAGGTGACTGGCTCAAAATCCTGTGACTTCTCTTATGTGGATCCCGTGTACCTTGAGCCATGGTCCTCCCTTCTCCGCCATTTTGGTAAATTATGCTGCCGTTTAAGATGTGTCCAAAATGGAGTCTGTCATCTCTGCTTCCCTTCCCCCACACCTTACCCTCTTCCAAGTTTCCTAGTTCTATCAAGGGAACTCAAGTGATTAACATTTATCACCTGGCCTACAGTGGTAGACTCCTAACTCATCTACTAGTAGCCTTAGTTAGTACTTCTAGGTGGATGAGAACAGTTTGTTCCATCAGCCACGAAGGTGGCTGAAGCAGGTGCTGTGGAACACTTAGAGCTTGGTCAGATACCAAGGTTATCCACTGCATCCCGGCTCATCACCAGTCATCTTGACTTTTGTTTTGCAACTAGAAGAGAAGGCAAGGCTGATGGCTTTGTGCAGCTCTGCTTCCCTTAACTCCAATTCATGTACCAGTCAAGACATCCCCCACCCCCACAATGTCATTGGTCCTCTTGGAGAATGAAGGACTCACCACCAACACCACCACCACCATCCTTCGAGTCTCTTCCTCTCTATGTATCCTCAGTGGAGCTGCCCAAGTGAATTTCCTGAATCAGGTCGACCATGTTACCGCCCTCTCCAAGAAGCTCCAGCAGCTCCCTTCTACCTTTAGGATAAATTAATTGCAGACTCCTCTATTTGATTTCAAACCCTCTCCAGTCGGGCCCAGCTCACCCACCTTTCTAGGCTTGTGCCTCCTTTCCTATTACATGCTTCCTCTCAGCTAAAATGGCCACCTTGCTGGCCTCCTTCTCACATGACGTCAGGCCATTTACAATGTCCTCCCACCTTCCAGAAGTGCAGCGTCTTGGAAGCTCAATGCCAGCTCTCCCATGGCTCCTTTCCAGCCTCCACCTTTATGACATCTCTTTGCATGGAATTGGTATGGATTTGGTGTTGACTCACCAGTGAACATGTCTCCCCAGCAGACTGTAAGCTCCTCAAGGGTAGGGGCCTCTCTCTTGTATCCCTGGCACCAGGTACAGTGCCTGGTACATAGTAGGTACTTGTTTACTTGGGTTGTCATAATTCCTGATTTTAACCCTGCTGGCTCCCTGCCTCACCTGCTCAGGCAGGACTTTGGCCATCTCTGCTATGATCTTTGTCAAAAAAAAAGCATCAAAGGATGTGGAATTTGGAGTCAGAAGTCCTGGTATTGTTTCTGTGACTTTGGGCAAGTCGTCTCTCTCTTGTAGACCTCTGTAAAATGAGCTTCCAGTCTAAGAGGTGATGATCCCTGGGTGGAGGGTTTAGTCATCATGGACCCTGGCTTTGACCAGAGACATGGCAGTACTGTAACAGGAGGATGTTGCTTGGCTGACCCTGGCTCTCCCAGTCAAGGCCCACCAGCTCTAAACCTCCAAGGCACAAGGGATGTGGGGAGAAGAGCAGCAGGCATTGGAGACTCTGTTGGAAAGTCCCAACAGAAGAAGACCGCACTGGCCATTGGCTGGCAGACTTGGGGTGTAGGTGTGGGACCTGCTTGTCAGGTGATGAGGCCGAGCCTTCAGGAGGAGGTGGCATCTTTGGGGCTCTGTTTTCTAAGAATGGGTCAGCAAGGCTTGTTTAACATGCTAAAAAATTCAGAACGTGGTTGCTAGGAGTGTTCCATTAGCTGAACAATTTAGTGAACCCTCACACCCACGTCCACCCAGTGACCCAACATTGTTGGTTCTGCCTTTGAAGCATCTTTTGTTTCTGACTTGTTCCGCCCCTCATGCTCAGCCTTCTAGCTCAGGCCCTAATTGCCTCTTTTCTGGACTGTTGTAAAAGCCTCCAGATTGGCCTCCCTGCCCCCAGGCTCTCTCCTTTCCGATCTGTCCCTCCACCCTGACCCCTTCTCAGTTCACACTGATAGCGAATCTATGGCTCTGCTCTCTAGACTTGACTCTTCCCTCCAAGACAGGGCTTCTCCCCTTCCTTGCGTGCTAGCCCCTCGGCAGTTCAGAGACATCTATGGACCTCTTGTCAGAATCACGCATTTAAACAAACAAAAAAGAATACATAGGATTACAAAGGAAAAAATTATATTGAAATAGTTATCAAAATATTTGCTAGAGAAAGTTCACAGACTCCTTGAAATATATCCCCCGACCCTGTAGGGGGGATCCATAGACCCAGGGTAAGAGCTCTATGATAAAGTACAAATTCCTACCGGGCACTTAAAGACTTCCTCCCTCAGGCTCCAGCTCCCTTCTCAGGTCCTCTTCTGTTCCTGCGCTTCCTGGGCTCTATCTGCCCTCCAACCAAGCTGCCCTTTTGGCAACTTCCTGTGCTCAGTCTGCCATCTCCGACCTCTGGGCTTGTACGCGGGTCATTCCCCATACATGGAACACTCCTTTTCCATGCCTGCCTCTCAGACTCTCAGAGAAAGGATTCTGTAGGCAAAGATGAGGGAGGAGGGAATAAATGGTGATGAAGGAAGCATTTACGAAGCACCTCCCGTATGCTAAATACTTTAGAAAAATTGCCTCTAATCACCCCTGCAACCCTGAGAGGTAGGTACTAGTGTTACCCCCACCTACCTTGCCCAGCCCTTCCTCCCTCACTCAAATCAGTCAGCTGCATGACTCGTCATCATTTCCCTGATGTTGTGGTCATCTTCAAGAATGAAGGACAAACACGACAACAACAACTGTTGAAACTGAGGCAGAGGGTAAGTGACTTGTCCAGGGTCACACAGCTTGTGTCGGATGCCAGATTTGAACTCAGGTCTTTTGGTTCCTGGCCTGGCCCATAATGATCAGCCCAAAGTCCAGGACCTGGCAATGGCCCCGGGTCTTGGAGGCAGAAGACTCTGCGATGAGCCCATGTTCTGCCCCTCCCTCCATTTGTGACCCTGGACAAGCCCCTTCTCCTCCAGGCCCCTGGGCATCTAGATCAGGGCTTCCCAGTCTTTTCTGTCCCTGAACTCTGAGGCTTTCAGTAAATGTGCCTGTGCGCCATATGTGAGTGATAGGAGAGGGAATACATTTTAGAGTTTACCATACAAAGGAGCCTGAGATGATTAATTTCGAAAGGATGGTAAGTGTGTGTATTTACCAAATACTCCCCTTTCTCCCTTGGCAAGCATATCCCAGATTGGCAGCCTCTGTAGTAATGATCTCTTAGGGCAGAGGTGCCAGACGTGGGGGCTGTGGCCAGTAGTGTATTGGCCATCACACTCCCCAGTGCAACCTGAACCCAATTACAATGTTATTGGGAGATATTTGACAAAATAAACGGAAATGCCGCAAAACATAGATAACATTGCATTTTAGAACTAAGTCAATATGTGGCCTGAAGGGATCGTTATATACAGATTAGTGCCCCCCCCTTCTGAATTTGATTCCACTGTCTTAGGGGGTGTGCAGCTCTGCAGCTGTTAGTCGGGGGCCTTTTATCTAATTCCCTCTTCACTCCTCCCCCCACCCTGCTGTCTTTCCCTCTCCCTTCCATCCCTCCCTCCCTTGCCTCTGTCTGTCTCTCTCCTTGTGTCTCTTACTCTGCCCCTTCTCTGTCTCTCCGTTTCCCGTCTCTCTTTTTCTGTATCTCTGTCTCTGAGTTTCTGTCCTTGTCTCTGTTTCTTTCTGTGTCTCTCTCTCTCTCTTTTCTCTCTCCCTCCCTCCCCTTTTCCCTCCCCTCCTTTTTCTTTCCCTTACTCTCCTTCCCCATTCTCCCTCTTATTTCTGCCTTCGTCTTTGTCTTTCTCTGTCTCTTTCTTTTCTCTATCTCTCTCTCTTTCCCCCCACCTGTCTTGTCTTGGACTCATCCTCTCTCTCTCTGTCTGAATCTCTCTCTCCTTCCTTCCCCCATCTCCCCCTCTTTTCTTTCTCTCTCTCTCCTCTCTCTGTCCATCTCTCTGTCCTTTCTCTTTCTCCCTCCCTCCCACCCCATTCCAAAAGCTACAAGGAGAGACCTTAGCCACCAGGTGGAGACAGAGCACACATTTTCTAGGGAAGCAGGATAATGTTTGAGGCAAAGTCTCGATGGCTTTGGACTCATTTTATCGTGCAGGCAGCTCCTCTCCATTTAAGAGAGCTTCAGGTGGGGTTCGAGGTGGGCTACAGGAGGGGACAGGCCATATCAGAGAAGAGCCCACCTGGGGAGTCTGCCAACGGAGGGAGGGTCAAGATGGGTTGGGCAGGGGGAGTGATTGCCCGGGGTGCAGAAGGGACAATGGCCCAGAGTGGGGGGGGACACAAGAGGCAGCTGCATTCCTGGGAACGGAAGCAGGGGTGCAGGGCAGAGTCTGCCAGACTCATCATTACAGTCTCAGACCTGAAAGGGACCTCATCCACCTTCCAGGCCTACACCTGCCCTCCAGCAGTTCTCTGGTGATAACACATGTGTGGCCCAGGGTAAATCCCATCCCTGAAGCCTGACCCTGACCTTCCCCTTAGTCCTTTAGCCTTTCTAACTTTATGCTGTGCACAGAGAAGGAAAAGTCAGACTGATAAGGAAAAAAATAGGTATTTGTTAAGTGTCTAATATGTATGCCTTTGATACAGTCAGTCGTGAGGACTTACGGAAAATTATGTCAAAATTTGGTTGCCTAGAGAAATTCATCAGTATTGTTTGTCAGTACATGAGCATGGCATCAAGGTCAGCTACCACACTGATGGTCAGTTCTTCAACTTGAGAAGGCTACAAACCAAGACCAAAGTGGAGGGAGAGTTGGTGCCTGATTTCCTGTTTGTGGATTTAGCGTGTGAAGCTGACGTAACAAAGTATGAATAGATTCTCTGCTGCTTGTGCTAATTTTGGCCTAACATTTAACACCAAGAAAATACAGGTGCTCCATCAGCCACCACCACACCATCCGTATGTGGAACCATCAGTTACAGCAAACGGAGAAGTTCTGAATGCTGTGGATAAGTTCACTTACCTTGGTAGTGTACTTTCTAGGCATGTACACATTGATAATGAGGTTGAAGCCCACATTGCCAGAGCTAGCTCAGTGTTTGGGAGGCTCAAAGGAGAGTGTGGGAGAGAAGAGGTATTAGATTGCCCACCAAACTGAAGGTCTACAAAGCCATTGTGCTGACCTCATTGTCGTATGTCTGTGAAGCCTGGACGGTCTACCAGCGCCATGCCAGGAAACTGAATCACTTCATCTGAATTGTCTTGGGAAGATTCTGAAGATCACCTGGCAGGATAAGGTACCAGACACTGAGGTTCTTTCTTGAACTAAACTGCCAAGCATTCAAACTGCTTCAGAGAGCACAACTCTGAAGGCCGGCCTTGTTTTTCGAATGCCAAACCTCAGTTTGCCAAAAAGACTATTTTATGGAGAACTCACACAGGGCAAGCGTTCACATGGTGGTCAGAAGAAGCAATACAAGGACATTCTCCAGGTCTCTCTGAAGAACTTTGGAATCGATTGTGTGACATGGGAGACACTGGCACAGGACTGCTCAGCATGGTGTGCCCACATCAGAGAAGGTGCTGTGCTCTGTGAACAAAGCAGAATTGAAGTAGCTCAAAAGAAACATGAGAGGCACAAATTTAGAGAATCCACCCCAAATGTTCACATGTACTATTTGTGCCTGACCTGTGGTAGAGCATTCCGAGCTTTCACTGGCCTCATCAGCCACTGTTGGACACACTGTGACTTGGTTCTAACATAGTGATGTGGTTTTGGTTCTCTTTGAGAATGAAGGACAACCAACCAATATGTATCAGGCATTATGCTAAGCGCTTTACAAATATTATGTGATCTACTGAGGCTCTTAGAAAGTACCTTCTCTCATCCACTGAAGGTGGTAAGAGCAGACATAAGAAGTGGGGAGACTCATCTCTCTGAACTTCTGGCCTCTCTGTCACCTGAACCCCCCAGAGATGGCTGCTTCAGCTTTGTGCTCCAAGTCCCCTCTTGGATGGAACCTGCTCCCTTTAGGGATCCACTTGGTCAGTACCAGTCATTTCCTACTGTGACATGTAGACCTTAAGCATATGGCATAAGCCTTCATTGCTATAAATAACTTGTTCAGCTCAGTCTGGAACTCATATTTTTACCCAAGCAAGAACCAATGACACTAGTGCCAAAATGCACCCAGCTGCAGCCCTGTTACCAGGGCTGCATTCTGTCAGAGCATGGAGATGGAAATGATTGGTCACCTTCAGAGGGAACCAAGCCCTGTCATTGCCCCCAGAACAGAGACACTCCCCCCTGCCAATCAGCAGAGGGCCCTGTGAGCTTAGTCTAAGCTAAACGTGGGCCCCAAATGAGACAGATGACAGCTTGGGGTCCAGAGAGAGTCTTGGGCTGGACGGCAGAAGTCCTGGATTCTCAGTGGTCCTGCCCCTTAGCTCCCAAGGCTAACTGAGCATCTGCTTTCACCATTCTGAGCCTGAGGCATCTCATCAGGAGGGAGGGAGGGAGGGAGAGAGAGAGAGAGAGAGAGAGAGAGAGAGAGAGAGAGTGTGTGTGTGTCTGTGTGTGTTTGATATTACTTGTCATAAGCATTAACTGGGGTGGGGGGGGTGTACTCCCAACCCAAGACCCTTCTGGAGTGACCAACAAGTAGAAACTCACCCCTGGAGAAAGGGACTTGTTCCCCTCCTGACATTCTAGCTGGAAACAAAACCAGATGACAACAGGAAGCCTGAGCCATGTGGAAGGAGGCTTGAGAGACAAAGTAAGTAACAGGAGGAATTGGTTTGATTGTGAGCTCAAAGGAAGCCTCATTTCTGGGGCCCCTTGGTCACCTACCACAGCGCCCATGCTGAGCATTTGGAGAAATGTGCTACAAGATAAATGCTGCCATCTGTTGCAAAGGATGAAGTAGGGAAATCCAAGATCAAATTCTCCTGGACCTTCCAAATGAAATCAATATGTATTTTAATACTTGGTTGGTGCCTCCCAACCCTGTGGGTGGGGGTGGGGTGGGAGAGAGGCCCTCCCCTTTCTTGGTTCTTAGTATCTGCTTTTCTATGTTCAGTGTATCTCTGTATGTGTGGGTTGTGTCCCCAGATGCCCCCGAAGCTTCTTGAGGGTAGGGCAGTTTGTGGGCCTTCTTTGTATCCCCAGCTTTTAGCACACAGTAAGCCCCTAATACATGCTTGTTGGCTGGCTGGTGCTGGCCAGCTGTATGCACACGCTTGTGTTCCCAAAACTTCAGTGGCTTAGCTCCGTGGCCTCCAGGATAACATGTTAACTCTGATATTCACTATTTAAAACAATTTACAATCTGGTCCTTCTCCATTCTAGTTTGAAGCCCTTCTCATTACTCCCCACAGATACCTGTTTATGCACCCTCATTCCCTGTGACCAAAAGTACCTTGTTCCTACGTGCCAAATTGCAGCCCAGACACCCTAATCCTGTTTTTAGAAGTCATCTGAGCTGGCAGCTACTTCCCAAACCTGCTCCTCTCCCTGAAGTCTTTTCTCCTGGTGTCCAGGTTAGCTCTTTATGTCGTAAAAACATGCTGCCTCTGGATAGGGCTGGAATAGAACTTGTGATTTATCACAGCTGGCATTGGGGAACTAAAGGGAAGATATGAGAAAACAAACATCCATTGTATTGGATCCATTTACGTTTCAGGTTGAAGGGCAGCACCTTCGTGAAGTTATTCCTTATGACTGACCACAGGCCCACTTGAAGTCACATCCAATAGCCTCTCCCCCCAATCTTAGGCAAGGATGTTGACTGGATGGCAGAAGCCTCCCGTCCTTTGACCTGTGGCTAAAATATGTTCATATAGTGCCTCCCACCCAGAACGAAGTGTGCCCCTTCAGGAACAGACCAAACGAATCTGGCTTTTCTGTTTGCATGAGGGTGCGGCTCCCCTCTCACCAGGATTAGTCAGCTGATCAGGGGGCAAGATGAAGCTTTTACTTCTTCAGCCAGATGGTTTAGCCCTGGATGAGACTCTTCTTAGATCCTGTCAAGAAAGAAAGGGACTGGATTGTTGAGAGGCTTGTTTATAGCCACTGAGCCTCGTATAACATGAGAATCCACCCACACCCTTGAAGGGAGGGCTCCTGTCTCAGCTTGTTTGCACTCATGGCTTCTCAAGTGTTTGTTGAGTGGAATCGAGTCCAGTCTCCTGCACGCCGAGTCTCTGTCGCTCTTCTACAGCCCAGTCTGAGGAACCTCAGAAGTCATCTTGTCCAGCCAGTGGATGAGCAGGCGTCCCTCTGCAGCAGCCTTGAGCCTCTCTGCTCAAAGACTGCTGCCGATGGGCAGCTCACTACCCTCTTGAAGTAGCCATTTCAGTTTTGAATGGCTCTGATTGTTAGAGGTTCTTCCTGACCTTGGCCCCAGACCAGCCTCTCTGCTGCTTTTTCCTGGGGATCCTAGTGCTGTCCTTTGGGACCAGGCAGAGGGTTGACTTGTCTCCCTGGTCTCAGTCCTTCAAATGAGTGGAGACCTTGCAATAAGCTGGCCAGCATTTTCATACAGTGTGTTGTCTTGCTGAGTAACTACTGACAGGGTTGTGTTTCCGTGTTACAGATGGAGTAACCACAGTTCAGGGTAACCTGCCTGTGCTCACACAGTGAACAAGTGGGTTGGAGTCCTCTTTCTCTGCTCCTGTTCCACGGCTCTCTCTGTCTTCTGTCCCGTGCTCCTGCTCCAGGTCCTGTCTTCTCCGGATTAAAAACCGGCCAATGGGCACTCGTTAAGCAACAACCCACACTCCTCGCTCTCAGGGAGCTCACAATTTAACAAATTCTAAACACTCTGTGGTCCTTTAGTCATTCCCCATCTGGCACGCTCCCCACTGCTCATTAACCCTTGTCAACGTTTTTCCTAAAACAGACTTCGACGTGTCTGACCAGGGCATTAGACAGAGAGATGGCCTCCTCCTTAACTCTGATGCTGTCCTATTTAGGCTGTGTGGGTGATGGATGGGGGGTTGCACTTGGAGTCATGAAGATGGGAATTCAAATCCTGCCCCCAATTCTTACTAGCTGTGTGACCCCGGGCGAGTCACTCATTTTTGGGTCCAAGTCACGGAAGGGCCGTGACCAGCAGATCCTTGTCATGTTGATGATGTTGGTGGAAGGAGATAAACAACACATTTGGGGACAACTCACCCACCACCTGGAGAGCTGAGGAGGGCCCGGTATGGATGCTGACGTTGCTCAGTGAGGCAGATCTGACTTAGAGTTGATGAGTGCTTGGTCTGAGAAAGATACTCCTGCCTAGCTGGAGACAGAGGAAGAAGCTATAGTTGATGAGTCCTCACAGCCTTAGTCAGGAGGTGTCTCTTGTAAAGGGAGCTGACTACTTTACCCCAGGTCTGTACTCCCAAGGAAAACAATTAGAAAAAGGCCATTTGGGTCATCCATCACTTTTTTTTTATTTGATTTCCTCATGATTCCTTCACTGTAGCCAAAGTAACAGGCCTTCGTGCACAGATACAGAAACCACCTTGGGGCAGAGTGAGTAGAAAATTGGCTTCAAACGGGGAAAATCTGGGTTCAAGGCTCACCTGTCACACACTGGCTGTGGCCCTGGGTCAATCACTTAACCTCTCAGGGCTCTAAGTAACTCTCTAAGGCCAGAGGTTCACAAACCCTTTGGTCTTGTGACCCCTTTACACTCTTAAACATTATCAAGGGTCTCCCAGAGAGTTTTTGTGGGTTGCATCTATTGACATTTGCCACATTAGAAATGAAAATGTCTTGGTATTATGAAATTAGTTCTGACCCCATGACTCCTCTGAAAGGGTCCCAGGGACCTCTAGAGATCGTAAGACTTAGAGAGAAGATGCCAGCCTTCATTGGTAGTGAGAGTTTCCTATTCCCTGACTTCTCTCTATCAATGAAATTACAGGATCAGGCTCTTTCGTCAGCCCATCACCCTAAGGCAGTGATGATAGAGCAAAGCTTCCCTGTCTCGAAAGAAAGAAGAGCATTCATTGATGACTGTTATCCAAGTGGTGACAGATAAACAGCCTAAATGCACACAGAATGACCCCTGAATTCCTGGGTGAATGGTGAACGCCCTGTGTATCCACAGCCCTCTCTTCAGACAAACCCATTTCCTCCTTCTTCCCTGGAATCATTTCCCTTTATGTTTTTAGAATTTCATTCTTGAGCCTCTCCTGTCCTTCCTGGGATGCTTCCCTGAAGCAGTGAAGCCCATGGGAACCAACCTATCTTGCTTCTCCCCAAGATCCAGGCTGGGTGGCAGACACCACCCAGATCTTCTCAAGGACCAAGTGGTTACTTTCTCCCCAGGCTCCCATTGTTACCAGTCCAGCTCTTCCCCGTCAGTGAGGATGAGATTCAGACAGAATTTCCCTTTGGCGCTTCCTCCACCTTTGGTAGAATGAAGCGGTCATGAATTATCGAATATCACTCACGGTAACTAAGGCACATCAACAACTCATTAGCTGCTCTGCCAACACTTGGACTTCAGTGTTCTCCAGTTTCCATGTTCTCACCTCTCTCCTTCTTTGCCAGTGACAGAGAAATTGCCTTTCGTGGAAGGGGAGGAGCCATTCTGCAGAATGTAAGAAATAGGTCGTCTTCCTCTTCTGCTCATGGCACATCTAGGTTCTTGCTTTCTTGTTCCTGGCCCATGGGAGGCATGTGCTATCCTAGAAAGAGTTTATGGAGTCAGAATGATGGAGCCCTGACACTTGCCCATGACTCTTCTGCTCGTTCAGTTTCTCCTGTAAAGAGAATGCACTCTTTTTTTAAAAATTAAGATCCTCTACCTTCAGTTTACAACATTCAGTTCTGCATGATTCTGAGCTCTAGACCTTCCCTCCACCCCCTCCCCAAGACGGCATGGAATCCGATATATCCTCTAGATACAACTTAAGAGAATGCACTCTTGATCCCTGCCTCTCAGGGTCCTGCCCTTGTGAGTAAAGCCTGGAGCAGACCTTCATAATGCCCTGGCCTGGATGGCTGTGACCTTCCTCTCACTGGTTGCCTGGCCCTCAGGCCCTCTCCCTTCCCCTCCTGCTGGCCCTGCCTGTTATCCCTAAACCACCAGCTTTTCTGCTGAAGAGCCCATTGGCGATGGCAGCCAACCCAAGCTCCAGGTGTGTATCCTGGGGATGGGATCCCGTCTTCAGGTATTTTCAGGGCTCTCAGCTGGAGGAGGTGTTAGACCGGTGGAATCTGCCTCCTCTGTCCCTTATCTCCCTTCAGGTGGGGGTGTTCAGTGCTTGGTATGGCCTCTTCTTACTTCTTAGGGCTCCCCAGGGACTCAGAGACTTAGAGAAGCCGAGGGTGTAGGTGGGAGCTATGGGAGCAAGGAAGCTGGAAAAGACAGATCAGCCCTCAGCTCAGTCCCAGATTATAGGAAGGAGAAATCCGTGCGCTTACCTCTAGAGCCAGTCCTCAGATGGTGACCCGGCTACACGTTCAGAGGCAGCCCAGGGCGATGCATGTGGAAGCTGAAGACCTAGGCTCATATCCTGGCTAGAACACTTAATAATGATAATACTAATGATAACTAACATTGATTAAGCATCTACTATGTGCCAGGAATTGTGCTAAGCACTTTACAATCATCTCACCTGATCCTCACAGCGGCCCTGGGAGGGAGGGGCTGTTATTATCCCATTTTACAGATGAGGAAACTGAGGCAGTGGTGAAGAGGCTTGCCCAGAGTTACATGACTATTACTTGCCTGAATCCAGATTTGAACTCAGGTCATCCGGACTCCAAGGACAATGCTGTCTGTCTGCTGTGCTACCCGGGGCCTGTTATTTGTTATGACCCATCCATTGCTGTTTGGTTGACCTGCAGTCTTCATTTCTCTGTCCCTGTGATGGTCCAGGATCTGCAGACATATGATGTTACTAGAAGGATATTGGTCCTTGAGAGTGTTGTGTAGTTTCTGTATCAAATCTAGCCTACTCCTTTTCTGCCCTCTCCCATCCCTGAGCTCCAATCCTGCCTCAGAAAGCCAGTCAGTCAATAAGCATTGATTTAGCGTTTACTGTGTGCCTGGCACGTGCTAAGTGCTGGGGGTACAAATACAAACAAAAAGACAGCCCCTCCCCTGGACTGACATTCCAATGCGGGAGATAATGCACCAAAATATAAATGGAAGCTGAAAAAGTGGGCTGGGGGAGAAGGTCCCTGGTGTAGCATGTATGATGGAGGGCAGCCTAGTAGGGAATTAAGTGACAGTTGGTTTGGGTGCCTCCCTTTGACAGCAGTTCCAGAAAAAGCTGTCCACCTCTCAATCTGAGGCAAGGACCCAAGGAGGTGTGAGATCCAAGACTGAAGTGATCTGGCCCAGGATGGAGAAGTCCCGAGGTGGAGCTGGTGCATCACCACCTGCTTTGTGGGCATCTCCAACAAGATGTGCTGGAAACATCTTCAATTGAGCGTGTCCAAAATGGAGCTCATGACCTTTCTTCTAAACCTTTTTCTCTTCCTGACTTCCCTATTACTGTTGAAGACATCGGCAAATTTTGAGTACTGCTGATTCATAAAGCACAAAACTGGGCTACCTAACCCTAAATGCACCTCCAACTCTAACCCTAACCTGCCTCCCTTGTCCTCAGCCCCATGTGCCCAATCAGCTTCCAGATATGGTGGTTTCTTCCTCCACATCATCGATTCAGTTGTGTGTCTCCGTTTGGATAAAAGATGTTCTTTATCACCTTGGTTTTTTTTCTGTGTGGCTTGGTAGATCCCAGGCAATCCCTTTTCCATTTGGGTTTTTCACTGGGGAGCCCTCCAGGATGATGCTTTGGTGAGCCAGCATCTCTTTGTTTTATATCTGCTCTTCCTGCGCTGTGTACTTCAGGGTCATTCCTGCTTCCTGACAAACACTGGAGACTGTTATGTCATCACCTGAATGTGGTGGCTCTGTCCTCCATGAGAGTGAAAAGTGCTCATTGGAGAAAGGTTGACAGATCTTTTTTCATTTGGGGTGTCTTTGTTGGCTCTCTTCCAATTTTGTCCTGTTCATAAGAACAAACCCCAAAATCTGAAATAGTTTTAGAAAGAAATTTGTTAGGTTGTTTGGTAGAGCTAAGCTAGAAAGAAGAGGTGGCTCCCTCCACAAGTCTTTGTGATATTACATTATATGGAGTTCAGACAAAACTGTAAGGAATCTGCCTGATTGTAGGCAGTAGGTAGTCTCCAAGAGAAGGGCAGTTTGAGATATGTATCAGAAGGCGAGTCAATCTAATTTGGGGAACCAAAATGCAAACTTTGGGTGGGCCCAAAACAAGCACTGGGTGGAATCTGAGCATTCCTTATAACCATTCAGTTTCCTTGGGGTGTCTTTGAGGTCAGCCTGACTTCTACAGTAATCTTTTTGGGTTAGGCAATTTTCTACCCTCATAAAGGTGGGTTCAAATAATATTAATAAATGATAAATAATCCACCAACCTTCAATGTGCTCAGGATGATGTGGCTTAGTTGTGTTATGTGCTGACCTTCACGTAAATGCACTGTTTCTCCCCATTCTTTCCCACTGTTTTATGAGATGATGCTTTTCATAATCTTCCCACATGTACCTTCAAAGAATTTAAACTAGCACTGACTGAGCAGTCTACTTCTTTCCTCCGTATTTTGGCATTTGTTTTACATTGATTAATCTTCAATATCTATTGAAGTTTATCAGTATCTATTCCTTTATCCACTTTTCATTTTTGGAGTATCAACCACTTGTTTAATTAAGTCATTTCAGAGTATCTTAAACACATGCCTTACCATCTCATTTTTATTCTTTATATTGATTTTGATTTAGACTTTTATTCCAACAGGTTGACAGGGTTCATTGTGTTCATCCCCTTTGGCTGCTTTGATGAAGATGGTAGACATCTTAAACTCAGTGTATCCAAAACTGACTCATGATCTTCCCCAACCCCTCCTCCATTCCTACTTTCTCTGTAATTATGGAAGGTCCCACCTTCCTCCCAGTTTCCCAGCCTCCCAACCTAGGAGTCATCCCAGGCTCCTCACTCTCTCTGACCCTCTGTATCCAATATGGTGCCAAGGCCTATCAATTTAACCCCTCTCCCCCCGTAGCATCTCTGGTTGATTTCACCTCTGCAGCATCTCCAATATAACCCCCTTCTCTCCTCTACCCTCCCCCCACCCTGGTCAGGCCCTCATCAACTTGTGCTTGGACTACTGCAATAGCTGCTGTGGGGTCTACCTGTCAAAATGGGGTCTTGAAGAGTTGGACAAGGCTGAAACGACGGAACAATGATTGCCTCTGACTGTTGTTTGGCTAAGAATATGGCTTCCTGTACCTATGAGAACTATATAATCTGCTTCTCTTGTAACTTTTTATGGTATGATCTAATATTAAGGTCATGTTTCCATTTAGAATGTGTTGTGGAATATGGTGTAAAGTGTTGGCCTAAGCCTAATTTATGCCAGACTACTTTCCAGATTTCCCAGCAGGTTTTTTTAATCAAATAAGGAATTATTTCCTATGTAATTTATGTTTTCTGGTTTTTGAACACTGAGTTAATGAATTCCATTGTTTCTGATTCTTCCTCATCTAATCTGTGTCATTGGTCTACCTCTCCAATTTTTTAACCAATAACAGGTGATTTCAATGACTGTTCTTTATAATATAGTTTGGGATCTGGAATTACTCTTTTCCCTTTGTCCCTTTTTATTATTTCTTTTGATATTCTAAATTGTTTATTTTTCCAAGTGAATTTTATTTTTATTTCATGTAGCTCCATAAAGCACTGGTAGTATTGTCATTTTCTGTATTTTGGCCCCGCCCAACACTCATGAGTACTCAGTATTGCTCTAATTCTGTAGTTGTTCTTTAAGGAGCTCTGTGTAATGGAATCTCTACAAGTGGTTTGTGTACTTTGGTAGATTGGTCCCCAGATATTTCGTGTGTTTTTTAGTTACTTAGAATGGGAATGCTTTTTGTTTCTTAGCATTTTTCCCTGAGAAATTAATAATTCATGGTTGTACTGATGAACTCTCTACTCTGACTTGTGACTTTGAGCTTCTTATGATGTTCTTTGATTTTGTTTGTTTTCTTTCTGTTATTTTTCTTCAGTTTAGTAATTTTTCTTCTTCATATTGACTTTGTCAGTATGATCTCCATCAAATTTTCCAGCTTTCTGAGTTTTTCATGTGTCTCTTTGCTCCTTTTTCATTAATTTTAATCTCATCTTTATTAATGCCAGATATTTCTTAATTTCTCTTATTAAGTTTTATTTTTTAGACAATGGTCTTCGTACAGATTTATCTTTACTTTGGGGGTTTTATTCTCTTTTTGGTTTCCATTCCTTAGTTTTTTTTAATTCCACAATATTCATTGTGCTTTTTGTTTGTTTGCTTGTCTATCTTTCTAGCCATGCACTTATGTATGTGTTTATAATAAATAATTTATTTGTAACATTTATTTATAATAAATAATTTATATTTATTTACCTTCCTTGTTTCAGGTGACCATTTTTCTTGTCTATGAAGTGGTTTCCCTTGCATAGCTTTTTGTTTCTTGATTCGATTGCTCTGTTGTTTTGCACGCCTCTTGCCACTTTTGAAGTGATGTGAATATCCCAGGTTCAAATTCAACTAATCCTCTACTATCTTGTCCTTTGTTGGTGGTGGTATCTTTTCTGGAAAACAGCTAATGCAGACAAGGAATAAAACCCACAAGCTCCCAATGGCCTGTTTGGCCTTCAAATGCCTCCATCAACTGCTCCTACCTCCCCTTCCAGTCTCCTCACACCTGATACCCCAGCGTGCGCTCTGTGACCCAGTGACCCTGGCCTCCTGGCTGGTCCTCCAACAAGACCCTCCATCTCCTGACTCCAGGCATTGTATCAGGTTGTGCCACAAGCTTGGAATTTTCCCCTACCTTGTCTCTGATCCCTTCACCTCTCAGGTAAAACCCCGTGTCCTACAGGAAGCTACAAGAAGCAGGTCCCTTTGTGCTGGAACTTTCCCTCTGAGCTTACCATAAGCCTGTGTGCACATCATGTTGGCCTCCCTGTGTTGGTAATTAAGGTGGGACTTTCTTACTGTTTTAGAATGCTAAATTAATTAAGTGTCTTAGATTGAATCTCACTAGGTGCAAAACCCCAGGCTAGTTAGAAAACTAGTTTGCTAGTTTGAGAGAGGTGGGAAGCCCTCAGGGCCCTAAGGGGAGTTGCTAAGACCAGAACCAATAGTAGGTGCCTAAGTTCTGGTTGCTCAGATGACGTTTGATGACGTCTAAAGACTGTATAAAAAGAAAGAACAGAGTTATTTTCTTGAACCTCTCTCGCTGGAGGAGTGTTGATGTGGAGACTCTGGGCAAGCCGTTGTTAAGAGCCTCCCAGCTTTGCTAACCCAGATGTTGGTTTGTATTTGGTCTGTTTATAATCTGTGTTTGTAATTTGTTTATATTTGTTCTGAAGTTCAGGGTGCTGGCTTTTCCTCCTGAACTAAGTGAACGATATTTGTATGTGGGATTAAAGTAAGATTGTTAACCCCTTAATGTTACTTTCCTTAGTAAAGCAGATCAAAGAACCTGTGCTGACAGTGTTCTTGTTGTTGGGCTTGTGTTGGTCTTTCACCCCCACTACAGCTGCTTGCCAAATTGTTGCAACAAAATGGTGTAGTCGGCAGGATATGCCTATTAAAAGGAAAGTATGGAGTTTTGGGGTACCGAGATAGTGGTTGAATGTTTCCCAGTTATTGGGTTGCTCTTTGTACTTGTGGTGGCTGTGGTTCTATGGAGCCCCAGGAAAAACAGGCCTGAAGGAGAACAGGCAAGTAGCAGTGAGGGGAACCGTTTCCCAGGAACAGGGCTCCTGGGAGATATTTCCTTCCTTCTCCCTATCCCACTAGAACACTGGAGCAGACAGGCCACAGCAGAGGCTGTGGGAGGAAGACAAGCAGAGGCTGGGGTGGGGGTGGGGATGGCCAGTGGTGGGAGAAGAGAAGTCACCCAGAGGCAGTGGGGATGGGGCTGATGCTTGTCAACAGAGGGGAACAGGTCACTCATGGGACCTTTGGGGCTTCTAAAAGCCAGATAAGATCCCACCTTCCACAAGAGGCTTTTCCCCAGCCCCTTCAATTTTAGCGTTTTCCCTCTGGTGAATTTTTTTCCTATCCATGTTTTCATGCTTGCACCTAGTTGTTGACCTCTTCCCTCATGGAGATCTCCTTGAGGACAGGCATCATCTTTGCCTTTCTTTGCGTTCCCAGCTCTTACTCAGCACAGTCCCTGGCATATAGTAGATGCTTGGTAAATGTTGATTGGTGGATGTGACAACTGGAATTGGACAGAGGCTATAAGCCACTTGTGAATGGCCTTAAGCAAATCTATTGGAAGTTTGAGATAATCTCAGGATAACATTCTCCTTACTGTATTCTTTTCAAACAGAAGGTAAACTGAGTCCTCTGGCCTGTACGATGGAAGCAATGGTCAATTAGGTGGTCAAGGAAAATTCCATTCACCTTGAAATACCACTTTGTGCTTGTTTTAAACGTAGCTATGCAGGCGTGCGCTGGTTAATGTTTAACCACCAGCTCTCTGAGAAAAAAAATTCTCACAACATTTTTATTTATTCTACATTATCAACATTTTCTCTATCACTTTCTTAAATCTAGACAATCAACACAGCAATCAAGCCTTGATTTATTATTTGTTTTTTCTTATTTATTTTTAATTTTATTTTCTTTCAATTACATGTAAACAAAAATTTTTAACATCTTTTTTAAAATTGTGAGTTTCAAATTCTCTCCTTCCCTCCCTTCTCTCCCCTCTCCATGAGATGGCAAACAATTTGATATATGTTATACATGTGCAGTCCTGAAAAGACACATTTCCGCATTAGTCATGCTGTGAAAGAAAGCGCAGACCAAAAATAAAAGCCACGAAAAAGTAAGAATCAGTATGCTTCAATCTGCATTCAGGCTCCATCAGTTTCTTTGGAGGTTGATATATTTTTCCCCATAAGTGCTTTGGAATTGTCTTAGATCATTGTATTGCTGAGAATAGCTAAATCACAGTACAGTTCTTCATCACACAATATTGCTGTTACTGTGTACAGTATTCTCCTGGTTCTGTTCACTTTTCATCAGTTCATGTTAACTCTTTTCAGGTGTTTCTGAAATCTGCCTATTCATCATTTCTTACAGAACAGTAGTATTCCATTAAATTCATATACCAGAACTGGTTCAGCCATTCTCCAATTGATGGGCATTCCCTCAATTTCCAATTCTTTGCCACTACAAAAATAGCTGCTATAAATATTTTTCTACCAATAGGCCCTTTCCTCTGCTTTTAAAAATCTATTTAGGATACAGACCTAGCAGTGGAATTGCTTGGTTAAAGGATTTGCACATTCTGCTCCCCAGAATGGTTGGATCAGTTTACAACTCCACCAACAATGCATGGATATTCCAGTTTTCCCATGTCTTCCCCAACATTTATCATTTTTCTTTTTTGTTATATTATCTAATCTAATAGGTATGAGATGGTACCCCAGAGCTGTTTTAATTTGCATTTCTCTAATCATTAGTGATTTAGAGCATTTTATATGACTATAGATAGATTTGATTTCTTTGTCTGAAAACTTCCTGTTCATATCTTTTGTTCATTTGTCAATTGGGGAGTGACTCATATTCTTATAAATTTGACTCAGTTGTCTATATATTTGAGAAGTGAGGCTTTTCTCAGAGAAACTTGCTGTAAATTCTGTCCCCCCTGTCCCTGCCCAGTTTTCTGTTTTCCTTCTAATCTTGGCTACCTTGAATTTCTTTGTGAAAAACCTTTTTTTAATTTCATGTAATCAAAATGGTCCATTTTACATTTCATAATATTCTCCATCTCTTGTTTGGGCACAAATTCTTCTCTTCTCCATAGATCTGACAGGTAAACTATTCCTACCTCTCCTAATTTGCTTATGGTATCATCCTTTATGTCTAAATCATGTACCCATTTTGGCCTTATCTTAGTTTATGATGTTGTTCTATACCTAGTTTCTGCCATACTACTTTCAAGTTTTCCCAGCAGTTTTTTTTCAAATAGTTGTTCTTATCCCAAATGCTTGGATCTTTGGGTTTATCCTATACTAGATTACTATGGCTGTTTGCTGCAACGTATTATGTACCTATTTTTTTCCACTGATCCACTATTGTATTTCTTAGCCAGTACCAGATAGTTTTGATGATTACTGCTTTATACTACAGTTTGAGATCTGTAACAGCTAGGCTACCTTCCTTTGCAATTTTTTTCGTCAGTTGCCTTAATATTCTTGACCTTTCGTTCTTCTAGGTGAATTTTGTTATGATGTTTTTTCTATCTCTTTAAAATAATTTTTCCATAGTTCGGTATGGAACGGAAAAAGTAAATTAATTTAAGTAGAATTGTCAGTTTTATTATATTGGCTTGGTCTACCCAGGAGCAATTAACATTTCTCCAGTTGTTTAGATCTACTTTATTTGTGTGAAAAGGGTCTTGTAATTGTGTTCATATAGTTCTTGGGTTTGTCTTGGCAGGTTGATTCCCAGGTATTTTATATTGTCTACAGTTATCTTAAATGGAATTTTTCTTTCTGTTTCTTTCTGCTGAACTTGATAGTAATACATAGAAATTCAAATGATTTATGTGAGTTCATTTTATGTCCTGAAACTTTGTTGAAGTTGTTAATTACTTCAGCAAGTATGCCATCATATTATCTACAAAGAGTGATAGTTTTTCGCCTATTGTCTGTTCTAATTCCTTTCATTTCCTTTTCTTCTCCTATTGCTATAGCTAACATTTCTACAATATTGAATAATAGTGGTGATAATGGGCATCCTTGCTTCACCCCTCATCTTATTGGGAAAGCTTCTAGCTTATCCCCATTACATATAATGCTTGCTGATAGTTTTAGAAAGATACTACTTATCATTTTAAGGAAAACTCCATTTGTTCTAGTGTTTCTAATAGAAATGAGTATTGTATTTTGTCAAAAGCTTTTTCTGAATCTATTGAGATAATCATAAGACTTTGTTGGTTTTGCTATTGATGTGGTCAGTTATGCTAATAGGTTTCCTAATGTTGAACCAGCCCTGCATTCCTGGTATAAATCCCACCTGGTCATAGTGTATGATCTTTGTGACATATTGCTGTAATCTCCTTGCTAGTATTGTATTCAAAAATTTTTTGCATCAGTATTTATTGGGGAGACTGGTTTATAGTTTTCTTTCCCCATTTTTACTCTTACTGGTTTAGGAATCAGCACCATATTTGTGTCATAAAAGGAATTTGGTAGGACTCCTTTGCCCATTTTTTCCAAATAGCTTATATAGGATTAGACTTAATTACTCTTTAAATGCTTGGTAGAATTCACTTGTCACTTCCTCTGGCCCTGGGGCTGTTTTCTTAGGGAGTGCATTGATGATTTGTTTAATTTATTTTTCCAAGATAGGACTATTTAAAGTTCTATTTCCATTTCTATTAATCTGGGTAATTTATATTTTTGTAAATATTCATCCATTTCACTTACGTTGTTAGATCTATTGGCATGTATTTGGGCAAAGCAGCACCTAATAATTGCTTTAATTTCTTCTTCATTGGTGATGAATTCACCTTTTTCGTTTTTGATACTGATAATTTGGTTTTCCTCTTTTTTAAAATCAAATTAACCAATGGTTTATCTATTTTCTTGATTTTTTTCATAAAACCATCTCCATACGTTTATTTATTAGTTCAATAGTTTTCTTACTTTCAATTTTATTAATTTCTCCTTTGATTTTCAGGATTTCCAATTTAGTGTTTAATTGGGAATTTTTAATTTTTCTTTTTCCATTTTTTTCGGTTGCATGCCCAATTAATTAATCTGCTCTTTCTCTATTTTTTTAACGTAAGCACTTAGAAATATAAATTTTCGGGGCAGCTAGGTTGCGCAGTGAGTAGAGCACCAGCCTTGGAGTCAGGAGGACCTGAGTTCATATCCGGCCTCAGACACTTGACACACGTACTAGCTGTGTGACCTTGAGCAAGTCACTTAACCCCAATTGTCCTGCCAAAAAAAGCAAAAAAAAAATAAATTTTCCCTTACTGGCTGCATCCCATACATTTTTGTATGAGGTCATTCTCTTCAATGAATTCATTGATTTTTTTCTATGACATGTTCTTTTACCCACTCATTCTTTAGGATTATATTATTTCATTTCCAATTAATTTTAGTCTATGTTTCCACAGCCCTTTATTCATATAATTTTTATTTCATTATGATCTGAAAAGGATGCATTTAATATTTCTGATTTTTTTGCATTTGGTTGTGAGAATTTTGTGCCCTAATGCATGGTCAATTTTTGTATAGTGCCATGTACTGCTGAGAAAAAAAGATATATTTCTTTCTATTCCCATTCAGTTTTTTTCAAAAGTCTCCCATATATAGTTTTTCTAAAATTCTATTTATCTCCTTAACTTATTTTTTGTTTATTTTTAGTTAGATTTATCTAGTCTGAGAGGGGAGAGTTGGAAGTCCCCCACTAATATTGTTTTTACTGTCTGTTTCTTCCTGTAACTCATTTAACTTTTACTTTAAGAATTTGGATGCCATACCATTTGGTGCATATATGTTTACTATTGATTTTGTTTGTGGTGCCTTATAGCAAAATGTAGTTTCCTTGCTTATATCTTTTAATTAGATCCATTTATGCCTTTGCTTTGTCTGAGATCATGATTGCTACCCGTCCGTTAATTTTTTTTTACTTCAGCTGAAACATAATAAATTCTGCTCTAGCCCCTTACCTTTACTCTGTGTGTGTCTCTGTGCTTCAGATATGTTTCTTGTAAACAGCATATTGTGGTGTTCTAAGCTATGATTACTGACTGCATATTTCCTGCTGTCTTATTTTTCCCCATTTATCTTTCTCTCTCTTCTTTTACCTTGTCCTTCCTCAAAAGTGTTTTGCTTCTGACCATTGCCTCCCCCAATCCTCTCCCTTTTATCATCACCTCCCTTCTCTTATACCTCTTCTCTCCTACTTCCTTGTAAGATAAGATTGAATTCTATGCCCAACTGAGTATATATGTTATTCCCTCTTTGAGCCAATGCTGCTGATTGTAAAGTTCAAGAACTGCCCCCCCCCATTTCCTTCCACTATAAAAGCTTTTTTACAGCTATTTTATATGAAATAGTTTACTCCACTCTACCTTTCACTTCCCCTTTCTCTCAGTGCATCCCTCTTATCCCTTAGTTTTATTTTTTAATCATACCATCATAATGAATTCATACCTGTGACCTCTGTCTATGTATATTCCTTCTCACTGCCCTAGTAATGATAAAGTTCTTAGGACTTGCAAGTATCATCTGCCTGTGTGGGGATGCAACCAGTTGAGCATCATTGAATCTCTTATGATTTCTCTTCCCTGTTTTATGCTTCTCTTGAGTCTTTTTTTTGAAAATCAGATTTTCTATTTAGCTCTGGTTTTTTAATCAGAAATGCTTGAAAGTCCCTCATTTCATTAAATACCTATATCCCCCCCAAGCTCCTTTGCCCTCTGAAATATTGTATTCCAAGCCCCTCAATCCTTTTATCATAGAAGCTACTAAATCTTGTATTTACTGACTGTGATTCCATGATATTTTAATTGTTTCTTTCTGAGAGTTTGCAGAGTTTCCTCCTAGACTTGTGAACTCTGAAATTTGGCTAAAATATTCCTGGGAGTTTTCATTTTGGGATCTCTTTCAGAAAGTGATTGGTGGATTCTCTCAGTTTCTATTTAACTCTTTGGTTCTAGGATATTGGTACAGTATTCTCTGATAATTTCTTGAAATATAATGTCTAGGCTCTCTTTTATCATGGCTTTTAGGTAGTCTAATAATTCTTAAATTATTTCTGCTCAATCTATTTTCTAGGTCAGTTGTTTTTTCCAATGAGATATTTCACATTTCTTCTATTTCTCATTCTTTTGACTTTGTTTTACTGTTTTTTTTTTTTGATGTTTCACAATGTCATTAGCTTCCAGTTGCCCACTTCTAATTTTTAAGGAATTATTTTCTTTAGTGAACTTTTGTACTTCTTTTTCCATTTGGCCAATGTGCTTTTTTAAGAAGTCCTTTTGTAGGTAAATGACAAATGTTGGAGGGAATATGGGAAAAATGAGACATTAATGCATTGTAGGTGGAGTTGTTAACTGATTCAGCCATTCTGTAGAGTAATTTGGAACTATGCCCAAAAGGCCATAAAGCAATGCATACCCTTTGACTTAGCAATACCACTACTAGGTCTGTATCCCAAAAGAGATAAAAAACAAAAAAGAAAATATTTATGGCAGCTTTTTTTCTGGCAGGTAAAGAATTAGAAATTGAGAGGATGTCCATCAATTGGGGAATGGCTGGACAAGTTGTGGTATGTGATTGTGATGGAATATTATTGTACTATAAAAAATGATGGGCAGGATGCTTTCAGAAGAATCTAGAAAGACTTGTGTGGGTTGATGCAAAGTGAAACGTACTGTGTACAAAGTAGCAGCAATATCGTAAGTTGATCAGCTGTGAATGTTTTAGCTATTCTCAGCCATCCAAAAAAACTCTGAAGGACTTATGATGAAAAATGCTATCCATCTCACAAATCTAAGCATACTTTTTAATTTACTTTATTTTGCTTGAGTTTTTTGTCTATATTTTCTTTTACAACATGACTATTACGGGAACATTTTGCATAACTACACATGTATAATCTATATAGAATTTCTTGCCTCCTTAATGGGGGTGGAGGGTGGGGAAGGAGAAAGGGGAAAAAAATTGGAACTCAAAAGTTTTAAAAACAAATGTTAAATTTTTTTTACATATAACTGGAAAAAAATACCAAATAAAAAAAGAAATAAAGTCCTTTTCTTCAGTAGATTTTTGTGCTTCTTCTACCATTTGGCCAATTATGTTTTTTAAGGTATTACTTTATTTTTTTGTGCCTTCTTTACCAATTTGTTGACTCTGTTTTAACAATTTTCTTGCATCACTCTCATTTCTTTTCCCGGTTTTTTCTTTACCTCTCTTATTTGATTTTGAAAATCCTCTTCGAGCTATTCCAGGGATTCTTTTTTGGCTTGTGACCAATTCACATTTTCTCTGAGGCATTTGCATGTAGCTGTTTTGACTTCTTGTCTTTTGAATTTTGTCTTGAGCTTCTCTGTCACCATAACAACTTTCTATGGTCAAGTTCTTTGTTGTTGTTTACTCATTCTTATAACTTTATGTTAAAGCTGCGCTTTGTTCACAGGATGGAGGGGCACTGTTCCAGGCTTCATGTTTTTCATGCTGCTATTTTCAGAGCTAGCTTTGGGGGTCTGTTGGTTTTTAGTTTTTCCAAGGTGGCATACCATACTTCTAAGGAAGGGGTGTGGTCACTACTCTCTTGGTCTGTGTTCTGTTCTATGAGTCACCACTAGCACTCTTTTTCAACCTAGAACTGTGACCAGGGCCCTTGCACTCCTGTGTCTGCAAGTGCTTTTACTCCTTATGACCCTAGAAATGTTGCTCAGGACTCTTCTGTCCTGTGGCTGCACATCAATACTCCTTTCTGCTTCGATCTGAAACCAGGGCCTCTGCTCCACTGGGAGCTACCACAGCCTTTGTCCAGGGTCCCTGCTCCCCTTTGGGCACATGCTCTAGTATGCTAATGCTCCTCCCTACCTGGGACTGTGACCTGGAACAGCTTATGGGCAATGCCACAGAGTCCTGCACCCAGTGCCAGCATAGGGTCTCCTGTCTGACCCTGCATTGGTAACTAAGGTGGGGCTCCAGGTGGGGCCAATGAAGGGGGGATTGATTATATCTTAGCTCCCAAGTAGGCCTCAAACCCCTAGCTACTAGGTGCTAAGGTGATGTGGGTGTGAAGCCCCCAGGGTCCTAAGGGGAGCTGCTAAGACCAGAGCCAATAGTAAGAGCTTAAGTTCTGGTCGCTCAGATGAGGTTTGATGATGGCTAAAGAGTGCATTAAAAGAGAAGACAGTGCTATTTGCTTAGGGCTCTCACTCTTGACAGAGTACTGATGTGGAGATGCTGGACAGCTGTAGTTAAGAGCCCGCCAGCTTGTGAACCTGGATGTTCAGACTTTGTTAAACCCTGGTAACTATGCATTGAGATTTGAATCAGATGAGGTCTGTCTGTCGATGTTTGTAATTTGTTTGTATTTTGCTCTGAAGTTCAGTGTGCTGGATTTTTCTCCTGAACTAAGTGAATGATGTTTGTATGCTGGATTAAAGTAAGATTGTTAACCCCTTAATGTTGCTTTCCTTAGTAAAGCAGATCAAAAGAATCTGGGCTTGCAGCATTCCTGTTGTAGGGCTTGTGTTCGTTTTTCACCCTCACAGCAGGTGCTAGCCAAATTGTTGCAACAGACTCCTTTACTTCTGACCCCTGAGAGCTCCCTAAGCTGCTGCTACTGTGGCTGAACTACCTCCACAGACAGCTGCTGGAGCTTCTGGCTTGGCCCTGCACTGGGCAATCTGTGAAGACTCCTGGTCTGACCACCACCCCTCTGAGACAGACCTTTCCTGCTGTTCTAAGTTGTCCTGGGCTGGAAAATTGTTTTCCCCTGACCCTTTGTTGGTTTTGCTGCTCCAGAATTTGATTTGAGGTGCTGTTGTAAAGTTGTTTGCAGAGGAATTTGGGAGAGCTTAGGTGAGTCCCTGTCTTTGCTTGGCCATCTTGGCTCCACCTGTGACTTACTTATTTTTTAAACATAGCTATGTGGGAGTGTGCCAATTAACGTTTAACCACAAGCTTTCTGAAAAAAAAAAGTTCTCATGACACATTTTTGTTTATTCTACATCATCAGCATTTTCTCTGTCACTTTCTTAAATCTTGACAGTCAACAAAATAACCAAGCTTTGATTTGGCTGCAGGTACAATCCAACCACCTCCATTCGTACCCCAATTCTGGCTTCCTTGCATGGGGTGGGAGTGGCATTCTTCATTCATGCAACTGATTCACTCTCAGCTTAGATTCAGGGTGTGTGTGTATGTGTGTGTATAAGTGTATGTTGCATGCACAGCATCAGGACCACTTTGGAGGATGCAGAAGCTTTCCCTTAGAAAACGGATAGCAGACAATTCCCTCTGGTCCAGGGAATCACTCAGTGAGCCGTAGCAATGGTAACTGTAGATAACCAGCCGGCCCCAAGAAATGCTCTTTTCATCGCTTTGGACCCAGTAATAGGCTGGACCACAATCTGAATAAGCTACTGAGCTGCAGCCCCCATGGCTCCCATTCCCACGATCAGCTCTGATTCCCCTGAATTCATTCATCTTCCTGTTCAGAGGGAGGCAGGATGGCCGCTTCTGCAGATAACTTGACTGACTGACCACTTCTCCTGAGGTGGAAACTGCTCACTTGGAACCAATCATATTAGAGCAGCTTCTCTTCTTCAGCCACATCCCCCTTTTAGCTCTCTCTCTACTACCTCCAGCTCTGACTGCTCCTAAACCCCCTGGTCAAGCTCCAGCTGCTCCTGCACCCCCGAGACCAGCTCCAGCCACTCTCGAACCCCTTGGATCAGCTCTGGCTGCTCTTGCACCCCCAGGACCATCTCTAGCTGCTCCTGCACCCCCTGTGCCAGCTCCAGCCACTCCTGTACCCCCTGGATGAACACTTGGGCAGTACATAGGAAAGCCAGTAGGAGGAATGGAAGGCGTTTTATCGGGATCACTCTTCTTGCTTTGTGGAGAAGGTGAAGCCGAGGCAAAGGTTTCGTAGAGAAGAGGGTCACCAGGGGCTTCAGGGCCCTGAGTCCCCTGCTCCACAGGCTGCCATGTATCCCTACTGCCTTCTTCTGCCCTCAGCCACTCATCTTATTTACAAGATTCCTTTCTCTGCCTCCTGCCCCTTTCCCCCAGATCCCCACCCCCAGGGCCTCAGTTCAGGGGACATCTCCCACATCCCGACATTGTCCTGTCTGTACCCAGTTGTTTGCACATTGCCCCTTTCTTCCTTCCCCCCACATTAGACCGGGAGCTCCTTGAGGGCAGGGGCTGTTTCTGCCTTTCTATGCATCGTCAGAGCTGGCACATAGTGGGTGCTTAGTGAAGCCTTTTCCAATTCTTCCAGTTGGAAATGCTCCTCAGCCCTCCCCTTTACTTAGTTTTGACTTGGTCTGTTTTTCATATTGACTTATCAGTGTACATGCCATTCCCCTGCGAGAAGAATGTAAGCTCCTGGAGGCCAGGGACTGTTTCACTCTTGTCTCTGTATCTCTGGCATCTAGTACAGTGCCCTGCACCTAGTAGGTGCTTAACAGGACACACATCTCACATACATACCATACATTCCCAGCATGTAAAATGAGGGGCTTGGACTCTTCTGTGGTTTGGTGAATTATGGCATCAGAATTCACTTGGCTGGGAGTGTGGCGAAGGCCTTGTGGGCTCTGAGGTCATGTCCATGTCTATCCATGTCTATCCAGTAGGATTTCCACCCCCTGGTTCTGTTGCACAACTGAGAGGAAACACATCATCTCCAGGAGGCCCAGTGGTTTCACTGTCCTTGAGAGATGTCCTGGTGGCTTCTTGAACTGGACTTTCAACTGGAGCAAATGTGGAGTTAATATAAAACAACACAATAAAATCCTAGGCTATCAGTGCTCTGGGAGTATGGCTGGATGTGGACTCTTCTCCATCACAAATCCATCCGGGAGCCCCCATAGAAAAGTCAGGGTGGTATCCAGGGAAGGGCCAGCACCTGCAGGTCCACAGACAGGTTGACTCCCGAGATCTCTTGTGTCTTTTACATTCTATGACTCTGATCTGGTTTCTAATCTGAGCTCTCTGTATGTGAGTTGCCAAGCTGCTTAATGTCCTGGGACCTCAATTTCCCAACATATAAAATGAAAGGCTTGGACTCTAAGGTCTCTTTCCTCCCATGGGATGAAACCTGTATTGGCATCAGTGGGGTGTGTGCGAGCACGTGGGCACATTTGCAGGTGGGTCTGTTGATCCCTTTCCTCCTTGGCCGGTGATGAAACCCAAACACTAGCCCCAGGTCGGCAGCAGCGGTTGCCTCCTCCCTTTTCGTTCTTGTGATGACCCTGGGGAAGAAGTCTTGGGGTCTGGAAGTAAGATGGGGGGCTAGGACAGGGCAGAGAAGCACGGGATGGGGGGTGGCGGTGGGTAAGATGGAGGCAGTCCAGGACCCGCGAGCTGCTGGGCAGGCACCACTGACCGACTTGGGCATCTCCCAGACTACTTTGTGGGAAATGACTTTGTGTTTCTTTGTATTTCTTCTCTTTATAGTTAGTTATTCCGTACAGGCTGCTCTGTGTTCTCCTTGTCTCTGGTTAGAATGTAAACTACTGGTGAATGGGGATTCTTCGTTCTTTGGACCCCCAGAGCCCCACACGTGGAAGCGCTTAAGTACACGTTTGCTGATTGAATCTTGAAGTACTTAGGGGCCAGCCTGCTGTTCTCTCTCTACTCTGGGTCACCTTCTGGCCAGCCCCGCCACCAGCCCAACTGCCTGGTCCCCTGGGATGGGTCGGCCAAAGCCGCATCCCGATTTCATCCCCTCCAGGGTCACTGCCTGGCCTGTTCGGTGGGTGCCGGCTGCCACCCAGCTTTCCAGTTCTTATTTATGGTTGGCTTTCTATTAGAATGTAAATTCCTTAGGGCAAGGACCATTTCCCCTTTTTCTGTGTGCCCCCAGGGCTTAGCACATAGTAATCAGGTGATAAATTATCTGTTTGCTCTCTGCCTGTCTATGTATGTATCTATGTATCTGTCTATGCATGCATGTGTGTATGTATGTATGTATTTATCCTCTGTCCATCTCCCCACTCTGTCTGCCCCTCCCTCCTCCCTCTACCTCCATCTCTCTCCCTCTCTCTCTCTGTCCTCTCTCTGTCTCTCTTTCTGTCTCTCCTACTCTCCCTCTCTCCCTCCCTCTGTTCCTCCCTCCTGTCCTGTGTCTTCTGTATTTCCCTGTGGTGGTTTGTAGAAAATCTTTGATGCCAAGGCGCCACCTCAGCTCTACCACCTCTTGCTGCTCCCATATTCAGCTTGGGGTGTTTTGGCTAGTCCTAATTATGAAAATATGGCTCAAGTCCCCACTCCGGGGCACAAATACTCTCCTCGCAGATCAGACAGGCACTTGGGCACAGAGAGCCAAAGTAAGGCAAATAATAGAGGAGAATGAGGTGGTGGAAGCATTCTCAGACTCCCAAACCCAAGTGGACATCCCCATTTGATCACTGGTTTTCAGTTGTGTTCTATTCCCTGTGACCCCGTTTGGGGTTTTCCTGGCAGAGATACTGGAGTGCTTTCCCATTTCCTTCCCCAGCTCATTTCTTGCCAAAAATACTAGAGTGATTTGCCATTTCCTTCTCCAACTCATTTTACAGATGAGGAAACTGAGGCAAAGAGAGTGGAGTGACCACCCAGGGTCACACAGCTAGGAAGTGTCTGAGGCCAGATTTGAACTCAGGAAGAGGAGTCTTCCTGACTCCAGGCCTGGTGCTCTTGCACTACGGTGCCATCCAGCTACCCTTCATCCTCCTACAGGCTCCCTATAATCTGATCTCCCTTTGACACCTTAGCATGGGAGGGAAGGAACATTTGCTTGTTCTCACTGATTCAGGAGAGAAACATCACGGGCATCACAGGATTGTAGAGCTGATGCTGATCAGGACCAAGAGCATGGAGGAAGTCAGCTCTGTGGAGACCCACGGAAGCCCCTCGGGGGTCAGTTTTCTCAGGAACACGTGGGGCACCTCTGTACCTCCTGGATGCCAGCGACCATTTAAACCTCCGATCCCAGTGGATTCTTCGTAGTAACTGGCAAAGGGCTACTTTGGCCCTGGACTTTGCCCTGATCCCTTTGTACATGTCTCCCTTCCTCTCCAAACCCTGAGCTGTGACCCTCTGAGCCTGAACCCCTATCTCATGGGATTTCAGCTCCGGGAACTCCAGTCAAGCCCATTCTTGACACCTAGGTGAGTCCCCCCTTTTAAGATCCCTGGCAATCGTCAGTAAGCATTGATTAAGCACCTGTTGTGTGTGAGGCACCGTGCTAAGCACTAGGGATGCAAAGAAAGGCAAAAGCTGGCCCTGCCCTCCTGGAATTCACACTCTATTGGAGGACACTGTACACTGTAGGAATAAGCCATGCAGACGAGATAAATTGGAGTTAACCATCAGAGAGGACGCACTAGCATTAAGGGGGATCTGGAAAGGCTTCCTGGAGAAGGTGGGACTTGAAGGAAGCCATGGAAGCCAGAGGGCATAGATAAGGAGGGACTGCGTTCCTGGTGTGGGGCATAGCCTGAGAAAATGCCTGGAGTCTGGAGGTGAAGTATCTTGTGAAAGGAACTGCCTAGAAACGAGTAGTGTGTCATTTTAGGGGAGATCAGACAGAAGGAAAATCCTGTGTCCTTTCTGCTGATGAGTCAAATGAGGGCACGATGACTTGTATACTTGGCTCTCAAGAAATGCTTTTTGACCAAAGTTAAACGGACTGAATTCAGACTATGAGTGGAGGTGGGAGAGGAGAGGGGTGCTCTTGCTCTCTCTCTCTCTTTCTCTCTCACTTGTGTTGTAGACAAAATCAGTGTCCCCCCTCCCCCCCAGGCCTGATCCCCCGAAGGTGACTGCCTGCCTGTTCTGGATCCACTGTATCTGTATATTTTTATTGCCCATTAGAATGTCTGCTTTTGTTTGGTGTTTCCGCCCCCCAGCATAAAGCCTGGCACACAGTAGGTGCTTAATAAATGCTTGTTGTTCTTGGACTGATTGCTTGCTCAGAGAAGAACTCGATGTTGAGCGAGGTAAGCCGGCTATTGGCTGTGGTTCTGCTCCTCAGTGCACATGAGAAAAGAAATCCTCAGTCTTTAGCCAGGCATGGACCTCCAGTGGCCTCCTCTGAGATGACCAGAGGGAGGGGAAATGGCCGCTTGGGGGCTGCTGACCACCCTCTTTGAATTCTCCAAGCAGTCTCTCCCTAAAATCGTGAGGAAGCGGCCACTTGAGCAGGCCGGTCCTTGCAGCCAAGCTGGGGGGCAGGGGATCCTAAGAGGGCTCCACCCCCTCCCCACTGTGGCAGATCCTGGCCGTGCTATTTAAAGCCCACCTCCGATTCTGACATTTGGACTTTAAAATTAAAGTCAAACTTTTCAGTGTTTGAGTTCATTAACCTTTCGCAGTAGATAAATTGCCTCTGAAAATCACCAGGAGACCCTCGGAGGGAAGGCTTCCCTTAATCCTTATTAATAGTAATACTCTTACCATCTAGCAGGCTGGAGGCTTTGTATTTTAAATGGGATTAAAATATTAGCAATCAAGCAAAGTGAAAGCAGATAAAAACCAAATGATGGAGAAAGTTGCTTGGAAACCTGTGGGGCTTGGGGAGCCCAGACGTTTGCAGAATGATCCTGGGGCTCAGCTGACTCTCATTGTGCTGGCTTGAATGGCCATCGTGCAAATGCTTATTCTTTTCTGACCCTGGCAATGGAGCTGTGGGTAGGAACAGACTTCTACACTGGCCTCTCTCTTCGCTCACAGCCTCTCCTGTCCTGTCTCCTCACTTCATGGGGGGCAGCTAAATGAGCTCTGGACCTGGAACCAGGAAGACCTCAGTTCATAGCCAGCCTCTGAAAAGTGCTAGCAGTGTGACTCTGGGTCAGTCACTTATCAGCTGCCTGCCTCAGTTTCCTCATGTGTAAAATAGGGATAATTATACTATCTACCCACCCTCTCAGTTAAATTCTAACTCTAACCTTAAATTTGTGTTGTGAGGATTTAATGAGAAAACTTGTAAAGCATTTTGCAAACCTTGATGTGCTGTGTTGTTGTTGTTATAAATCAAGGTCTTTCTCCATGCCCTTTGCCTTTTTCTGGAAAGCTTCAGCTTGTCTGCGGCCCCCCAGACAAACCTAGTACTTGAGACATGGCCTGACGAGGGGTTCTTAGAGTAACTCCATTGTTCTGGACACCATGACTCTCCTAATGTTTGCTAGGAGAGAATGAGCCCTTTGTCATGACTGTCGTGCCGTGCTGATGGATCACTGAGCTTGCAGTCGGCTGAACCCCCCCCCCCCAAGATCTTTTTCACAGGCATCATTGTCTGACCTCACCTTCCCCATCTTGTCTTTGTGAAATAAAGTTTTGGAACCCAAGTGTTGAGAGTGACTCTTAAACACATTAACTTCCATCTTGGATTTGGCCAGTTCCACTGGCCTATCAGAAGCTTCCTGGGCCCTGGCTCCACACAGTGTTTGAGTGATCTGTGTCAACAAGTGCCACCTCTGTCTTCATCCACATCATTGAAATACATGGACTAGTCAAGGACAGGTCCCTAGGGTCTTCCATCATTAACCTCAGGTCAAGTAGATAAGGACCCATTGATTGCTTTTTGGTTTCCAGCATTCAACTGGATTAAATACCAACTAACTATGCCTATTAACTTGACTTCTTTGATCTTGCCCACATCTCTCCATGAAAATTGATTAAATCATTTGCCGAAATATCTATATTTCTCTCATCTGCCAGTCTTCTTGTTTGTGCTCAAAAAGGACCAAAAAAACACACCACAATGTCAGGGTCAAAGTACAGTGTGTCGACTGGGGCTGATCAGACCAATGTGAGCTTGGAAGGCTCTACCACAAGTCAGGCACAAAGAGTCCACGTGAGCATGTGGAGTGGAGATAGCTCTAAATTTGCGCATCTCACATTTCTTTTAGCTACTCCAGTCGTGCTTTGCTTATAGAGCACAGCAGCTTCTCTGATGTGGGCATGCCATGCTGAGTGGTCTCCTATATCTCACAATCCATTACAAAGTTCTTCACAGAGACATTGAGAATATCCTTGGATCACTTCTTCTGATCTCCATGTGAGCGCTTGCCTTGTGTGAGTTCTCCATAAAATAGTCTTTTAGGCAAACATATATTTGGCATTCAAACAGCGTGGCCAGCCCGTAAGAGTTACATTCTGTACAGTAGAGTGCTTGGCAGTTCAGCTTGAGAAAGGACCTCAGTGTCTGGTGTCTTAGCCCGCCAGGTGACCTTCGGAATCTTCCTAAGACGGTTCAAATGGAATAGATTCACTTTCCTGGCATGGCGCTGATAGACTGTCCAGGTTTCACAGGCATACAACAATGAGGTCAGCACAACGGCTCTGCAGACCTTTGGTTTGGTAGTCAGTCTCATACCTCTTCTATCCCACATTTTTCTTTGGAACTTCCCAAACATTGAGTTAGCTCTGGGAATACATGTATCATCATTATCAGTGTGTACGTCCCTGGAAAGTGTACTGCCAAGGTAAGTGAACTTATCCATAGCATTCAAAATCTATTTGCTGTAACCAGTGGTTCCACATGTGGGTGGTGTGGTGCTGGCTGGTGGAGAACCTGTGTTTTCTTGGGCTTAATGGTTAGGCCAAAACGAGCAAAGGCAGTAGAGAATCAATCCATACTATTTTTTTTTTTTTACATTTTGGCCTGAGAGGCTGCATTGAGTGTACAATCATTTGTGAACAAAAAGTTGTGCACTAACTCTCCCTCTACTTTAGTCTTGGCTTGTAACCTTTTTAGGTTAAATAATTTACCTTCACACGTTCATCCTCATTGAAGGCTTCTGAAAACAATGCCGAACACACCATGCTAAAAAGCTGGGAGCAAGCACACGTCCCTGCTTCACTCCATTGGTGACTGGGAAGGTGCAAGAGTATCATCCATCATTCAGAACCTCAGCAAGCATACTGTTGTACAGCTGACATAGTACTTGAGACATGGCCTGACGAGGGGTTCTTAGTACAATGAACTTCTCCAGGCAGCCAGATTTTGCCATGATCTTCCATAAGCCCTCATGACTGGCAGTATCAGAGGCCTTTGTCAGGTCGACAAATGTGTACAGACCTCTGTTCTACTCATGGCATTTCTTCTGGGTTGTTGGGGAGCAGATACCATATCGACTGTCTCTCATTTTCCAGATGAAGGATCAGCCTATTAAGGAGGACTCTGGCAAGCTAGCCAGCACTGACTAAGGGAGAGGACCCTGCGCTGCCCCCCGCCGCCCCCGTGATTTTCACAGGAAAATCTTTTTCCATTACCTTTGTAGAGATGGACAGTAGAGGCATTCTTGATGTCCTGAGGGATAACCTCCTTTTGCCATATAACCCAGAAAATTTCTGTCACTTCTGTATGAGTGGTGGACCCCCTGCCTTATATCTCTCTGGTGGAATGAAATTCTGCCAGTCTTATAACCCTGTCAGAAAAGAAAATATCATCTGTCTGATGTGACCTGTTCTTTCTTTTCCTCCTCCTTTCCAAATCCTATTGATATCTTTTTTATATGTCACATCATTTCTGGCTTTAGCCTAACCCCTAAGCCTCTAAGGATCTGTGTCCAGACTTGGTCACAAGCTTCCTGGAATTCAGTCTTGGACTTGTATGGGACCCTTGAGGAGTTACAGCAGAAGTGTGCACAGACCATTGGGAATCTCCCCTTAAACCCTTCAGGGTGACTCTCAGTCATACTCTGGTTTCTATAGCTCAGGAAGGAAAATGAACAACCTCTGGTAATTCCTGGGTTTCCTTTGACTCCTGCGCAGCCATTCCCCAGTTAGAGTCTGTCTCCAATCTTCCACAGGCATCTCTGAGATTATTGTGCCTTCTTTGGTAGAGACAGATGTGGGATTTCTGGAGGAAGAGAAAAAGAGAGAAATCTTTCTCCGAACAGAGTTAGCCCCTTATTTTTCACCGGCAATAGAAAGTAACACTAGCAACATTTTCTGCTATAGATAGCAAAATTCATGGCTCTCCACGTCTTCCAAAGTTGATGAAATATTGATTGTACTGTGTGATAGGATATAATATGTTAAAGTAGCCCAGGAGGCAGAATTAGCAGCCATGGAGGGGGGGGGGAGGTGGCAAGGTATCAAAAAAAAGTCCTTCCAAGAATGGGAGCTTTCCAAAGCATTATGGCCTGCCTCAGGTGGCAGTGCATTCATCTTCACTGAAGTCAAGTGGAGACTGGATGACTCCTTGGGCATCAAGGAAAGGATTCTGGCACATGTACAAGTTGGACTAGGTGGTCTTCACATGTGGGGATTCTGAGATTCTCCTCCTAAAAGGAAAAGTTATTTTAAAGAAAGCTTAGTGAGAGGCAAAACTATGCAATACCATTTTGAGGATATTTAAGGATAAAATTGGAAAGACAAAAAACAAATGAAAAAATAGAAATGATCTGTAAAGAATTTTATCACAAACTCTTTTTGCCCTCAAGAACAATAGGGCTACCACATTTGTACTCTAGCCTCACAGTCCTGGCTGTGTTCATAGGCAGCTTTTTACAAAGGATATTCCACAATATATCAATCATTTTAGTCATAAAAACTCAATACCACCCTCCCCGCACTTGTTTGTCAACTATATAAGCTCTCCTCCAATGAAGTGTCTCCTATCCATATGTCAGTGTCTTACAAGAGTCCTCAAAAGATATAGCAACAGATAATTCTGTTCAACAAGCCTCCCATTTTTAGTTGAGCTTAAAATATCTAGGGGAAGCCAGAACTCACATAGATAGAGTGCTGGGCCTCTCATCCTCCTAAGTTCAAATCTGGCCTCAGACACTTACTAGCTGTGTGACCCTGGGCAAGTCACTTCACCCTGTTTACTTATCTGTAAAATGAGTTGCAGAAGGAAATGGCAAACCACTCTAGCATTTTTGGCAAGAATATCCCAAATGGGGTCACGAAGAGTCAGATATGACTGAAATGACTTAACAACATAAAGCAATTATTTAGCAGATAGTTGAGGAAAATTGTTTGCCACTGTTATAGAGAAAGACCATTGTGGAAGCCAAATCGAGGACTCTTCTATGATAATGAGGTCATCCAAGTGCTCCTGTTAGTGGATGACATTGTAATGAGTAAGTACATTGAGCTCTGGAACATGACAGAGCTTCTGGGGTGAGAGCCATAACCATTAAACAGAGTTTGGTCTGACCATCCATACAGGAAAAAAATAAGTGGATGAAGGGTTCAGACTCGGTTATTCAGTTGGATGGACAGTTGATAAGTTGGTACATTAGCACATATAATTTGGACAGGCACCATGAATAGATTATGGCTCAATAGAATAAGATCAGAGGAGGATGAGTTGCCTTTGGGAAAATACCCCATTCTTTTGTAACAAAGACCCACCTTTTTTTAAACACTAATAATGTACTGTGAGCCACATCATCTATGAAGAGTTAAAGTTGAAAATCTCCCGAAGGACAATGGACAAGTGCGTAGTGGGTGTAAACAGGCATTTAGGGTTAGAGTTAGGTGACACACACATAGCTTAAGGAGTCACTTAGGAGAGTGCAGTAAAGGATGGTTTTGTAGAAACAAGTGATCGGAAATGATGGACCAGTCATACGGCGGGAGTAAGAGATGGCTGATGGACAATCCTTGAGCTCCATCGGTGATCCTAGATCAGGAGATGCAAAGGAAGGCACGCAGGGGCTGGATGGACCTCCTTTGATGGATTTAGGGGAGGACAGAGACAGTGATGGCTCAACATCAGGAGAAGTTGGTGATTGGGGGTCTAAGTTGATGGACACAGAGATCCATTCAAGTACAAAAGAAACATAGTCTTCCCTTCACGGAATTTACAATCTAATTAAAAGGAGGTCATTTGATGTCATGGATGGAGAACCAGCCTTGGAGTCGGGAAGACCTGGGTTCAAGTCTTGCCTCTTGCCATACTAATTATATGCCCTGGACCAATCCCTCAGTGCCTCAGAGCCCCTGGCAACTGTCTGAGGCCACTGCTTCTTTTAAGTTGGTTACCAGTTTGCATGAGTGGAGGGAGTTTCTATGCTGGACATTCTCCACACTGCTGAATCACAGATCTTGCCTGTTCCTCCATGAAAAGAGAGAAGGGGGAAGTTTTGGCTGTGACCTAGATCAGACAGATAAGAGTTATTTGGTTTGGACTCATGATCTCATTGGCATTGACATTCCTGGTCAAGAAACTCCTTCTACCAACTATTCTTTGCAGTTTGAGGAAGTTGTCCATGGTCACACCGCTAGTATAGTCCAGGGACTGAGAGGTTGCGTTCCCTTGGTTAGGTTCTCATAGCCAGTGTTTGCTAGAGGTGAGACTCCAACCCAGGTCTTCCTGGCTTCAAGGCCAGCACTCTGCCTCTGTCTCTGTCTCTCTCTTCATGTTACTCTTTAGAGTCAGCTGGGTTAGTGCCCACCTTACCTTGCCCCCATCTCAGCAGGCAGAAGTGGGCCCGGTGACAAGGATGCAGACCTCCCTGAACAGCAGAGCCACAGAGGCATCACCTTGGAAGAAAGGAGGTCTCCAGTGGAGTGCCCAGGGGTCTGTGCTTCGGCCTTTGCTGTGTAGCGTTTTTATCAAGGACTTGAGTGAAGACATAAAAAACTTCTTTGTTAAATTTGCAGATACCAGGAAGCTTGGAAGTTGACTAAGGCATCGAATGACATAGAGAGGATCAGTAGCCTAGAATGATGGCCTGGAGAGCTCTCCCAAAACAGGATGGAGGCCTTGTGTCTGGATATTCCCTGTGAAAGTCATCTGGGGGGGGCATCCTGCCAACTCAATGTGAAGCATAGGGGGATGTGGCCTCCAGAAAAGCCAGAGTGTTCTCAGGGTATGTAAGGAGGGGCAGAGCTTCTGGAAGTAGAGGGGGGTGGTCCCTCTATGCTCTGCCTGGGCCAGACTTCCTCTGGGGGTTGTGCCCAGCTTTGAGGATTATCAGAAGAGCTGGAAATATTGTGCCTGGAGAAGACCCAGAGGGTCTGTAGACTGGGAGCTGGAGGGACCTCCAGGGGCCACAGGTGAGGGAAGTTGAGGCTTGGAGAGGTAAGTGATTTGCTCAAGGCCATCCAGGTCATCAGGAACAGATCCGAACCCAGACCTCTGACTCCAGACCCATCCAGGGCATCCTTCACTCCATATGACCACGGCCTCAGCTAGGAAGGTCTAGGGCCATCCCCTGGATTAGGAGGATAGCCACAGGAGCAAAGGCCCAGGGATATAATTTGATGTGATGTGGATTTAGGCTCAATTAAGGGGAACATGTCCAAATAATCAGAGATACTCTGCTGAGACGCCAGCCCTGCCTCCTCTGTGATCATGGGTGCCATGTCCTTGGCAAAGAACAGGGGATGAGAACGGGGCAGCTGAGAATAAGCACAGCATGGAAGCTCCATGAAGCCCCTGATTGGTCTCAGGCACTGTTGTCGGTTTGGGGCTCAGTCAGTTGACCCTGAGGTCCGTCTGACTCCAAGATCCTGGTCCTCTAACTGGGCCAGGCCAGCGGCTGTGCATTCGGTCGCTGGCAGAAGAATTTCCATTTCCTCTGCTCTTATCTTGTGTTTCTGAAGTGTGACTCTCAAATACTCTCTAATTCATTTAATCACTTCACAGGCTCAAGAAGCAGAGCCCTCCCCATCCTCTCCTGAGGCCTTTACTTGCCCTGTTCCTTCTTAATTGTGCTGATGTTAAGGATAGGGAAGAGAAAAGGTGGAAAGCCTTTGGCAAGGCTGCACAGATCCTGCCCAAAGAGAAGCCTTCTTCTTGCTTTCACTATAACACCCTTAGGTTAATGGATTGAGCAAGAATGTGTTTCCTTTCCAGACTGAGAAGATCCTTCCTCACTTCCTTCTTTTGTTTCTCCCCTCCCCTCCCCCTCCCTCCTTCTTCCTTCCTTCCTCCCTCCCTCCCTTCCTCCTTCCCTCCCTTCCTTTTTTCCTTCCTTTCTTCCTTTCTTTCCTCTTTCCTTCCTTCCTTTCCTCTTTCCTTCCTTCCTTCCTGCCTTCCTTCCTTTCTTTCTTCCCTCCCTCCCTGCCTTCCTCCCTTCCTTCCTTCCCTCCCCCTTTCCTTCCTCTCTTCCTCCCTTCTTTTTCCCCTCCTCTCCCCTCCATCCTTCCCTTCTTCCTTCCTTCTCTCCCTCCCTCACTTCTTGCCTCCCTCCTTTCCATTCTCCCCCAGACACAGTTCCAAAAGGCTACCATTAGTTAGCATTTGCCCCACTCAGCACTGTTTTCCCTACATTATTCACATGCTTTTTCTCCTTATCTGGCCCTAATCCTAGTAGCTTTTTCCAAGAATTGTCATTTCGGGGAAAGAGCTTTGGGCTTGGAGTAAAAGTATCTGAGTGTGAATCCTGGCTCTGTGGCCCACTTCTGGATGTGTGAATCTGGGCAAGTCCCTTGTGAGCTGGGCCTCAGCTCCTCCTCTGTAAATAAAGAGCTGAGTGTGGTGATGCTAAGATTCTGACCAGCTTGAAATTCCATGTTCTTATAAGAAGCAGGGTTGGGCTCCCTAACTTCTCTACTCAAAAGAAGCATCCCAGAGACCTGAGCTCTATCTGTCCATGACTGACTCCTGGTAGCTAGTGCTGCTGGTCTGCTCATCTCCATTGTGGCTGGTTGGCCCCTTTGGCTTTTGCCTGACCACCGTATCTTGTCAGCCAGGAATCCAGACAAAGCCTGAGGGAAGGAAACTAGGAAACTGAGGGCCAGGGACAAACACCAATGGTGACTCAGTTTCTCTTGAGAGAACAGATTTCAAAGGGTTCAAGGGAAGGATAGGAGGATCCTGTGGATCAGACTTGCCAAGGGAAAGTCATTCAGGAGGGATGGGCATTGCTGAAGAATAAGATGTTGAAGATCAAGGAAAGAGAATGTGCTTTGTCAGAAGAGACTGATGTGGATGCGCAGGGAATTCTCTGACTCAGCTAGATCTTAGATGTGGACAGAATTGGAAGACAAGGACAGGTCACAGATGACGCTCTTGGAGACAGGACATGGAGTCAGAATGATCTATCAGAATCTCATTAGTTCCCCTGGGTTCAGTGATCATCTCCATGTAAATAATTCAACAATCTCTTTATCCAGCCCTAATCTCTGTCCTGAATTCCCATCTTGCATTGCCAATGGCCTTTTGGAATCTGAAATTGGTTCTTCTATTAGCATATCAAATTCATTGTGTCCAAAACATAATTCCTTATCTTTTCCTCCAAACACTTCCCTTTTTCCAAATTACTGGTGAGGAATTTTACAGCCTGCATCTCTGATAAAGGCCTTATTTCTAAAATGTATAGAGAACTGAGTCAAATTTATAAGAATACAAGTCATTCCCCAACTGATAAATGGTCAAAGGATATGAACAGGCAGTTTTCAGAGGAAGAAATTAAAGCTTTCTATAGTCATATAAAATGCTCTAAATCACTATTGATTAGAGAAATGAAAATCAAAACAACTCTGAGGTACCACATCACACATGTCAGATTGGCTGACAGGACAAAACAGGAAAAAGATGAATAGCAGAGAAGATGTGGGAAAATTGGAACACTAGTGCATTGTTGGTGGAGTTGTGAACTGATCCAACCATTCTGGAGAACAATTTGGAACTCTGTCCAAAGGGCTATAGGCTATAAAACTGTGTGTACCCTTTGACCCAGCAATACCACTTCTAGGGCTATATCCCAAAGAGATCATAAAAACTGGAAAAGGACCCACATGTACAAAAATATTTATAGCAGTTCTTTTTGTGGTGGCAAACAATTGGAAATTGAGGGTATGTCCATCAATTGGGGAATGGCTGAACAAGTTATGGTATATGAATGTAATGGAATATTATTGTGCTATAAGAAATGATGAGCAGGCAGATATCAGAAAAATCTGGAAAGACTTATATGAATTGATTCTGAGTGAAATGAGCAGAATCAGGAGAACACTGTACACAGTAACAGCCACGCTGTGCAGTGACTGACTTTGATAGACTTAGCTGTTCTCAGCAATGCAAGGATCTAAGACGACTCCAAAAAGACTCACAATGGAAAATGCTGTCCACCCCAGAGAAAGAATTATTGAGTCTGAATGCAGATTGAAGCAGATTATTTGCTATCCTTTTCTTTTGTTGTTTTGTTTTGTTTCCTCTTTCTTGTGGTTTCTTCCATCTTTACATCATGACAGATGTGAAAATATGTTTAAGGTGAATGTATATGTAGAGCCTTTATCAGATTGGATGCCGTCTTGAGGGGGGAGGAAAGAGAGGGAGAGAAAATTTAAAACTCAAAATCTTATGGAAGTGAATGTTGAAAACTAAAAATAAATAATTATTTTAAAAATTACTATTGAGGAGACCATTGTCCTCCCAGGCATCTATGCTTACGACCTCAGAGTCATCCTCCACATCCTTCACTTACAATCACTCTCCATATGCCAGTCTGTCCTGTTAGACTGTAAGCTCCTTGAGGGCAGGCACTATTTTGTTTCTTTTCCTATCCCGGGCACCTAGCACAGTGCCTGGCACACAATAGGTGCTTAATAAACATTTATTGACTGCTTTCCTAAGTCCTGTCACATCCCCTTCCTTCCACTCACCCGCCCATCACCCTGGTACAGGTAGGTTCTCAGGACCAGTGATTTCATACTCTTTCGATGGATCTCCCTTCCAAGCTATCCTCTACTTGGCTATGAAAGTAAACTTTGTAGAATACAGGTCTGACCACACCATCTCCCTGCTCTATAGACACTTTGCACTGACTGTGTGCTATACCTAGAATGCTCTCCCTCCTTCAAGATTGGGCTCCGATCCCACCTTCTACAAGAGACCTTTCTTGTGCTGTCCCCTCTTCACTCCTAGGGAGATTACCTCAGTCTGCCTGGTATCAACTCTGGATGTTCATCTTTATTTGCATATTGTCTTTCCCATTAGAATGAGAGATGCTTGAGAGCAGGGACTGTGTTTTTGCCTTTATAGCTCCGGAATTTAGTAGAGGACCTGGCTTAGACCGAGTTAGAGAGGCTAAAATTTAGAAAGATCTGAGGCTGGTGAGGAAACCCATGAATAACAAAAGGGTGGTTTTCGTTTCTCTTGGGGGAGGAGGCTCAAAGAGGAGGAGGAAGAGGAAGAAGAGCCCTGGTCGGGATAAGTGGAGCAGTGATAATGGGCAGCAGAGAGTGGGCAGAGCTGCTCAAGTATTGGTTTGTTTTTTTAATTTTTCTGCAAAGGAAAATGAACTTTGCATTAGGAATGACAGAACAAAAGTAGCTAAGAAAAGGCTGTTCCCCAAGAAAAGCAAGGAGCCAGTTAGATCATCTAGCTGTCCCTGAGGAATTCAGGTTCCTTGACCTGAATGAACAACCTCCTTGGCTGTTAATGGCTGAACCATTGCCAGTGACTTTTTTAAAACCAGATTTTATTTTTATATCACTTAGATTTCCCACATATCCCTATTTTTGCCTTCTCCCAAAAAGCCATCCCTTAAAATAGGGAACTTTAGAAAAAAAAAGAGGAGGAGAAAAACCCAGCAAAACTGATTGACACATCCCCCAAATCAGATATTCTGTGCCATGCTTGTTATATGCCATGTTCCAGATTGATGACCACCCCCTGCCCCAGCTTCATGGGAGGCAAAGGAGCAGAGGAAGGTGCCATCTTCCATCTCATCTTTGGGGCTATTCCACAGACTCCACTTTGGATTGCTTAGTGGTGGTGGTTCTCCCCACTCATGGTGTTGCCCCCATGGTATCTATTGCTTCCCTGGCCTTGCTCAGTTGACTTTGCCTCAGTTCCTGTGAGTCTTCCAAGGCTCTTCCCCATGCACCACAGTTGACATTTCTTACAGTACAAGAACATTCCATGATATTCGTGGACCACCCTTTGTTTAGCCAGTCCCCAGTGAATGGGCTCCTGCTTTGTTATAAATACATTGGTTTCTATGGGTACTTTCTTTTTGTCAATGACTTCCTAAAAGTAGAATCTTTGTATCGGGGGTGTGGACATTTTAGATACTTTAGTTGAATAATTCCAGGATGGTTGTAGTAATTTATAGCTCTACCAACAATGTACCAGTATGTCTGTCTTCCCACAATATTGATCATCCCAATCTTTTGTCATCTTTTCCAATTTTCTGGGTTTGTATTACATGAAGAACAGTGTGTGGTACGTGATAGGATCTCAATAAACATTTGTGGAATTGTCTGAATAGAGTTGAGTTTGACAAGGTGAGAAAGAAGTATGTTCCTGGGATGGGGGACGGTGAATACAAAGTCACAGAGATGAGAGATAGGAGATGGTTGTATGTGAAAAACAGTTAAGAAGGCCAGGCTGGCTGGAGTGTGTGTGTGTGCATGCATGCGAGAGTATGCATGTGTGTATGTTCATATGTGTGCATGTGAGTGTGCATGTGTGGGTGTGAGTGTGTGTGCATATATGTATATGTGTGTGCGTGCGTGTGTGTGTGTGTGTGTGTGTGTGTGTGTGTGTGTGTGTGTGTGAGAGAGAGAGAGAGAGAGAGAGAGAGAGAGAGAGAGGGAGGAGAGTCATCATGAGCCTGGGGAGGTCAGTTGGAGCAGGTTGTGAAGGCTTCGAGTGCCAAGCAGAGTAGCTTATACTGGATCCTAGAGCTGAGGTTCTTAACTTGGGTCTATGTATATATTTCTGAAGGTCTGTGAAGTTGAATGAGAAAAAAAATTACATCTTCATTTTCATCAGCCTCTAACAAAAACTTAGCATCTCCTTCAATGACATCAAAACATTGTTCTGAGAAGTGGTCCCCAGGCTTCACCAGACTGCCAAAAGGTCCACCAAACAAGACACAACTTTTAGAATCCCAGCCTAGGGGCCAGAGGAGCTATTGGCACTCAAGAAGCAGGCAGTGATAGGGTCAGAGCCCTCCTTTTGGCCTGGGGCATTTGCTAATCTGTGAGCACACTGGCTTAAACTAAGGAGAGCCAGAGCTGGAGGGAGAGCAGGAGTCACTTCACCCCTCTTTGTTATTTTACAGATAGGAAAACAGGTTCAGGGATGAAAATACTTCCATTTGCAGTCAGTTGCAGGGCCAGGATCAGAGCCTCCAACCACCACCATCACCATGGTCTCCTCTGGGCTGATGCTGGGATTGGTTTTAGCTCAGGCTTTTCATCCTGGTTCTGGGAAGCCATGAAGGACAAAGTGAGGGGGGCAGAGACCCTTGGGCAGGGGGCTACCTCCTCACCTCCTCCTCGTGAAGTGTCCCAGAGGCCCTGTTGAAGTACCTGGTGGATGCTCAGAAGCCTTTGTCTCATTAGCTTTCAGGTCAGACGTGATCTTCACAGAGGAAACAGCATGGCCCCAGTCACGCTATTAGACTGACAATCTCAGGTTAATTCACTGATTGCCTTTCCCTCTGGTCACCATCGATTTAGAACAGAAGGCTTAACAGCTGAAGAAAACTAGGACAGGGAGATTTCGGGTTGTGATGAGGGGGAGGCAGGAGGAGGAAAGGCCTGCGTGGGTTGGGGGGGAGGACTGTGTCCAAGCCAATATGGAGCAGATGTCTCTGAGACATCTCTGAGTGTCCCAGGGCTCCTGGGGGACTGGAGTTTTCTCTCATCTGTCTGTAGGAGTGAGAGCAGGTCTAGGCTGGCCCTCAGAGGGCTCTGATCAGCCCCTTGCCTGTCTCCTGTCACCCGGGCAAGGTGAGAACCCTTTACCTCCTGAGTCTGGCTGTCTCACTGACCTCACTGACCTTTGAAAGAGTCAAGGTCCCACCAGGAAGAGATCCCACAGACAGAAGCAGTTACGTTTGGGGATTCTATCCCTGTGATCTCAGATGGCATGTGCCCCCTGGACCAGGAGTTCCTCCTGTGTGCCATGAGGGGTTGAACTCGATGCCCTCCAAGGGGTCTTGCAGCCCTCAGTCCTTGAGAGGCACAGACTAGAATAATCCCTCTCCATGGCTGCCAGCCATTGGTCATTGGGGTCCTAAGCTCTTGGCTAGCCAGTGCCTCATCTTCCCACCAGCCTAGAGAGCAGGCAGGGCAAGGGCGATCACCCCACTTCACAGATGAAGAAACTGAGACTCAGCAGAAGTGTCTTGCCAAGGTCCTTCAGTCAGTAAGTACCAGGCCTTCTAGCTATAACTGGACTGCTGCCCCAGAAGGTCATCAGTAAGATAGCCCCGGGTGCTGAAAAGGGGTCCAGGGATTCTTCACCCTTGTAACCATCTGTGATTGAGGTATATGAAAATCAGGCTTTTGTTATTGATTAAAAAATCAGAAATTTTAAACTTTTGGTGAACTGAAACTTATATAGCGATAATACAGAAAGCGCCAAAGGTCATCCAAGATAAGACCCTCTCCTTTTTTCTTTTCATGCAACCTTCCTAGAAAACAGATCAAGGTCTTTGGCCTCTGGAGCTCAGGCTCATGCCAGTTCTGAGAAGCTGAGAACCACGGCCAACCCTTAGTTGCTCCGATGAGCACTTGAATGCTGTCAGGGTCCCACGCCCACAGCCTGTCAAGCAACTGTACTCCCGGGGTTGGGGTGGGCTGAAACTCAGAAAAAAACGTACCTTCAGGAAGGAGAGAGTACTTTGAGCGGGCGAGATGGGGGAAGGCTTTCTGGAGGGGGTGAAGTCTGAGGAGGGGGATTTGAACAGGTGGAGATAAAGTGGTACTAGACAGGGCTTTGACCAGAGTGTAGAGATGCAAAGAGGCAGCCCTGTGAGAGGAGGCTGGAGGGTGGAAGGGTCTCTCACTGGGGAGGCCAGGCTGAGGAAATTTGTATTTTGTCTTGACTTTTAATTAAACCTGAATGTTCTCGGTCTATTCCCCTGCCAGGAGTACTGTGTATTTAAACAAGGGCCTCACACTTGTCTCATTAACATTGGCCAGGGGAGGCCAGAAAACAGGGGAGGGGCTGCTGGTGAGGATGGATTTCCATGGTTTCCACAAAGGGCACTGGGTGGGCTGTGTGGAGGCGAACATTGGGCAGCAGGACCCATGATGTCCAGGTTATGCCTCCCAAGCTGAGCGTCAGGGCCTCCTGCCAGGTACTGCTAGACCTTACCTTCCCACAGCTTCCTGTGCCCATCCTGCCATTTCACAGTTCTGCAAAGTCCCCAGAGAAATAGTTGGTTTGTTTTGGGGAAAGGGGTTTATTCATCGAACAGCCCCCAGAGGCAAGATCACCAGGCATCATGGGCTTTCTCATTCCTAGGACCACGGGCAGCCTTGTTGCTGAGTCTGGGGCCTCCTCAGCCCCCGAAGAGCCCACCCTCTTCAGTGGTCCATTCTGACTGGTCTGAGAGTGAGTTGGCTGGGTGGGAGCTGGGCCATCCTCAGGGCTGAGTCAGGGACTAGGGAAGCTGTCATTCACCTCATCTCTCTCCCATTCTCAAAGTGGTGGCATCCAAAGACCCAGCATTGGCGCATCCCAGTCACTGTGTACTTCGGGGCACACATTGTCTGTGGACATGTCTCTTCCTAGGAGCAAGATCCCAGAGGGCAGGGATCGATTCATGTTTGTCTTGTGTTCCCTAGTGCTCAGAACACAGAAGGTGCTTAATAAATATTCGGTCATTGATTTGTGTGTGTGAGGATGTTAGGGGAGGGGGATCTTCATGGACCTTCTTGACCCACTCTTAACTCTAACAAGGGCTTACATGCTGCATCATTATGTGGTAGGAAAGGCCCCAAATTACCACTCAGAGAAATAGGAACCATGCCCATCACTATTTTTACAGTCGGGGAAACTGAGGCAGAGAGTGGTTAAATGACATACACAAGGTTACATGGCTAGTAAGTATTTGAGAGGTAGGATTTGAACTCTAGTCTTACTGTGCTGGCTAGCTGGGTGACCTTGACTAAGTCCTGTCCCCTCTGGTCCTCAGTTTCCCTGCGTGTAAAATAAGGGGTTAGAGTAGAGTTTCTCTAAGATTCCTCCCAGTTCCCACCTCTGGCCCCAGGCCTCAGTCTTTGGTCATCTATGATCAGTATAACCTCTGTCCCATTGCTCAGTACTAGCCACCTGTGGGGGATCCGAGGCAGGTCTAACCATGGGCTAGATTTGTGTTTCTGATACAGGGACAGACCTTGAGTTTGAGGGAGATATGCTATGTCCACAGGCCTATATCGGGGCAGAGGTCAAGGGCTACTGCATGCCTTGAGGCACGAGACACACCGAGTGTCCACAGGCCAGACGCCTTCCCTCTTTCTTAGGTACTGATCCAGTCTCTTGATGCAGGGAAAGAATTCTGAACTTGAAGGCTGAAATCCCAGGCTGGCTATTTGCTACCGGCATGAGCCGAGGCAAGTCTTTCTCCCTGTTGGCTTCCATTTCCCTGACTGTGAAAGGAAGAGGTTGGCCTCAGTGACCACTAAGGTCCTTCCCAATTCTGGGTCTGTGCTCCTTTCTGTGACCTGGAGAGGAGACAGCGGGAGAGTAAGCCCTTCATGATGCACTGAGGTCATGAAGGATGGAGAGGTCCGGAGTGAGGCCTCTGGCCTGTTTGGCAGCCCCTGCTGGAGAATTCAAGGGAGAACATGACCTGAGAGTCAAGGAGGAAGCATGAGAGGGTTGGCACATGCACAGCGAGGACACATATCAGTCATCTGGTCAGCCAGCACTTATTAAGCACATACTCTGATCCAGGCACTGTATGAAGCTCTGGGATGAAAAAAAGGCAAAAGCCATGTACAAACAAGGTTAGGCTAACTTTCAACATATTCTGACGCTTTTCCAGCAGGTAAGCAGAGACCATCCACCATGGTGAGGAGCCGGGGAATGTGTGGAGCTTTCTGTTTTCCCTCGCTGGTGTGTGGCTCATCGCCTCCTCTCTCTCACCTCCTCTCTCTTACCTCCTCTGAATCATGGGTTGGAAGATTCTGGTCACATCAAGATGCTGAAGCCTCTGTTCTTGCCCTTGGTATCTATCCTTTCTATGTGAAATCCTTCTTTGGCTCTGTCTGCATTTTATATTAAAGAAGAAAAATCAGTGGGTCAGGACAAAAGTGACCTATGTAAACCCAGGAGATTTCTCACAAAGGTAGGACATTATAACTTGGGGAAGAAATAAAATGCCCGATTACACGTCCATCTCACTTTCCTGGTAAGAATCACAGGATACAGGTCCTCAGTAGGAGGGTCAATAAGGCAGGAGCAGTTGGAGGATTAGAGATAAGAAATATGGACAGGGATAAGATCATATTTCAGATGGAGAAAATGCAACCGAATCTTTTAGCTGAGCAGATACTGAAGCCAGCTGTCATGCTTAGAGGGAGAAAAGGAAGGGTGCCAGAGAAATCATGGAGGGGGATAGGATAGTTCTTGACAGTTGACTGGATGTGAAAGGTTAACGGGGAGGGGAGATCGAAATGCCTGCAAGGATGGAGGTGGTGACTTGGAGAAACAGAAATTTGGAACAGGGGCCCATTTACAGGGGGTGACGATGAAATCTCTTTTGGACATGCTGAACATGAGGCATATCCAAGTGGACATTTCTAGCAAGTAGATGGATGTATGAGTCTGAGTCTGAGGAAAGACTGGGAGTCATTCAGAAAACTGCCAGGAATCTCCCTATGTCTCACTTTCCCCAGGGCTTACAGGACTTGCAGTAAGCCTATGACCACCTCAGAAGAAATCCCTCCCAGATCTATTCAGGCCCACCTTTAAGAAAACTCAGCAAACAAAAGGTGATTTAGAAACAGATGAGAGGGAGTAGAGAGAATCAGAGAATCTCAGTCTATCAATTATCATGCATTTGTTTAGTGCCAAGAGCTGGGGATAAAAGTACAGTGAATGTCATAATCCATACTCACAAGGACCTTCCAGTCTATCGGGGAGATGACACTGCATCAATGTACAGTGAATGGATAGAAATCACTAGGAAGCAGTCAAATCCAAGGTGGTTTGGGAGGGAGATCAGGACAGGTGGCTTCACGAAGAGGGTACTACATGTGTGGGAGGGACCTCAAGGCCACCTTATCAAGCTCTATCCAGTGCTACCACTCTCTAGTATATAGGTGGTCTTCAGTCTCTTCTTGAAGACCTCTGGTGATGGGGAATTCACTACTTGCTGATGTAATCCATTCTACTTTTCAGTAGCCTCGATTGATAGGACTCTTTCCTTCAGGTTGAAAAGTGACAGCCTTCAAATGCTGTTGGAAGGGATGTCTTGGGCAGGGCTGGGGGATACTTGACAGTGAGTTGGGCATTGAACACAATTGGATGGGAGTGTTGACTCCCCAAGCACTCCAAGAGACATTAGCTTCTGACTCACATTTTTTTCCTACAAGTTGGAAACATCTGAATTCTCTTCAGACCCCTCCATAAGCCTGGTCCTCTGGACCATTAGGTGTTTTCAATTCTATTCAATGTAGTAAACATTTAGTAAGTAGCTATTACTGTACTAAAGCACTGGGGATGCAAAAAGAGGCAAAAGACAGTCCCTAACCTCCAGGAGCTTACAGTCTAATGGGGGAAACAACATGTAAATAAACATACAAACAGGCTACTTACAGAATAAATAGGAAACAATTAACAAAAAGAAGGAACTAGACTGAAGTGGGCTTGGGGCAGTTTTCCTGTAGGAGGTGGGATTTTAGCAGAGACTTAAAGGGAGCCAGGGAGGTCAGCGGTCAGTGTGAGGAAGGAGAGCATTCCATGAATGGGAGACAGCCAGAGAAAATGCCTGGAGCTAAGAGAGGGAGGGCCTTGTTGGTGGAACAGCCAGAAGTCCAGTGTCAATGGAGAGAAAAGTGTGGAGGGAGGTGTAAGAAGATTAGGAAGGGGAGAGGGGGCCAGCTTATAAAGGGCTTTGAATGCCAAGCAGAGCACTTTGTATTTGTTTCTGGAGTTTACTAAGTAGAGGGTGACATGGTCAGACTTGTGCGTTAGAAAAATCACTTTAATGGCTGAATAGATGATAGACTGGAGTGGAGAGAGAGTTGAGGAAGGCAGACCTCCTAGCAGCCACTGCAGTAGTCCAGGTGTGAAGTGATACGGATCTGCACCAGGGTGGGGGCAGGGGCCGAGGAGAGAAGGGTCATATCTGAGAGATCCTGCAAAGGTGAAGTTGATAGATCGTGGCAACAGCTTGGATGGAAGGGTGGGTGAGAGTGAGGAGACCAGGATGACTCTTAGGGTGGGAGCCTGGGGGACTGGGAAGAAGTCAGTGTCCTCTAGAGTAACAGGGAAGGTGGGAGGGAGAAGGGTTTATGGGGAAGGATAATATGTTCAGTTTTGGACATGTCGAGCTTAATATGTCTATTGGACATCCAGTTGGAGATGTATGAAAGGTAGCTGGAGATGAGAGATTAGAGGTTGCCAGAGAGATTGGGGCAGGAAAGGAAGATTAGAGAGTTATCAGCACAAAGAAGGTAATTAAATCCATGGGAAGTGATGAGATCATCAAGTGATGTAGTCTAGAGGAAGAAGAGAAGAGGACCCAGGATGGGACCCTGAGGGACACCAGTGGTTAGAGGGTGTGATCTGGAGGAGGAGTGGTCAGAGAGGGAGGAGCAGAACCGGGGGTGAGTGGGTGAGGAGTATCCTAATGACCTAGAGAGAAGAGTATTCAGGAGGAGAGAATAAACAGTGTCCAAGGCTGCAGAGACTCCAAGGAAAATGAGGGTGGAGAACTGGGTTTGACAACTAAGAGATCATCGGTCACTCTAGAGAGAACTGTTTCAGTGGAACCATGAGGTTGAAGCTGGATTGTAAGGGGTTAAGAAGAGACTGAGAGGAGAGAGTGGAGGCCCCTAGTGTAGACGGCCCTTTGGAGTTTAGCTACAAAAGGCAGAAGAGATAGAGGACGATAGCAGGCATGGAAGGGCCAGGTGGGGTTTTTTTTAGGGTCAGAAGACATGGGTGTGTCTGTAGGCAGGAAGGAAGGAGTCAGTAGAGAGGGAGAGACTGAAGACAAATGGAGGGGAGGGTGATGGGGGCGGCAGTCTGGTGGAGGAGATGGGATGGAAGGGGATCGTTTGAATAGACAGAGGGGTCAGCCTTGGTCAGGAGCGAGGCCAGGCCATCATGCAACACAGGGGTGAAGGAAGAGAGGGGCAGAGGGCACCTGAATTTCATGGCCTTCTCCTTTGTTTTTCTACTTTCTGCATGTGAAGCCTGGAGATGCCCTGAATACTGAGAAGGATGGAGATGGAGGCAAACTGAGTAAAGCCAGACACACGCAGTAGACTAACAGGTTTAAATGAAGGCAGGAGAGGCTTCAGGAGACACGAGCAAGGAAAGAGGCTGGGCACTGGGTCCTAGGTCCTCATCTCTGACTCATCACATCTGGGACCTTGGACAGCTCCTGCTGGTCTCCTCACTCCAACATACACTAATGGGACCAGAGCCACCTCAAAGCCAAAGGGGATGCCTCAGGGCTTTGTGAGCTTCCCCTTCTGGGAGGTCTTCAAGCAAAGGCTGGAGGCCCACTTGCCAAGTATATTGGGGTGGGGATTCCATTTAGGTGGCACTGTGGATAGAGCGCTAGGCCTGGAATCAGAAAGACCTGAGTTAGAATCCTACCTCCAACACTGACTAGCTGTGTGACCTTGGGCAAAGCATTCAACCTCTTCTCAGCTCCCTTGACTCTAAAAGAGGGATAATAATAAAATCTGCCTCCTAGGACTGTTGTGAGTATCAAATGAGATAATGTTTGTAAGACACTTAGCACCTGCCACATAGTAGGCACTTAAGAAATGCTTTTTTCTTTGCTTTTATACTCTAGAGGCTTTTCCTGCCCCCTCAATGCCAGTGCTTTCTGTCGGTTGGTTGTCTGTAGTTAATCCAGCCTACATCTTATTTGTAAATGGTTGCTTGCATTCAGTCTCCTCCATTAAATTCCTCAAGAGGAGGGACTGTTTGGGTGGGGTTTTTTTTTTTTGGCCTTTCTTTGCATTCCTAGTACATAGAGCGGTCTCTGGCACATGGTGGGTCTTTAACATGTACTTTTTGGCTACATGATTTGGACTAGATTACCCCATCCACCAGTCCTGGCTACGAAGATGGGAGAGCAGAGATTAGCTGGGTTCTGCTTGGCCCCAGAGAGCCCAGCCACAGCTAAGGGTGGGTAAGCTGCACAGACAGATTCTACCTCTTCCTGTGGGGAGTTGTTCCAGAGTGGAATGAGTTGCATCTCGTAAAGGGAGCTTCTGCCCAATCTCTGGAGGTCTCTGAGCAGAAGCTGGACAGTGGCTCCTTGGGCCTGGTGTAGGCAGGACTCTTCATTAGATGAGATGCCTCAGATGGTCCTTCTGGTTCGGAGGTACTCCTCTCTTCTCTCTTCTACAGAACTGTGATTCTGAGGAAGGACTTCATGACCTTCCTAGAAATCCAAGACTACAGAGAATCACCCTGTGCAGTTCCATCCATTTGCTCCAAAGCTAGAGCCTTGTGGCCAGTTGTGGGAAGCTGTGATTTTCCAGTGATCCAGTGTTGGGGGTCAGCCCCATCCTGCTGCAGAGCAAAGCCTTGCTGAGTGGGCTTGGTCCACTTTGATGTGCTGTTTCCTTTTCTGCTCCCCCTCCCACCTGGTGTCTTGGTTATTTTCAGGCCACTGGGGAGGAGAGAAGAAAACATTATTGGGCCCAGGATGCAGCCAAAATAGGCCTTGTTAGCACTTGAGTTCTGGTGCAATACAAATTCACAACCAACTGCTGAAGGTCTGGGCACAAAGCCATTCTGTGTGGGGGAGCTTGGGGGCTGGTGCCCTAAATAACCCAGCGCCTGTCAAAGGTAAGCACAAGCGTGTGGCCAGCTGGCTTTTATGCCAAGGGCACTGAAAGCCAGGGCCTGGAGACCTTTGGCATTTGGGGCCTTTTAGTGGGATTTTTTTCATAGCAATCCAGAATTTAAGAGCCGGAAGAGACCAGAGAACATAGAACAGAGGACGTCGGAGCCAGGGAGGAGCTTTATAATCCCCCAGTCCAAGTGCCCATTTGGTAGATTATCAGACTCAGGCCTGATAGGGGTAAGGGGCTTGCCTGTGGTCACCAAGCAGGAAATGCAGGGCCTGGGCTTCAGGCGCAGTTCTCATTCCACTGCTCCATGCTGGCCAAGGCCGCTTGAGGCTGTGGGAGTTCCTTGACTAGGTTTTGAGATGGACAACAGCAGCCAGAACCTTGCCTGAGCCTGGTGCTGGGGAGACGAGTCAATTTGGGGATTTATGGCAGAGGATCAAAGAGCTTAGGGCTGAGACGACCCTTGAAACAGAGAGCAGCTGAGCATCTGGACTGAAAATCCACAGCTGTTTAGGTGGAAACAGGCCCAGGGAGTACCCAGGTCACACAGCTAGTACATAAGAGCCCCTGGTTGGTGCCCAGATCCCTACCCTCACTCCACTCTTTTTTCCTCTCTACCTAGCATGTTGGTTAAGCCTCTGGCTAAGGACATTAGGGCTCCCACCAATACCCATGTTGTCTCTTCAGCCTGAGGATGGTGAGGGGGAGGCCATCTCCTTAGTCATGGCCTCTCCTGGATGAATGTCAGACACAGAATGGTTGTACAGAAGAGTGTCAGAAGCAGAGACCGCTGGATGTAAGAAGTGAGTTGTCAGGGAGTGACCACCCCCTCACCCCCCTCTCCCATCTGTAGAATGAGGATGGTAATAGCACCTCCCTCCCTGGATCTTTGTGAGGACAGATTTGTAAAGTGCTTTGCAGACTACAGAACAATATAAATGCTGCCCATTGAAGGCTGCCATTTAAAGCTGTCCAGCTTGGACCCTTCTGACATTTCCAGTCTTCACAGCTCTGTGCTCTGGCACTCAGGGACTCTGCACAAGCTCTCCGTCATATCTGGACTTCTCCTCCTTCTTGTTTTCGGACACAGCTCCACACCACCTTCTGCAGAAGCCCTTTTCCTTTGCCAGTTAATGCTGGTGCCTGCTGAGAGATTCTGTCCCTCCTGTCCGGGACGTACCTCGTGGGCATGCAGTGACTTACATGCTGCCCACTCCTTGCAGTGCCATCTTTCTGAGGACAGGGGCCTTTCTATCTCTGGCACTGAGCTCAGGGTCTGGCATAGAGTTTGTGCTTAATAAACATTTGTTGACTGATGACCACTCCTTGCTGGTCTGGGGAGCTCTGCGGAACAGGCAGCTTTCTTCAGAGGAATAGAGAGCCAGCCATCATGTCCTAGGTGGCAGTGGATGGCAGTGGCTGAAGATGGGGGCTGGCCTCTGTTAGCACTTCTGTTTCTTCATGTTGTTTTGGGGGTCATTTGGGTGTCCCCGACAGGAGACACTTTTCCCTAATTGATGGCAAGGGCCCACGGGAAGACTAAATGCTTCATTAAGCTAAGAAGGCACATCTGCAGGAGGACCAAAGCCAGATGGGGACGTGCCCCAATAACAGTGTTCACAGAAGCCGCTGGAGAGACTGCATTAACTTTAATGAGTGTTAAGTAACTTCAATTATTTACAAGACTATTTTTTCAAAAAGTTACCTCTGAAGCCACAGAAGCCTGATGTTTCTGCTCACGTTGGGAGGACTGATGAACCTCCTTCTGCACTGGGGAAGGGGGCTCAGATGGGTGGCCCAGGAGTTCTCTGGCTTCAAGCCTGGGAAGAATGGGGGGCTCCAGACCCACCAGCCCCCTGTCTGCTGCCTTGATCCGAGTCCCAGCCCCAGGCTCCTCTGCAGGGAGCTGCTGCCACAATGGTCATGGCCTACTTTGTTCTCATTTCATTTGGTGGGTGGGGGGGCGGGGGTGGGGAGGGAGCTGCCGTCCTGGTCCCAATTCTGAGTTACCAGGAGGAGCCAATTGGGGAAATGGGAGCGACAGGAATCTTCACGTAGAGCTGAGCTGAGAGTCCCTGATAGGAGAAAGCAAAACCAGAAAGGCTGGACCATACCTGTCACCTAGGAAGAGAATGAGCCTGGAGGTCAAGCAGAGAAGAGGACAGAGCCCATGAACTGAGACTCCCAAAGCAGTACCTGTAGGGGCCAGAGGAGGGGAAGTGGGAGAGGGTCTGAGCTAGGGCTGAAGAAACTTTTAAATTAAAAGGCCAAACCTCAGCTGCTTCCCTGGATATGAAAGGGAAAGGGAAATGGTCTAGCCCAACCCCTTAATTTTATAGAGAGAGAAACTGAGATCCAGAGAGGGGAAGGGACTGGCTTAAGGCAATGTAAGCAGCAGTTGGAAAGCCAGCATTTGAACCCAGAGCCTCTGACTTCAAATCCAGCCCTTCTCCTCTTTTCCCTCACAGGATCCTTGATGAGGCCTTGGGTAGAGGAATTGTTTACCTACATGTTGTGAGATATCATGTTGTCTCTTGGGAATCTATGTTTAAAATGAATGGTGCCTCTTCTCTCTTCTCCCTGCCAGTCCTGCCTCCACGGCCCAGTGCAGGCCCTCTTAGGAGAAAGCCACAAGCCCTGGACTCTGTGGTGCCTGCAGGGAGGAAGCGAGGGAGCCAGCTGCTGGCCAAGGGCCCTTCTCTGAGTGACATGGATTCTGGGAGTCCCTGGACTCTGGCTTGGTGTGAAGCCTTCTTTACCTAGGCTGCTCTCTGGCCAAATATGGCATAATGTTATCTCCTATGGCTGTGGTGGTTAAGGACCAAAATGATCCAGTTCCTTCCTACAGAAGAGCTCAGAAAAGACTCAGGATTCTATTATCATAGGTGGGACTTAGCCCAAATATGGCCCCTAAGTTGTTTTTTTTTTTTTAGTTTTTGAAGGAAGGCAGAGTCCCTCTAATGCACTCATATACACTTATAAGCAGGAATTGAGTAGGAATCAAAAGGAGCTTCCAGCCCCAAGTCAGAGAATTGGCTGAGGCTGTGAGTCAGTACCATGAAAAACCTCAGACAAAAGAAGGCAATCTCTGGGCTTTTGGTAGCTTTTGCTGGTGTGGTAGAGCAGACTGGTTGGCTGGGCACCAAGGCGTGAGCCTCAGAGCCCCAGCCTCCCGTCGGGGAGAGGCTTTCTAGCAGATGGCAGCAGGGCAGGGCAGCTGGCCCCGAGGAAGCAAAAGATCAGAAGCCCAGCAGATGGTAGCAGAGACCCACTCAGCAGCCAGGAGCCCAGCAGAAATGCTGAGAGGAGGCTTCGAAGCCTGACACAGCTCACAGCCAAGAACAGCCCCTGATTCAGTGCCCAGCCGAGAGCAATGGGATGATATCACCAAAGTCAGTCAATGAATATTTATTAAATGCCTACTGTGTGCCAGGCACTGGGCTAAGTGCTTTTTACCAGTAGTATCTCATTTCATCCTCAAACTCTTCAAGGCAGGGTCTTTTATCTCCATTTTACAGTTAAGGAAACTGAGGAAAATAGAATTTAATTGGCTTGCCCAGGGTAACAGCTAGTAGGCTAGATTGAACTCAGGTCTTCCTGACTCCAAGCCCACTACTCTGTCCACTGTGCCACCTGCTTCTACAGTATACTTGCCCTTTCCCACAGGTGCTGTGGTAATCTGTGAGTCTTCTCCATGGATTCATGGAAGTGAGGGTGTTTTTTTGTCACTTTATTTGATGAAATGTCTTTTGTTTTGAACCATAGTGCTCCGGTTGATAAAAGTAAACACACCAGTGGGGGCTCATGAGCTAGGTTTGAGTTCGCCGTGCATGCTTCCCCTTCTTGTGCAGATCTTGTCAATGTCCACAAGGTGGGCTTTGTGAGAAACAAAGGAGATCATATTTGCCTGGCACACAGTAGGTGCTTCCCAGTAGGTGTGTCCCTTCCCTCCCCCATTCTCCACCCTACTGGCATACCTGGTTGTGGTTTTCAGTTTTTGATAAATGGGATGGCTGATGGCAGAGCCTTGAACCTGGCTTCCTGAGAGCCCACCTTGATTTCTGGCTCTGGCACTTACCCCCTGTAACCTTTAGTATGACCTAGCTTCCCTAACCCTGCCCCCCCCCCAAACCTGGGTCTTTTGCCTCTAAGCCTAGCCCTGCTGGTGAACCTGAGCTATGGCTGCCCCCTGCCCTAAGCTCCAGCCCAGCAAAGACCCTCATTTCCCCAGGAAGGCTGGCCTGCCTGGTATCCTCAGCCCCTCCTCTGCCCCTGTCAGTCTCCCCTCATCCCCTCTCATTGTGCTGACCCTGTCATTCCCCTCTCAGCCTCCCAACCAGGGACCTCTCTTTAGCCTCGGTTTTATTTACAGGCCCTCTCAGAAGAGAACAAGAGACAAGGCCAAAGCAGAATTAATTTGATTTTGAATTAGTGCTCAATCTTTGGGGTCATGTGGCTGGGGTAATTGAGTGGTATTAATTAGCATTTTCTTTTAATTAACTTTGCATATGCCAAGTCCACCAGCAAACACCCCATACAGGAGGATGACTTGGCCTGAGGACCTCTCTTAAGGACCTTAGAACAGTCATTATTGAGGCTTCCATGGGCCAGGGCTCCCCAGACTCTGCTCCCTGGAGTCCCCAGGTCCTTCACACGACTTCTGAGTTGACTGTGAGCCAGTCACTGCGGGGTACGGGTCCCAGCCCCTTTCCCTCCCTGCCCTGTTCCATGGCCTGGGCACCCAATCCTGGACCTTTCCCAAATCTCAGCCTGGACTCCTCACTTAGCCCGTTGTGATTGCTCCACCTTGGGAGATGGGTTTGTGTGACTGGATGTCAAGGTGTGGGGGGATTGAGGACAGCATAGAGGCTTGCTTTGAAGATCCTGGGGCTATGTGGTGGAGGCTGCCCATCTCCTATAGTCATTTCCTTGTGGCCCAGGAAGGTCAACCCCACTTGGCACAGCTAGGCCTGAGCCTCCAGCCCTCTAAGGAAGGCCAGGATCCTGCTTATCAAAGAAGCATGGTGATGAGCAGCCAAAGACCATCCCAACTGTCTGACCCCAAATCCTCAGGGGTTAGGCCAGGGAGCAGGAGCTGGGTGCAGAAAAGCTGACTCTGCTGAGCTTTTCCCACAGAGACCTCCTTTCATGGGGCCTTGAAGGAACCTGGGAGTAATGGGTGGGATGGAACTCCAGGGAGCTGATTCCTCAGAAGCAGAAGTTGGAAAAGGAGAGATGGGGCTTCATCACATCTGGATAGGCGGGGAGTGGGGCAGGAGCAGGGCCCAGGATGAAGGGTATGCTTAGACCCACTGCCCTGGGGACCATGGAGACACAGAATGATGGGACAAGGTTTGTGTAAAGCCAGGCTACCTTCATTCCACAGCATTGGGGGAGGCCCTTAGCAAGATCAAAGGATTCATTCCTTCATTCATGCATTCATTCATTCATTCATTCATTCAGGTGCCTAAGGTAGATAGGTGACTTGCCCAAGGTCATACAAGTATCAAAGGTGGGCTTTGAATCCATGAAGGGCCTCATTATGGGAGCTCAGCAGAGTTACTGGACCTGGATTTATTGATCTGGGAATCAACATATAGTCACAGAACCAAAGATACAAGAAAGGAGCCTGGAATATAAACAGGACTTAATCAAATCTCTCTTCACAAATGACCTGGGTGTAGGTGCTGGGGCTGCAGGGCAGGTGCAAATTTGACTGTGGAGGTGTTGCTGTCTGCGGTGGGATGGAAGTCATGACTGGACCATGGCTCTGGATAGGGTCACCTCATTTTAAAGAAACAGGAAGGTTGTGGGGCAGGGTTGGTGGTGTGCAGAGTCACACATTCAGAAGGTCTTCTCACTCGAGGAAATCCAGAAATGGGGAAAGCAACATGGGGAGCATTCGGCAGAAGGTCAAAGGGGAGGGAAATGGGGATTTTGTCTGTGGAGTATACTGTAGACTGCCTGGACACGCCCCCCCCACCCAGTTCCCCACCCCCAAGCCCTCAGGCAGGTGGCAGACACTGTTTCCAGAGGAAGTCTATTTCCTCTTTGGGACAGCTCTCTTTGCAGTCAATAATACATGTCAGAGCTGGGTTTTGAACTCAGGACTTTCCTGCTTTGCCCCTGGTTGCCTCCGAAGAAAGCCTGGAGCCAGACTGGACAGCCTTGAGTTTCTGGCTGAGGACTCCTGCTTTGTCCCCCCACCCCTCCCCAGGGGTTTCTGACCTGAGGATCGCCCTGGATGTTGTTATTTAGGGATCTGGAGCCTTCTATCTTCCTGATTTTGGGGTTTGGGGCATCTGTCTTCTCAACATCCAACCACACCGTGCAGGGGCTGGGAAGAGCAGAGCCATAACTCTGTCCAGGGCACCCAGCCCTTTCTTAGAGTGATTGGTCTGAGGCAGCTCTTCATTAACCTTTCGAGTGGTAGAGCTTTTCTGGAGCCCCTCACTCCCCGCTCAGTGAACTGCTGTGGCTCCCTGCTGCCTGAGGGACCAGATGTAAACACCTGTTTGACCTGGCTCTAAACGTCTTCTTGCTATAGCTCACACTCAGCAACCATCTCCATCTCCATCCTTTGCCATTGAGTCCCTAGTAGCCTTCAAGCCTCACTTCTACAGGACCTGACTCCACGCCCTAGCTGCCTTGCCTCTCCCCGCAGCAGCTCATGAGGCGTGTGCATGCGCGCGCGCACACACACAGGTATACACCCCCTCACCCGTGTGGGCGCGCGCACGTGCACACACACACACACACACATACGTGAGAGTCCTCACCCCACCACCTTCCATGTACTTTGGATGGGTTTCTTGGGGCACATGTGGTCTTCCCTCAAAGGCAGGCACACTGAAGGCACTTCAATAAATGCATTCTGACTGGTAACTGGATGGCTCTGCCGCCCCCGAGTATGAGCTCAGATCCAGCGTGTGGATCCCATCAAAATGCTGTCAGGCAGTCAGTCAGTAAGTGTGATGGGAGAGGAGAGATACATAGTCTGAAAACAGGCACCCTGTATTTGTGTCTGAGCCAATGACACATTGTGTGCATAGAAAATACCCAGGAAGCCATACTGACATTGGAGGGGTCGGTCCTAAAGACTGGGTGGGTCTGTGGGTCTGGGGGCTGATGTTCCCCTGCCCCAGACTCTCTTTTAGCTTCTCACATCTTTGGTCCAGATCCCTCAGCCCCTGGGAGGAGTGGGTAATTTGGTCAGACTGTCCACTTCCTACAGAGACCACTCAGTGACCTCTCCTGGCACCAAAGGAAGCCCTGGAGTCAGGACGCTTACTGGCTGTGTGACCTGGGCAGATTATAGAACCACTCTGGCCTTCAGTTTTAGGTTCTACATGTTGAGGGGGTGGGCTTGGTGATTTCCAAGGTCCTCTCAGTTCTAGAACCATGAGGCTGTGAACTTGAATGCCTTCTGGCAATGTGAGTTTTTATTATTCAGTAGCTGGTTAATAGAGATTTGTTGGGATAGGGAGGGAGGGCCGAATTAGGATGCCTCTTCAAACCTGGATGACAGTTTGGCAAATCTCCTTAGACTTCAGGATCCTAGAGTTAGAGTCATGAGGGACCATGGAGGTCTTCTAGTTCATCCCCCATCCCCATGTTGCAGATGGGGAAACTGAGGTGAGGGAAAGTGACCCTGCCCTCAAGCTCACAGGAGTAGTAAACTGTATGTTTCTTGGATGTATGTAATTGTATGCAGTCTGCTGAATTTGACTGTGAGCTCCCTGAAGGCAGGGTCTTCTTTGTATCTCTGGTGTTTGGCACAGAGCCTGGCACATAGTAGGTGCTTAATAAATGTGTGTTGCCTAAATGGCTGTCTAAATGAAGTGTTAGCAGAGGGGATTCCTGTTGGCCTGGAGACCTCTCAAGTCAGGGCTTCTGGCCCAGCTCACCTGCTGTGACCGTCAGCAGGAGGCCATCCCAGACTGGCCACTCTCAGACAGCCTTCTGCCAGCATCGTAGAGACCTCTTAGTCCCTGGTTATCAGCTTGTTGTCTCCCCTATTACAGTGAGATCCTTGAGATCTGGGGCTGTATTTCTGCTTCTCCTTGTGTTCCCTGTGCTTAGCACAGTGTTTGGCACATAGTAGGTGCTGCATTGATGCTTGCTGACTGACCTGCCCAGATCCAGGGCTTCCCAGTATTCTCCCTTGGGGCCCAGCACCCAGCACCAATAACTGCATTTATCACATTCAATTAAAGTCCTAGGGCCCAGGGAAATGAGATTTTCTTTCATTTACAATGGATTTCGGGTCCTATTCAGCTGTAATCCAGTCATTGTGAGAGCTGCTTCAAGGCGCCTCATTTCCCTAGCTCTCCAGGTTCCCTGTTGGGTCAGACCCTCCCATTTCTCCATGTGCATCGATTGCTCACCGCAGGGAGGGGCTGGCTAGAAAGGTCGATTCTGTTCTGTGCCATATCTGTCTCTCACCCTGTTTTAGATGATGCGGAGGGTTAGATTGGAAAACTCACAGATTACAGCAGCTGCCAGGCAGGCAGTGACTTTATTTCATTTAAAATCTCATATCCAGGCCAGACAGAGCCATCTCCCCAAAGCAGAGCATTTTCAGCATGAGCACAAATAGACGGGCCTTTTGTGCCTGAACTGGTGGGCTCCTTCCCTCTTGTGCCCCTTCGAGCAGCTGATTTCCCACCCCCTTCAGGGCTCAGCTCACCCCTGGCTCAGCCCAGATCTATGCCTTGCTTGCCTCCTCTGACCTCCCTGGTCCTGCCTGTGCCCCTCAGGGGCCACTTGATCACGATTATGTGTGGGCCCGTGCCCTCAGAACTGGCAGGGACATTGGGCAAAATGGCATTGCAGGGGTTCAGGTCTGGTAGCAATGTGTGGAAAGCACTGAGCTGCTCTCCCTTCCACCCTGTCCAGGGGCATGGTCATCCAGGTGCACCTGGTGGTTATGGGGAGAGTGCTTTGTAAACCCCCAACCCTGCCAGAAACAGGAGCTGTTTTGTCCGTTATTGGTGGTTTTGTCTCATTCGTTGCCTGCCTGGTCGGGGGCCTCCATACAGGTAGGGCCATGTCTGCTTCATCTTGTCCGTGCCCCCATGCCCTCTAGTGCCTAGCATCAATCTGAAAATGCTCCTTGAATGACATTGAAGCATGTATTCTCTCATTCATGTGTGTGTGTGAGTGTGTGTGTGTGGGGGGTTGTCTGTGGGAAGGCTTCTGACAATGCTTTCAGCTCCAGCCTGTTCACACGCCCGCTCCAGCGCCCACGGCAGTCAGGCTTCAGAGGTGGGATTTCATTGACTGTTCCTTGAAAGTTGGAGCTAAGTTTTGGAGAAAAGAGCGGATGTTGCTGATGTGCTGTCGGCTTGGCCCCCTGAGGCTCGGGCTGGGACCCAGGCACGTCCTGGCCCAGAAAGCAGCTGCGCTGCAGGAGTCAGCGCAGGAGCCCAAAGCCCAGAACAAGCCGAGGAATCCTTAATGAGCTGCTTGCGATGTGCCTGCACTGGTTTTCTAGAGAGACCTTGGCTGTCAAAGGCAGCCAGTGTGGCCACCACCTCTGCCATCACAATCGTGGCCGCCTCTGCTCTCCAGGACAGTGGCAGCTAAAGCCTCCAGGAGCTTGCCCAGCCCCAGGCCAGCCCCTCACTGGGCAGGGGGGTAAACAGGTCCCAAGAGGGGAAGGACCCTGTCTCACACCACCCAGCTTGTTATTTACACAACTCCATCTCTCTCTCTCCTCTCTTGTCTCCCTCCCTTCCTCTCTCTCTCTCCCCTTCTCTCCTCTTTCTCCCTCCTTTCCTCCCTCCTTTCCCCCCTCCTCTTCTCTCCTCTTTCCCTGTCTCTCCCTCCTCTCTCTTTTTTTTCCCTCCCTCCCTTTCTTCTCTCTCTCTCTGTCTCTGTCCCTCTCCCTCTCTTTCTCCCTCCCTCCCTTCCCCTCTCTGTCTCTCATTGTCTCTGCCTCTGTCTCTCTCAACTCTGGACCTTCACTAATGTCATTTCCTATGCCTGGTATTCCTGACCTTTGTCTCCTCCTAAAATAATTTGTTCACTTAAAGGCACAGCTCAGTGCTCCTTCCTCCATTCTCCCCCTCCCTTCAAGAAAAAGCAATCCTTCCTTCCTCTGGGGCTTCCTCCCTGCCCCACCCCCAACCATGGGATTTTCTTTGTGCTTGTCTTTAGAGCATTTATTACATTTCATCATCATCTTTGTCATCAGTCACATTGCCACAGTGCCCTAAGGATTCCAAAGCCAGTTGTCCAAGAAAGCCAGCTGACCTTGACATGGGAGGGAGAGAAGCTCATTTGGCCCTTCCATCCCCACCAGCTACTTTCCCAGATCTCTTGTGGCTGGACTCATTGAGAAGGTCATCTACAATTGACCCCACACTTCCTGTCCTCTCATTTTCCTCAATTCTCCATAGTCCGGCTTCCAACTTCATTATTCAACCATAGCTGCTCTCTTCAAAGTTACCAAGCATCCCTTAATCACTAAATTTAATGGCCTTTTAAATTCTCTTCTCTCTAGGTTTTTGGGACATCCTTGTTGAAGGAGAAAAAACCAGGGATTCAGGAATCCCAAAACTAAAGTTCCCAGGCCTGGAGTTCCTGGTTGAGGGGGAGTGCCCCTCAAGGACCTGAGTACTGGAGAGGTTTGTGGCCATCTGGAATGAATTCACAATCTCAAGCGTTCTTTAAGTCAAGTTGGCAAAGATTTATTACCCTTTACAGCAGGCAAGAGTTCTTAGGGAACCTGCAACCTTACATGGGTGCAGGAAAGTTTATATAAGATTTTGGGCTGAAACATGTTAATTAGGTGTTTTGGGGTGGGATTAGGGAGTGGTTAAGGGGTGGTCAGTTCTTAAAGGAACATGCACTTTTTGTATCTACTGCACAGGCTTATTACCTGAAGTTCACTGGTAAATAGCCCAAGGCGGGGCTGCTGGGGGTGTGGTTTTGACTGTGAACCATCACTAAGTTAACTATGGGTCAGGGCTGACTGGGAATATCTAGGTGGCTCTCATCAAATGTCTTGTTAGACAAAATAAATGTAAGAGAGTATACATTTTACTATATCTAGGATATGTATCAGTAAGGTCAGTAAGTAGTAAATATGGTCATGACCCAGTGCACAGCCAATTATCAGTACACAGGCTTGTCTATTGTGAAAGAATAGAGATAAGTGTGTTGGTGGGGCATGCTGCTCTTGAGCTAGAGAGAGTATTTTGAGGCTAGGGAGAGATGAGATTTTAGAACTGGATGTGGTTTTGGAATTGGGGTTCAGACACAGGCACCCAAGCAGAGGCTGTTAGAATTAGGGTCCAAGCACAAGCATCCCAGCACCCCATCACTGCCTAGTTCTCTTCCTCCCTCTCTGACTGCTCCTTCTCTGTCTCCTTGGGTGGATCCTTCTCCAGATCATGTCCTCTAACCATAGGTGTCCCTCAGGGTCTGTCTTGGTCCTTCTTCTCTTGTCCCTCTAGACTATATCACTTAGTTATCTTATCAGCTCCCATGGATTTCATGACCCCCTCTATGCTGGTGATTCTCAAATCTCCCTCTCCTGCCCCAACCTCTCTGCTGACCTCCAGTCTCTCATCTCCAACTGCCTTTCAGATATCTTCAACTTGATGTCCAGTAGACCCCTGAAACTCAGCACATCCAATACACAGCTCATTATCTTTATCTCTAATCCCTCTTCTCTCCCTAAACGTCCTATCACTGTTGAGGGAGCCATCACCCTCCTAGTCCCTCAGGCTCACACCCTAGGAGTCATCTTGGGATTCTTACTCTCTCTTATTTCCCCTTATCCAATATGGTGCCAAGACCTGTCCATTTCTTCTCTGCATTATCTCTCCCATACCCCCCTCCTCTCCTCTGACCCTACCCCCACCCTGGTGCAGACCCTCATCACCTCTGGCCTGGACCATTGCAGTAGCTGCTGAGGGGTCTGCCTGCCTCAATCTTTTCCCATGCCAGTACATCTTCCACTCAGCTGTCCAATTGATCTCCCTAAAATCTACTGCCTATGTCATCCCTCCCTCTTGAATCACCTCTGATGGATCCCTGATCCATCCACTTCAAGATTATATATAAAATCCTCTCTTTGGCATTCTAAGCCTTTCATATCCTGGTCCTGTCTACCTTTTCAGTCTTATACTTTATACCTCAACACACACTCTTCCACCTAGTGACCCTGGCCTCTGGCTGTTCCTCAGACAAGACCTTCCTTCTCTGGGCTCTGGGCATTTCCCCCGGCTGTCCCCAGGCCAGCTTTTCCCTTCTTCCTCATGTCTGCTTCCTGTCTCTCCTGGCTTCCTTCTAGTCCCAACGAAAATCCCATCTTCCTAGGAAGCCTTTTCCAACTTCTCTTAATGCTAGTGCCTTTCCTCTGGGATTATCCCCAGTTTGTTCTGTCTAGGGCTCCTTAGTAAATATATCTTTTTGCAGACTGTCTCTCCCATTAGATTGAAAACTCCTCAAGGACAGGGATTGTCTTTTTCCTCTTTTTGTATCTCCAACACTTAGCACAGGGCCTGGTACCTGTAGATGCTTAATAAATGATGATCGACTGGTTCTGTGTTTTGTTTCTCATTAAGGCTCAGATACTAACAGTAAAGGGCTTCTAGGTGTTGCAGTGAAGAGAGTATTGGGGCTTGGAGTCAGGAGGACCTGAGTTCAAACTTGGCCTCAGACACTTCCTGGCTGTGTGACCCTGGAAATCACTTCACCCTGTTTGCCTCAGTTTCCTAATCTGTAAAATGAGCTGGAGAAGACATTGGCAAACCACTCCAGTATCTTTGCAAAGAAAATTCCAAGTGGGATCATGAAGTATCTGACCTGACTAAAATATCTGTTGTTACAAATAACAGCCAGTGATCCTGATGTCCATGGGGTGGTGGTGAATTCAATTATCCCCCAATTATCCCATCCCACTTAATGTAATTAACACAATGTTCTATACCCTGATACTTTTTCAGGTGAGAACACCTCCCATGAATTGATCACAGGTGTGGAATTAAGTTTGAACATTTAGTTAATCAATTGGGGAAGGAGTAGAGGCTTCAGCTCATTGACTGAAATGAAATGGTCTTCCACAGGAAGGCCATTGGGATGAGTTGAGCAGCCTTGGACACCTTTGGAGGCTTTAGATAAAACAGGAAGACAGTTTGGATTCCAGCCTTTGGGTGCTGACCCAGTTCAGCGGCAGGTCTGAGATCCCTTTTAGGCCCAGATCTATGACCTCATGATTCCATGGCCTCCAAGGACCTGTCCCATTCTAAGAGGCTGTGATTCAGTGGAGGGCTCTTGAAATCATGCCATCCACCCCCTTAATTTCATGTGGGTGGGGAACTGAGAGCTGGAAAGGGGGAGTGACCCAAGGTCATAGAGTGAGTCAGTAGGCAAGTCAGGACAGGCTCCAGTCCTCCAGGTTAGAAGGAACATCCTCTCTATCCCCGTGGTTTGTGGATGGTTTCTATTATCTGGCAAATCCTTTGATTATCGATGGAGCCTAGGTATGACTTAGCCCATCAATGTTAAGTCCTCATGAACGAGGGGCCAGTAAGCAGGGTTCTACCACATTCCCATTTAAACTGAATCCTGGGAGCCAAGCTAGAGGCTCTCTAGTTGAAGTTTGTGGAAGTCCAGCCTGACCTGAGCTAGGGGGTGATGGAGCCCATCATGTTCTCTGGGGTAGGTGGATGTCTTTTCAAGGGAAAGACCATAAGGAATGGAAAATAAGCTACTTTCAAAATGTAAATGGGAATTCTAGTCTCAAGATCTGGGGTCCTCCTGGGCCGTCCAGCCCCCTGCTCCTCTTTGTCCCTTCCTAGTCCTTCTAAGAGACATGCTCCGGAATTGAGTGGTCATGATCATTTCCTTCTCAAGTCTGGAAAAGATGTTCAGAGCAGCTATGGTCAGCCTGGTGCCATCATAAGCCGCAGTCATTGTAAGACATGCGAGTGCTCGCACGTATACACACACGCACACACACACACACACACCCTTTTCAGTTGCAGACAAATCAGATAAAGCAGCTTCTTAGCTCTCAGACTTTATGAGTTATTTCCACAGGGGTTTTTATAACCATTTGGAAGAGAAAAAAACCATACAAGGCAGAAACTGGGGAGGAATGGTGGAATCAGACATTTTCTTGTTCCAGAGCCAATATTTGGGGCAGACAAACAGAGAGGCTGCTGACCAGTGGAGAAGCGGTTTCCTTGACAATGGTGCTAATTGGATTTTTGCTGTATGCAATTGCCCAATTAAGGCATTTTAATGAGTTCCATAAAGGCATTGAGGCAAACAGGTGTGTGGGAAGTGGTTGGTGAGGTCAGAGAGTTCTTCATCGATCACTCACTCAACCAGCCAATTAATCAAGGCTTCTAATGTGCCCACTGGGTCCTCAGCCCTGCTTGGGGTGTTGCTGTTGATATGGGAGACAGAGAGGGCCTGATCCCTGCCAGCAGGAAGCTCATGTCCTAGGGACTGAATCAACCCACCTAGAAGGATGGATGGATAGCTCAACACCCTGGGTGGTACAATGAAGTGCAACCCTTTGATTGAATCCAAATTTCACAGAACAAATCCCCTTCATAAAAGGATCTGTTCTATAAAACTTGGACTCTTTCAAAAGGCCTCTCTCAACGACCTAGAAGGCCACTTGTGGCCTTGAGGCTGCAGGTTCCCCACCCCTGGTCTAGTGGATGGAACACCAGATCTGATGATGCAGAATCATCGCCTGGGAAGAGAAAGGACCCCCAGGGGCATCTGGCAGAAGCCCTATGTGTAGCGATTCCCGTGAGAATGTACCTGACAAGTGGCTCTCCAGCCAGCTTCTTCTAGAAGCCATCATGGAGGGCAAGACCCCATCTCTCAAGGCGGCGCATTCCCTCAGGGCCAGCCACATTGCCAGGAAGGCCTTCTCCTGTGATATTAGAGGGTAGCTTAGACACCTCCTCCCTTGGAGGCTCACCCAGGACTTGGATTATCCTTGGGCTAGTCTGGCTTCTGAAGAGAGGGCTCAGCCTGCTTTTTGAGTTGTTTTTGAGTTAGAGTTCCTGGAAAAATCACTTAAAAGTTGTTCTGGTCCAAAAAGATACTCAATATATTCTGTGGGTGAGGTATAGGACATTGTTTTCCTCCACACAAAAGGAACTCTGAAAACTCCAAGGCTCTATTAACAAGAAATTAAAAAATGAAGTATTAGCCTATTATGCAGGTTATATAGCACATCTCTTATTATACTCTCTGGTGAGGGTGGTATTACAATATGAAATATCATGTGGGACTTTTAAGGAGCCATGAGAGATTGGGCTGGGCACAAAATGTGTGGGCACACAGGTGGATGGCCAGTGTGCTCCCTGGGCGACCTCCCCAGTCAGGTGGCAGTGAAGAAGGCCTCTGCCCTTTGGGCAGACCCCCTCAAGGAACGCTGCTCAGCATGGGCAGCAGGGATAGGTCCCTATCTATATCAGTGGAGGCAGCACCTGCCTCCCTGAAATCCTAGCCCCTCGGTGCTTTGGAATCTATAGGTGCCTGGGTGGATGTCTTAGTGCACTGTTGGGCTTCCGTGAGCTCCGTGAGGGCAGGGGCCAGGTAGCCAGCAAGGCCACTGCGTCCTGAATTTTTCTTGCTGGTCCCATGCTGTGTCCTTCTCAGGATACAGCGGAGGGTCACCAGGCAATTCCTCTCTGAACCCTGCTTCTGAGGGTCTTCCAGCCCTGGAGGTGCGCTCCCCTCTGCCCCAGGCCTCACTGTGGCCCCTGAGATGAGTTTGAGGTGGAGTCTGTCTCAGGGTCCCCTGCATACCATCTAGATGTTAAGCTCCCTCTTGGATGGCCTCTCTCTGGTCTGCCCCAGTTTACCATGGACTCCATAGCTTTCCTGCTTCTTCTCCCATTACCATGGTAACAGAGGTCTGTCACCTCCCAGGCCCCGTAAGAGCTCTTCCTGAGGACAGGAGCAGCTCCTCTCCCCTGCTGCTCATCTGAGGCCTTTGGAGGTTCTGGACTCAAGTCCAGAGCCCTGGGCCTCACCTACAGCAGCTCCTCATTCCAGACATTACAGAAAATGATTCCCTCACGTCTAAAATGCACAACCCTCTGTGACTCCTTTGTCTTCCCCTTGGCCAAGGTCTAGAGAGGTGTTTGGTAGGATCTTCGCTCAAGACCCAGGCTTCCCTCCTCCTTCCCCCCCAGAGCTCTGCAGGCCTCCTTTCCTGAGGGAGGCTCCATCATCTTGCCCGCCCAATCCTTTCCTTTGTCTAAGACCAGTGAAGATGCCTCTTTGGATGCTCCTGAAAGAATGAAGCTTAGGGCCAACCTCACATCACTGTGCCCCAAAGTCTTCCCCCTCAACCCTGGTCCTTTTTGGTAGAGTCATTCACGGAGGGCTCCAGCCAATGAGGGCTAGAAAACTGGCAGGGAAAAGAATGGGTGCTAGATGGAGGCTGGACACATTCAGGTTTTTGGACCTGCCCTGCCCCAAGTGCATACACATGCACACACACACACATACACACACACACACATGTACACGCACATACATACATACACACACACCAGGGGAGACAACATTCAGCACGCTGCTGACCTTCTCGTGTTAGGCCAGCCTGGCCCCTTCTTTGTACCTTCCTCCCAAAGCTCTCTCTACCATCCCAATGACAAATGGGATGGTTTGGGCTCCCCAGCAGGGACAGCCCAGCTCCTTCCAGCCTCTCCATGTTGGTGAAGTCACCCCCGTTGGGAGCGAGGTAAGGTTGGTCTTCTCTGGGCTGCTGGTCCCACCTCATCCCTTTTGGGCTCTGACCATCTGGACTAATTGAACAATTCACAACCATTTATCACAGGTGCCCAGACTTAGAGCTGGGAGGGGCGTGGCGCTTAGGGGCCAAAGTCCAACTCTCTCACCTTTACAGGGGAGAAAACTGAAGCCCAGATAGGTTCTCTGTGACCCCAGTGTTATACAACCATGTTGGAGGCACTCCCAGATGAGGAAAGTCCATTGCAGATCGCTACCCTCTCTGCCAGCAGACCACTGCTGTGAAGGGTTTTGGAGCTGCCTCTGGGGGGCCTTGATTCTCCTTCAGGGCAGGAGTGGGCAGGGCGGCCCTTCCTTCTCTCTCCACCATTTGTGCCACCTCAGCATTCCTCAGTCTTCTTCCTCAGAAGGCCCAAGAACCCCAGCCTTGCTCACACCTCTTCTCTTTGACTCATTCCTTTCCTCCAGCTGTTCTGAACTGGGGCTCTGCTCCTCCCCTCACACTCCTGACTGTGCCCCCCACCCCATCCTCAGGGGTTTGGACATCCTGCCCTTGGCCATCTGCTCAGCCCAGAAAGAGGCAACAGCCCCAGAAAGAGATGGGGGGGGGGTCTCTCTCTCTCTCTCTCTCTCTCACACACACACACACTCATACACACATTCACACACATACTATCATACACATTCACACACACATGTACTCACACACTTGCACACACACACACTATCATACATTCACGTACACACACTCACCATCATACACACATTCACACGTGCACACACATTCGCATACACACACTCACATGCACCACACACACTATCATACACACATGCACCACACACACTATCATACACACATTCACACACACACACTCACACACACTCACACACATTCACACGCACGTATCTTGCCCTCAATATAATCTGATTGGCTTGGGTGACAGCTGTAAAGGGGAACCCTGAAGAGAGACAATCAGACCAGCCCGAGAAGATGCTAATGCAATCAGGCCTCTGGAGAAGAGCAGCAATTTCAGCAGATTATAAATCGTACATTGGTCTGGATCCCACCCGAGGCGGGGAGCTCTTCCTTCCTGGAGGGACAGCCAGCTCTGGCAAACCTCTGGGCTCTTGGGTGCTTCCTCTCACCATGGGCCTGGCCCTGCTGGCTTGGGAGCAGAGACCTGCAAGAGCCCGAACTCACCCCCTCCTCGGGTTCCTGGGAATGAAGGGCATGGACTGGCTAGTACTGTGTCTCCCCCCAGGGCCCTGCCCCCCCCTTCATGGCCAGGCCTGTTCACCCCTTGCTCCGCTGGCCCAAGCATCTTTCCACTGGTAGCCCAGGGGGACTTGAATTGGAAACAATCTACAAGTAAATGTCAGAAAACCAACTTAGAGGTGGACGCCAGACTCGCAGAGCCCTGGGATGGCCACTGAGAGCAGGGCTGTTAGACCAGCAGTCCCCATGTGTGTAGTGTTTACAAAGCCCTTTGCCTGCACCATCTCATTGGAGGTGACTGCCTCCCCTGCCTGCCCATGCCCTAACCTGAGGTTGGCTTCTTCATGCATGAAGAAATGGGAGTGGGGGGCTTGGATTTACCTGCCCAGGGTCTCACAATCTGGCCCTGTCTGTCAGAGGCAGGACTTGAACCCAGGCCTCTAGACTTCTATTTAGCAGTTTTTCTTTTGTCTACACCTGACAGTGTCTACAACAGGCAGTGTCAGAACCAGGGAGGATCTTTAGAGTTGTCCGGTGTGCTCAGGTCCTTTGGAGGGGAGGAGACCCAGAGAAGGAGAAGGATTTGCTCAGAATCAAAGGGCTCAGTAGTGGTGTCCAGAAACCATGACTGTGGGCCTGAGAAACGGGAGGGGTAGTCCCAGCCAGCTCTCACCTTGAAGAGAGGGAAACTGAGGCCCAGAGTGGGGAAAGGACCAGGCATCCTGTTTGGACCTAGCTAGGAGACACATAGTCACCCAGACGGGGATTCAGAGCCCCATCCTCTGCCTTCAGGCCCAGGCCTCCTCCTTTGCCCCCACTGCTTCTCAGACCCGAGGTCAGTTTAAGGGAAGCCTAGGAGCCCTGCCCAGGAGGTGCTGAGGCCCTTTCTAATGGGCATTGTCCATCAGAGAGCTTGGGGAGGGTCAGAGGGGCTGCAGCCCAAGCAGCTGGAGGCTCACAATAGATCCTTCCTGCTTAGAGATATTATCCAGCCCTAAGTGGAGTCCAGTAGGGATGGGGGCTTGGGGAGGGGGGGGGGTTGCCTAGGAAACCGTCAGATCCCATCAGCTGCCATCGACTCTAACATAATCAGCACTGCAGGGAAATGGGGACATTGGCTGGGGACGAGATGTGTTTCATAATGTGCTAGTTAGTTCTTGCGAGGAAATTGGAGAATAGACTGCACACACACACGTGTGTGTGTGTGTGTGTGTGTGTGTGTGTGTGTGTGGTATGTGTGTATGTGCGTATGTATGCGGGGTGTGTGTATGTGTGGTGTGTATATGTGGTATGTCTGTATGTATATGTGGTGTATGTGTGTGTGGTGTGTATGTGTGTGTGATATGTGTATGTTGTATGTGTGTATTTATATGTGGTTGTGTATATGGTGTGTGTGTGGTATGTGTGTATGTGCGCATGTATGCGGGGTGTGTGTATATATGGTGTATATGTATGGTGTGTATATGTGGTATGTCTGTATGTATATGTGGTGTATGTGTGTGTGGTGTGTATGTGTGTGTGTGATATGTGTATGTTGTATCTGTGTATTTATATGTGGTGTGTATGTGGTGTGTGTGTGTATGTGGTATGTGTGTATGTATGCGGGGTGTGTGTATATATGGTGTGTGTGGGTGTGGGTGTGTATGTGGTACGTGTGTATGTATATGTGGTATGTGTATGTGGTATTGTGTGGTGTGTTTGTGGTGTGTGTATGTGGTGTGTGTGTGTGGTGTGTGTGTGTGATGTGTGCATGTGTGGTGTGTGTGTGTGATGTGATGTACGTATGTGTAGTGTGTGTATGTTCTATGTGTGTGGGGGGTGTGTGTATGTGGCGTGTGTGGTGTATGTGTATGTGTGTGGTGTGTGTGGTGTGTGTGTGTATGTGCCAGCTCTGTTCAGCTTTCAGGAGGGACATGGGGGCTTGTAACTGGTTCTGTGCTTGCAGGCCCCTGCCAGCCCCTGTGGCTGGGAATAACACGGTCCAGTAAAAACATGCTAAGTTTGTAATCAGAAGACCTGGGTTCAAATCTTACCTCAGACACTATGTGTGTGACCCAACAAGGCCCCTGATCCTCAGCTCCCTTATCTGTAGAATGAAGGAACGGACTAGATGGCCCCTGAGGACCCTTCATCTCTGGATCTAGGTTCCATAGAACCCGATGAGTAAATTCAAAGTGATATGGTGAGTGTGGTGGGGAGGACCCTCACAATGGGATGGTGGGGCAGGGGCATCACAGGTGATCAGGGCAGGCTTCTTGTAGGAAGCAGCGCAGAAGCTGACTCTCAATCAGAACCAGGATTATATAGTGCGGAGGTGAGGAGGGAGAGGTCCCAGGCTTGGGTCCAACTGTATGAAGGCATGCAGATGGGTGATAGGGAGCATGGGAGACACAAGGCATTCTCTCTCCAGCTCAGTCTCCGTGATTCCCCCATCGCTGTTTTCTCCCTGAATCTTGTTCTGCTTCTTTTTGTAGATTCCAGCCCAAGCCTCTTGGCTTCCCTGCCCTCCCTCTCTGCCCAGCTGGGTGCTGGGATGCCTCCCTGGACCTGCGCCCCTTTACAAGTAGAGAGATAGTCTTGGAGCTGTCCATGGTGGGGAGAAGACAGGGGTCTGAGAGGCCCACTTCCAAACCTTCTCTTCTCTCCCCTTGACAAGAATGTCTTTGACTTCTTTAATGATAAGAGGAAACCAGATTCTTGGAATCCTGCCTACTTGTCTGGTTTCTGCTGGAGCCTGGAATGCTGAGAGCTTTTCAGACAGAAGGACCCTGTGCTCTGCACTCCATCCGCCTCAGAGAGAAGTGCCTCCTGCCCATACCTGAGTCTGTGGCAGTTTGTGGGGAAGCTGTTGGTCTTTTGGAGGTCTTAACCTCTTTACTAGTTGCTGATACATAGTAGGAGAGGACTCCTTCAGACATAAGCAGCTGTACCTGTCCTCCTGGAAGGCTGCCCCTGCCTCCAAACTATCCCTCTACCTGCTGGCTGATGCCTGAAGATCCCCCCTCAAAACTTGTCCCTTTAACTTAGTTTTGGCAAATTCCAAATTGTTTCCTTAAAATCATGGCAACTGGGAGAATATGAGGAATGCATGGAGGAATGAGGCCCCTGAAGGTGGGTGGAGATTTAACCTGGAGGAGTGAAAAGGGCACAGGACAAGGCACCGGTGATGTGGACAGCATAGACTCATAGAAGCAATATTGACAGTAAGGTGGCCAAAGCAGGATGTGGAGTCAAGAAGGCCTGAGTTCAAATCCAGTCTCAGATATTGCCTGTCTGTGTGACCCTGGGCAAATCCTTGAATCTCTCTCAGACTCAGTTACCTCATCTGTAAACTGGCTCCCAGGGTTGTTGTGAAGATCAAGGAGATAAGATATGTAAATGCTTTGTGAACCCAGAAGGGTAACCTTTTTCCCTGGAGGCACTTTCTACTCTAAAATTTCGGAGTCACATAACTAGTAAGAACAACCCTTTTAGGTTTGCAAATCGCTTTCCATAATGGCAGTTAGGTGCAGTGAAGAGAGCAGGGCCAATGGACCTGCAGTCAGCAGACCTGAATTCAAATCCAGCCTCAGACACTTACTGGCTGTGTGGCCTTGGGCAAGTCACTAAACCTCTGTCTACCTTGTTTCCTCATCTGTAAAATGGGATAAGAGTTTCTGAGAGGTTGTTGGGAAGAGAAAGAAAAATTTATAGCACTTTGCAAACATTATGAAGTCAACTACAATAATGATGATGATGACGACAACCATTATCATCTCATTCTATTGCCAGAGCCACTTGTGAGGTAGGTGCTACAGGTGTCACTATCCCCATTTTTTACGGGAAGTAAAGCTCAGAGGGGTGAGTGGTCAGAAGACGGTGAAGGCCAGAGGCAGAGTTTGAAGCAAAATCTCTCCAATCCTTATCCCATCAAGGAGCTGGAAGGGACGTGGGCCAACTGGTCTGCCAAGCACAACCCTCCCCTCTACCTTTTTTTGCCTTACTTTCCTGCCTCTTTTCCCCAGGGCTTGTTCAATATTTATCCTGCTCTCCAAGGTGCTGACTTTCTCTCTCTCTCTCCCTCTCTCTCTCTCCCTCTCTCTCTCCCCCTCTCTCTCTCTCCCCCTCTCTCTCTCTCCCCCTCTCTCTCTCTCCCCCTCTCTCTCCCCCCTTCCCTCCCTCTCCCTCTCTCTCTCCCTCTCTCTCTCTCATCTCTCTCTCTCTCTCTCTCTCTCTCTCTGTCTCTGTCTCTCTCTCTTTCTCTCTCTCTCTCTCCCTTCCTCCCTCTCTCTCTCCCTCTCCCCCTTTCTCTCTTCTACATCTCTCTCTCTTTTCTGTCTCTTTATTGCTGTCTCTCTCTCCTGCACTTCTTTGAGTAGTTCCAGTGAGGCAATCGAGGAGAAACATGGAGGCTAAAGAAGGGGTGAAGGTGGGGGCTAAGGAGAGGGTGAAAGAGACTGAAATGACCTCGATATGTCATGCTCGGGAGCAGCAATCACCAATCCAATGGAGGGAGAAGGTTCTACAAGGACAGCCTGGTGTGAGCTGGAGTCACTGTTTACTTCAGCTGTTCTGAAAAGCAAGATTGGACAGAAAGATGAAAGCAGGCTTGGGATTAACAGAAAACTTGGTACTCATTTTCAGGAAGCTTGCTCTTGATGTTGAGAAGCCAGGGGACTCTGAAGGGACATAGAGAAGCTTATGACGCAGTGAGAGAAAAGTGGGGAAGAAGATAATTGAAGGTAAAGCTCTGAGAGTCAGAAGAAGCCTGGGTTCTCATGACAATGGACACGGTTTCCTATAGGACCACAAGGATGCTACCATCGTCATTCCTCACAATCAGAGCTGTCCCAAAGAGGAATGGTCTATCCAAGGAGGGAGGGAGCAAGGGGACATGTTGAAGAGGGGCTTCTTAGCTAGGTGGGAATGGTCTTGATGCCTTCGATATGCTGGTTAGCTCTAGATGTTGGGATTCCATAATGTTGTAGAGGGGAAATGTAGGCTTGCTGGAAGCCAAAGCTTCCTGAAACTGAGAAAGTGGAATGAGCTGCCTCAGGATGGGGCATGTCCCCCTTTTCTGGTGGGGGTGACTTCAGTGCAGGCTGGGTGGCCACACACTGTAGGGAGAATCCTTCTTCAAATATGGCTTTGACTGGACAACCTCTGTGGTCCCTTTGAACCCTGAGGTTCTATGAAGATTCTAGGATAAAATGCAGACTCCTCAGTCTGGTATTGAAGACACTCTCCAGTGTGGCTCCAGTCTATCCTCCTAGACTGATTTCATCTTTCCTTGGAGTACTCTCTGTTTTAACCAAACTGGCCCAATAGCTGTCTCTGAACTCAACATTCTATCTCCTGCCTCTGAGTATTTACTCAAACTGTCCCTCAAAGGTAGCATGCACCTCCTCCTCCCCTTTATGTCTTAGAATCCTATTCCATTAAGGCCCAACTCAAGGGCTAACTCCTTGGTGAAGCTTTTCCTGATACCCCCAGCTAAAGCTGTCCTCTCTTTTCTTCCTATTCCTTGAGCTCTTGGTCTGACCTTTTCTTTGCCTTAAGTGTAGCACCAGGAACATAGTAAATACTTAATCAATAAGTGTTGACTTTCATTCCTGTCCTTTTTTTGCTTCTTTTTGATTATATCATGCCTGGGAGGCCTAGGAGCCTCTGCCAGAGTTGGATTTGGGCTGCATTATGTTGAGTTCTTGTATCCTCCCGGGGGGTAGACAGAGAGCCTGACATGCAGCAGGTGCTCAGGGGGCTGGCTGGGATTGGACTGAACTTTGTAATGGACTCTCAGGAACATAGCCACCAGTCTTGGGAATATTGGCTTTCCTGGGGAGTTGAAGGCTGTCATGACACATTATTCCACATTTGTGCTGCTTGTGGCCTCACTGAGAAGCATTTGGGCATTGTTAATATTTTCCAGGAAGCCTTTGGAAAGCTTCTATGTCTGTCCTTGGGAGCCAGGCATACACCTAAGGTTGCAAGAGATAGAGTGGTCAATGTGTCTACAGCCGTGGGTGGACCCCCAGCCATACCCCTAGGGCTGTATGTGGGGAGGGGCACAAGACTCAGTGTCTGGTCTCATGGAACTCATAGTCCATCTGGGGAGAAAAGGAGCACAGAACACACAGAACAATTCAGAGCATCTTGCTAAACCCTGATCTGCATGTGAGATGCCTCCTGGGAAAGGCAGTGTGGGTGGTGGTCTTAAGTCAAAGTCTGCTGGGTTTGAACTCGTGGCATTGAGTTGGTTAAGTCTTATTCACAGCTTCCTGAGTATAATCTGAGGGAAGATCCAAGGCTTTGAGTGACATGGGTTGGGTTGGGTGGCTGCTGAAGTTCCTCTCAATTCAGAGATTCAGAGTGGACCACAAGTGTCATAGGAATCAACAGTGAGACGTGGGCATCAAAGCAAACCCAGCAAAACCTTGAACTGCATGAAGAGGGGCAGGGCTGCCAGAACTAGTGAGGGGAGAGTCCCACTGTCTCTCACCATGTGGGGTATTGTATTCATTTCTGCGCAGATGGTGATGCCCTAAGCAATGCTCAGAGAAAGGTGATAATACCATATGATGACCAGCTGAAGGAATCGGGGATATCTGTCCTGGAGAAGAGAAACCTGAGGTGGGGATTGGATCATTGTCCTCAATCAATCAGCTTGAGTGCATTTATTAAGCACCGACTTTGTTCCAGGTGCTATGTTAGTGGTACTAATACTTGTACACTGCTTGGAAAGAGCTTATATTCTTTTTTTTTTTTGCAGGGGGGAAGGCAGGGCAATTGGGGTTAAGTGACTTGCCCGAGGTCGCACAGCTAGTAAATGTGTCGCATGTCTGAGGTCGGATTTGAACTCAGGTCCTCCTGACTCCAGGGCTGGTGCTCTACTCACTGCCCCAAGAGCTTATATTCTAATGGGGGAGGAGGAGGGACATGGAAACACACACGTTTATACAAGATTAATATAAAGAGAATAAATACTAAATAAATAAATACTGCTAGGTGCAGCGGTGGAAGGAGCGCCAGGCCTGAAATCAACTCATCCTTATTCTTTCTAATCTGGTCTCAGACACTTACTAGCTGTGTGATCTTGGGCTAGTCACTTCACCCCAGTTGCCTCAGTTTCCTCATCTGTAAAATTAGCTGGAGAAGGAAAGGCAGACTCCTCTAGGATCTTTGCCAAGAAAACCCCAAATGAAGTCATGGAGAGTCACCACTGAGCAACAAACAACAAATAAATGCAAGACAGTTAGATACAAGGAAAAGAAGGAGGGTGCAAACCATTGGGGGAACAGGAAAGATTTCATGCAGAAACCTTTAATGCTTGAATAGCCTCTTGAAGGAGGAGAGGGATAAGAGGAAGAGGGGAGGAGGGAGTGCATTCAAGCAAGTGGGATGGCCTGGGGGATGTCATAGACTCAGACTAATCAATCAAGCTCCCTGAGGGTAGGGACCCCTTAATTCCCAGATTCCCAGGGCCAGGCACATAGTAAGTAGATATCTATTGAATGTTTGTTGATTGACTATAAGTAAGCATTCTTGAGTCATAGTTAACCTCTGTGCATGGTAGGCTCACTTGGCTTCCACCTTCCACAATTTGGAACTTGCCCTAAACACAAGGACTGGACTTTGGGTCCATGATAGATACAACATGAGATGTGATGTATGAGAAGTCTGCTGAGTCCAGCCGTGGTGGGGTCAACTTAGAGTTCCTAAAACCTGGAGGAGTTTCCTGCAAATTGAGCCTGTTCCCAAATGCCCTGATTCCTCCATTCATAGAGAGAGCAATTCTGGTGGGGGAGGGGTGAGGGGGAGGAGACACATACTAAGAAAACATGGCATCTCCTTTCATGATTTTGTGAACAAGATAAAGAAATCACCCTTCCCTCCAGGAAGAAGGCCCAGGGATGGGCCTAACTGACCCTTATTGGACTGTCCCTTGAATGGTCCCAACCCAAGCATCACCCCAGAGAAAGAAGGAGGGGAGGACCCTTGCAGCCCCCTAGTCCATGTGGTGAAACAAAGCGGGGTGACTTGGCCAGGGTCACAAAGCAGCATTCAAACCCCCATCCCCTGGCGCCAAACTCAAAGCTCTTTCAATGACCTCAGTGGTAACTGGGAGTTTTTGAGGACATGAGGATTCTTGTGGAAACAGTATGAAAAAAGTCCTCTTGAGGGCTTTGACAAAAATCTTATGATGACATTTCTCTCTTGGTAAAATTGCAATCCGTTAATATCACGGCCCCAACACAGTGACAGAAGGGCCTTCCCTTCTTCTAATCCCAACAATTTTCTCCCCTGTACAACAGTGGGATTTAATTTTCACGAACACAGAGCTCCATTCTGCCTGCGAGGTTGTCAGTTAAGGCCAAGAAACCCCAATAAAACATTTCTAAAAAGCATTTCTCAGCAGTAAACTTTTCTGGAGGATTACCCACTGTGCAGAGAGCCCGACTCCCATTCTAAGCCGAGTCGGCTATTTCGGGAAGGTGGCCCCTTTCATGAATAAATGACACGGTGACATTTACAGATAAAGCCGATTTCCTGGCTATGAAAGGAGATGACAAATGTCAGGATGTCAATAATGATCTGGGAACAGAAAGACTTCGTGCCTCAGTAGGTACAGAATGTAGCTGCGCCTGCCAGCCCAGCCAGCCAGCCAGGGAGGAGCAGTGCCTATGGCCGGGGGAGGGGCGCTGCTACTGGGCCAGCCCGTTTCAGTGGAGCCCATCAAGTCCTATTCTTCCTCTGCAGGAGGGGTGCTGGATCTGGAGTCAGGAAGCCCTGAGTTCAAATCCAGCCTCAAGACACTTACCAGCTGTGTGACCATGGACAAATAATTTCACCCTTGTCTGTCTCAGCTTCCTCAACTACAAAGTGGTGATAAAAGTGTCCCTATGTCCCAGGTTTGTTGTGGGGATCAAATGAGGTGATATTTATAAAGTGACATAGTGTGCGTCTCCCCTTGACCTCCCTCCCTGATCCCCTGGCTACCCAGCTGGCCCCTGAGGACATGGCAGAGGTGGGTGCCCCAGAGTGGTCCTTAGTCCTTTCCCTTCTCCTCCCTTCCAGATCCTCCAAGTTGTCAACATCCCCTCTCCCTCTCACTGTGTTGTATTACTTTGCATGTGTTACCTTATTTATGTCGATTCCCCCACCCTGGAGGGCCCCTAGCACAAGGGCCTGGCACATGGGAGGAGTCATTCCAGCTTGTGGAATGAATGAATGAATGAATGAATGAATCTGTGAATGCTTGGTCCTTCCTGCACTGTGTCCTCCGGATGCTCTCCAGCTTATTGGGCCCCCTTCCTGAAGGTACTGCCCATGACTGAACACTGGGGTGGGCTGGAAGGATCCGTGTAATGTAAATAAACATGGCAGCCTCCGTCAAGGGCAAAGTTGAGGATGCAGACCCTGGGCTGCTGGCAGCTCAGCAGGGATGCTCCCGTTTATGCCATCTGAGGATTGTCCTGAAGCACAACTTTAAAAAAGAGAAGAATTTTGACCTTTTGCTACACGTCTTAAAAAAAGAAATATAATACATAATACATGTATATATCAAGTTTAATAAGGCTGTGCTAAATTTGCCGTATCCCCCACTGCTCCTAATTTTTTCCTTCAGCACATTTTAAAAAGGTTTTCCTGATGCTCTTTTTTTCTCATATCTATCACTTCCCACCAACCCACCTCCCCCACCCCCCTGCCCCCAAGCCTGAGCAGAGCCCCTCTTTTGTACAAATCCGTGTTGTCAGGCAGAACAGATGAATGCATTGGCTGCATTTGATGAGAGCCCTGACTCCCCTCCTCTGCTGCCCCTGATCTTCTTTGTGGGCTGCTGAATGGAACCCAAGGAAACCCCCCACCTGAGCAGGCTGGCTCTCTCAAAATTCTGTTCTTTGAGCTCAGCCGGCCCTCACGGCAGCAAGGCAATGCTTGTACCCCTCTCTAATTGACTCCCCAGCCCATTCTCCACAGCGGCTGGTTCGAATCTTCTCTTCCCTCTTTTGGCCTCCTGAGGCACCTTACTGCCTCCTCAGCCAAGGATCTCACACTTCCCCTCACATTGAGGCTGTTTGCCATTTTCTCCCCTTCTCCTCCTTCCATGTGCTCCTGACATCATTCCTCCCCCCCCCATCTCCTCCTTCACTCCAGTCTCTGATGAAGAAGTTGCCCTTCTCTTTGCCAAGGCCAACTCTTCCAATGTGCCTTTCTTCCCATCCTATCTCCCTCTTCCAGGAGATTGCCCACCTGTCTTGAATCTTCCTTTTCTTCCCATCTACTGGTTCCTTCCCTGCTGCCTACAAACATGCCTGTGTCTCCCCTCTCCTTTAAAAAGCCAAAACTTCACTCCATCTTACCGTCCTCACCAGCATTCACTCTGTCTCTCTTCGGCTTTCGATGTCTCTCCCCTCCTCTTTTTAACCCCTTGTGACCCAGCTTCCAGCCTCATCATTCCACCAACACTGCCCTCTCCACAGTGACCAATGATCTCTTAGATGCTAAATCCAATGATCTTTTCTCAGTTCTCATTCTCTTTGCCCTGTCTGCAGCCTTGGACACTGTTGGTCTCTCTTTCCTCCTGGATGCCCTCTTCTCTTCAGGTTTTCTCTCCTTCCTCTCTCTCTGACCGCTCCTCCTCTGTCTCTTTGTCTGAATCCTCCTCCACATCACACCCTCTAACCATGAGGGTCCCTCAGGGTCCTGTCCTGGGATCCCTTCTCTTCTCCCTCCATCTTAGTGACCTCACCAGCTCCCCTGGATTTAATGACCATCTCTATGCTGATAATTCTCAGATCTACATTTCCTGCCCCAGTCTCCCTGCTGACCTCCAATCTCGCATCACCAACTGTCCTTCAGACATTTTGGACTGGACCTCCAGCAGACACCTTCAACTCAACATGTCCCAAACTGAGGTGATGACATTGGGGGTCTGGACAAAAATGAAGTCGTCATTGTTAGTTTCCTCCACCACATGTGGCTGTCTCTTGCTGCTGGCACTGCAGGTTTGCCCTCAGGATTCTGTAGGAAAGCATTGAGGCACTGGGCATTATCTGTTTGGAGTAGGCTGGGAGCCAGATCCTGTGACCCCCTGTGAGGCAGAGAGTGGTTTGGAGTTCTGAGAAAGGTGGCTCCATTTGCTGGACTGTCTCTATTAAACCCAAGCTCCCTCCCCCTCTCCAGCCTCATCTTTTCTCCCCAGGTCAGGAAGGAGGGGCCTCTGCTCTCACCAATGGATGCATGTGCAGGACTAAATGCACACATGTCCCACTGTGGTCCTTGCTGGGTCTGGGCAGCTGGAGGCTGCCTGTCAGCAGGAAGCCTGGAGTCTGGGATAATGTCTCTATGGGTCTTGTGTGCAACCAGAGCTATTGAATATTCTATATAATCTCTCTGATAAGTGGGCTCATGTGTCTTTTTAATCTCCTAAGACAATTTCTGAAGTATCTCTCCCAGGATCAGTAGCTCTAAAAATCCAAAGAAATTTTAATCAGCCTCCAAGACTTTTATACTCAGGAGAGATGGAGGGAGCGTGGGGCTAGAGAGGGGAGCACCAAGCTGGATGGGGTAAGTGCTGGGTTGGACAGAAGGCCAGGGGTGGATGAGGGAGCACCAGGCTGAATGGGCAGCAGGGAGCACCTGACTGGAGAGAGGTTATGATGGAAGGGGAACTCATGTGGGGAGAGGCCCAAGGCCTGTGGGGGCTCCTTGTGCTGCCACTAACAGTGGGCTCCACATTCCAGTTGCCCTCCGGAATGGTTAATGAAGGATTTCAAACTTCCCAATGGCCCTGGGCTGGTTCTCTGATCACTGCCTCCCCTTCCTGCTGGCGCTGCTGATGGCTGTGACCAGAATCCCAGGAGGCCTTGGGTCCAGCTGGGGCCAAAAGGGCACATGAGTCAAGAGGCCTACTCTATAGCCCTTAGGTGCCCACTACCCTCAGCAGCCCCAGGCTGGTGAGCAGCTCCAGGAGGCTCGGACTGGAGGCCAAGCTCCTTGCCAACTTTGGGCCCATCACATCCCTTGTCACCTGGACAAAGGGGATGGTTTCTAACTGAGCCATTTCTCCAGGTTGTAGGAGATGGTCCTTTGAGTCTTCTTTCCTCTCTCTGTCATCCCATCCCTTGGGAGCTCACTCTCCGTTTCCAGCCTTAATGCACATGATACCCCTTAGGCTTTCTACATTCCAAGGAAATGTTCATCTCTCACCTCTGTGTGTTTGCACAAGAAATCCCTTCCATGCCTGAGACACCCTCCCTTCTCTGAGAATCTCAGAGCTGGGGAGAGACTAGTCCAACTATATTTCCTAAGCAAGAACATCTCTTTAATGTCCTAGAACAGCGATTTGTGGCTTTTGCTTGAAGACCTCCAGGGGTGGGAAGTTCAGGAACTCTCATGGAGGCTCATTTCCCTTCGGTTTCAATCTAAGGATTTGGAAGGTTTTGCTTCTAAACACCCTAAATTGGCTTCTCTTTGTCTTCTACCTCTTACTCTGAATTCTGCTCCCTGAGATCTAGAACGCCAGTCTGGCTCCCACAGGGCCACCCTTCAAGTCCAGCGAGGGACTCCCCCCGAATCTGCGATCAACACGCCCAGTTTCTTCTTACATGGCAAGACTTCGAGGCCCCATTCCATCCTGGTCTCCCCTTCCTCTGGACCCTCTCCAGTCCATCCATGTTTCCCCTACAACATGATTCCTAGAGTGGAACCCAATCTTCCAGATGGAGTCTTTCTAAGACAGAGGGCACAGGGCCTCTCATCTGCCTTCTCCTGGACCCCATGATTCCCTCCATGCAACCTAAGACTCATTGGCTTTCTTGCCTGGCATATTCCATGACTGACTCCCATGGAATCCCTGGTCCACTAAGTGGACCTTGGTGGGTCTTGGAACCCACCAAAGGCCATCTAGCTTCAGCCCCCTGCCATATTGGTGAAGTTGATGGCTGAGCCTAGGAATAAGACTTCACATTCATCCCTGGGGAATTTTATATTAGACTACTTGGTCCAGCCAGTTGCTGAGATCTTTTTGAGTCCTGACTACTGTCCTATGTGCTCTCTGCAGATCTCCATCATTTATTTTATTCAAACTTGATAAAAAAAAATGTCAGACAGCTCAGGGCAAAACACAGATCACTGGGGCACTCCACTGGAGACCTGATCAGTTGATACTGGCTCATTAATGACTTCTCTTTGAGTCTGGCCACTTAACCATTTCTGAATCCACCTAATTGTGCTCCTGCTCAGCCACACTTGTCCACCTTTTTCACGAGAAGAGCTTGAGACAGTCACTCAAACACTTAGCAAGTCTCGATAATACAGAGTTCTAGCATCTGCTTACTTTTCCCATACAGAGGTCAAAGGGGCCAGTCTGGTTCTGCCCATTCTTGATGATGCCATGTTGGCTTTGCTGCTTTGGCTCCTTTTCCAGAGGATTATAAATTGCCCTATTACTGACGGGTCTAGAATTTTGTCAGGAATTGAAATCAGGGCCATTGACCCACATTCTGCAGACTCCATTTTCTTCCCTTTGATAATCAGGACAGCTCTCCCCTTTCCCACTTCTACTTTGGGGGTTACCTGTTTGGGGCCAACTCTTTTACCTGACACCCTCATCCCTGGGCCCCTGCCTGCTTGCGTTGACACCCTGACACTCTGTCCTGATTTAAAGGCAGCCGGGCCTGGAGTCAGGAAGGTCTGAGTTCAAATCTGGCCTCACACACTTAGAGCTGTGGGACCCTGGGGCAGTTGCTTCATCTGGCCTCAGCTTCCTCATCTGTAAAACGGGCACAGTAATCATACCTGCCTCCCAGGGTTCCGGTGAGGATTGAATGAGAAAGTGCTGAGCACGCTCCAGCAGGCGCTCTATAAACACCTCTTCAGCTCCCCTCCCTTTCTGATGGCCTGGCTGCCCAGCTGCTGCCTGAGGCCATAGCACGGGTGGGTGGCACCAGGGTGGGCCTGTCCCTGCAAGCAGTGGCCATGTGCTCTGTCTCCAGGGAGGATCACATGCACATGCACGCACACATGTACATACACACGTACACACACACGTACATACACACGTACACACACACATACAGACACACGTTCACACACACATATACACATATACCCACACCCACTCCCTGGGCTCAGGGGCTTCTTGTGTTTCAGTGTGGCCAGTGACCAAGATGCCAGCCTACAGGACAGGCATCATCTCTCACCCTGGAGTACCTGGGCTTGCCAGATTGGCTGCACACACTTAACTGTCTTACCATGTGGATGGACAAGCAGGGCTTCTTGTGGGGTCTGCCAGAAAAATGTGATCTGTGGGTGCCTAGACCCGAGGCCCATGGACTAAAGTCCAAGCCCTGGGCACAACACACGGGGCTTAGCAGGCCCAGCTGTGGGAGGCTGCAGGTTAGACATGCAGGGGGCACTTGGCTTGTGGTCACTGTCCCAGGCAGCCTGAGTCTATGTGGCAGTTTGGGGAGCTTCCCTGGTAAGATGGGGAGCCGATAGCACAGCATGAGCTGGTGGATGAGGAGCACTCCTGGCTGATTAGAGACCCCTTTGGATGCTCTGTCTCATGGCAGGCTGCTGTCTGGATGTGACCCCAGGGTCTGGGCTCACCTGGCAGGCTCCCCTCCTAGTGTGTCAGCTTTTGACCACGTGCAGTGTGGACACAGACTGAGAGAGGTAACTGTGGCCGGGCAGTCTGGGCCTTCACTCAGGGCCCATCATTTAGAGGGCTCTGACAGCCTAGCCAGCATCCCAGAAACAGCAGATCTTAGCACTTGGGAATAATTAGTTAGAGAAGAGCATGTAGCTCCCCCCTCCATGGATGTTTTAGCAAGCTGGATTGTGGGAGCATTTGGGCCCCCTGCCCCAATCCCACCTTCCTTCTTCCAGAAGCCCTTCCCAGTCTGCCTCCAGGCGAGGGCCCTTCTGCTCCCATGATCTCCCATCCATCCTGTACCTAGCCCTCTGCCCTTTGTCTCTCCCTATACACTGGGAGTTCCCTGAGGGCAGTGGCTATCTTTTTCCTTTCTCTGTATCCCTAGCACTTAGCACAGCACCTGGCACAAAGTAGGTGCTTAATTAATGCTCGTTGACTTGACGCTCTAACACGGCTTGGCTGGGCTGACTTTTCTGAAGCCAGACTGTCCCCTTCAGTCCCACGATGGATGGGTTTGCCTTCAGTCCTTAGGTGAGGCTGTCCTTTCCAGGGGGTCCTTTCCAGAAGACGGACACCTTGTTGTAGCCCTAGGGTAGGGTCCCTACGATGTCCATTGGCAGGCTCCCCATGCCTAGATGCGGCTCCAAGAAGACTCCACTGCATCCAGGGCTGTAATTCCCAGGATATTCATAAGCCTCATGACCATAAGCAGGTGCTAATTAGTCCTCTGAGCTCAGCCATCTCCACACATCCCTGCTCTACCGCATGTGCAGCCCCTGGACGCTGGGGGCTTAGGGGTGGGGGCAAGACACCAGTTCCCCATTCAGGATCCTGTTCATAGGAATTCCAGGGATGTCCTCGGTCTTTTCATTAAGCTGGGCAGGCTCCATCCATCCCCTGGGGGATTTTTTAATATTATCTTTGCAACATATCATTAAGTCAGATTGCATTTTTATATGTGGGGAGAGTGCTAAGATGCCAGCCTCAATTATTCATCAGCTCACTTCAAAAACTCACCCCAGACAGGATTCTAAGATGTGCAATATTAAAAAAGAGAAAGACAATTTTATGTTGCTCTTTTATGTCAGGAAGACTTTCTCCTCTGGCCTGATCTCCTGCCACGTGTGGCCATGTGGACCCTGTTGATTTGTGTGGCAGACTGCAGGCTCCTGGGGCCAGGGGACGCCTCCTCCCCCAGGGTGGGGCCATCATGAGATTGTCTTGTTTCTGGCTGGCCAGGGGAGCTGGGGCTTGGATTCCACTGCTTGGACTCTGTTCTGTGGAGACCCCCAAGCAGTCACTTACGGTGGAGGCTCAAGTGTCCAGGAAGCTTCTCAGCCTGAAAATTCTTAGAAGTCATGCTAGAATCTGGCTTTTGGACTCAATATCTAGACCACTGGGGACAAGAAGTTGCTAATGTCTAGAACTTAGAACTCTCTTCTCTGGCCCATCCTAGAGCCCACCCTTGGGGTGGATCTTCTCTATGTCACCTGCTGGTCACTCTATAGAGCAACTGACTTCTTTCTGTGGCAGAGATGAAGACATTTAAACCTGAAGCCTGAGCACAAACCTGGGAGTCCTAAGGGACCAGGGGTTTGACGGGGTGAGGTGCCTGTGGGATGGTCGAGGAGGGAGTCTTGTTCTGCCTGGTCCCCAGGGGCTTCTGGAAAGAGCACCAATGGGCAGGACTTACAGAGAAGTGGGTGTTAGTGTAATACAAGGAGGAGCTCACAAGCACACCATGTCCCACCGGGAGACAGAGGCTGCTCAGGGCAGTAGTGAGCTCCCCGTCACTACCTGCACCCAGGGGAGGCTGCATGACCTCCAATCAGAATGCCAGCCCCAAGACTCGGTTTACCTTGTGCCCTGTGTCTGGATCACCTCCCTTAATCTCTGTCAGTGGAAACCCAGCCTGTCCTTCACATTCGATGCCACAGCCTTTTTCTGCCAGGGTGACCCCCTTGGTCACTGGGAGGATGATTGCAGGCTTCTTCTAAGCAGACTGACTTTCTTACACATAATACTCCTCCCTTTGCCTTTGTGCTCATTCTGCCTGGAATGCCCTCTGCTTCTGGGAACTCTGAGCTTCCTTCAAAGGTGGCCCAAGGGCTGCCTCTCACGGTCTCCTGAAGGATGCCAGCATCCTCTTTAAATCAAATTGGGTTCATTTTTCTATGTATTTTTATATATTCTCTTCTCCCCTCCTTCCCTTCCCTCTCTTCCCCTCCCCTCTCCTCCCCTTTCCTCCCCTTCCCTCCTCTTCCCTCCCCTCTCCTCCTTTCTTTTTTGTCTCTGTCTTTGTCTGTCTCTGTGTCTCTGTCTCTCTCTGTCGCTCTATCTCTCTCTCCTTTCCCTGTTTTGCTCTTAATTCTTCCTAAGGCAGAGCTTCCTGGTGGGGGGTGGGGGGTGGGGGAGGGGGGAGGCAGGATAAGTGCAGATGATATAAAAACCCCTTACAAGCCCCTCCTCCAGTCTGTGAACACGGGTCCAGGCCAATCACCTCTGTTTGGAGCCCATGCAAGGGTCCAGACCTCCTCGTGTGGCTCCTGGCCATCCCGAGGCTCAGGGGGTGACTTCATCTTGCTGGGTGAAAGGCTTCCCCTCATGAGAATCCCGAGGATGCACTCGAGCAGCAGGTTAGGGGAGGTGGGTGCGGGCAGGGTGCCTCCCCGAGGTCTGGAAACCAGTGAGGAGTCCACCAAGGTACAGGATTGTCCCACATCTCCAAGGGTCTAGCCCAGGATGGTGGAGGAGCAGGGCAGGCCATGAGGGCTGGAGTCTGGTCAGCTAGGCTGGCCTTGGGACCGAGAAGCCTTAACGCAGAGGGACGTCTTGGCACAATGACAGACTCCGGGGGTGGGGGTGGGGGATGACACTGACCAGAGCCCTGTGACCTGGCTCAGTGTTCACACCTATAAAATGGACACATTGGTATTCGAGGCCCGAACCTCACTGGAACCTTGTCAGGGTCACAGAATCAGAGATTTAGAGTTTGAGGGGCCTTAGATCCATTGAGACCAAAGAAAAGGAGGCAGCCAGAAAGAGGTCACATAGCCAGCAAGTGTCTGAGGCAGTGTGTGTGAATGCGAGTGTGTGAGCGTGTGTGTCTCTGTGTGAATTTGTGCGTTGTATGTGTCTTTGTGTTTTTGTATGTGTGTGCGTATTGTGTGTCTCTGCATGTGTGTCTGTATGCATGTGGTGTGTGTCTCTGTGTCTGTGTGCATATTATGTGTCTGTGTATGTGTGCATGTTTCTGTGTATGTATTGTATGTCTGTGTGAGTATTGTGTGTATATTAGGTGTGTACATTGTGTGTGTGAGTATTGTGTGTGTATGAGTATTTTGTGTGTGTGTGTTGTGTGTGTATTTTGTATGTGCATTATGTGTGTCTGTGTGTATTGTGTGTGAGTCTGTGTGAGCATGTATTGCATGTGTGAGTACTATGTGTATTTTGTGTGTGAGTATTGTGTGTGTATCGTGTGTGTCTGTGTGAGTATTTTGTGTGTGTGTGTGTTTGTGTGTGTGTGTGTGTAGGGCATGTGGGCTCAGGGCCTCCCAGCCTCTGCCTGGGTCTCAGTCCTGGTCCCTGGGCTGCCAGCTCCTCCCAGTTGCCCAGCGGGCTTACTGTCGCACTCTCATGTTCTGCAACAAATCCCGTCTTGGAACACTTCGCTCCAAGCCCCAGAACCCAAGGGAAACGCATCCCCACGAGACGCCAATGCGCCGACTGTCCCAAGCCAATGCGCTGGGCCTGCCAGACGCTCCCACCCAAGACGCATAATATTTTACCAAACTCTAGAAGCACACATCAGCCCCTGGGCGCTGTCCAGGTGGATCCATTCCAGAACCTGCAGGAACCATCTCCTGAGATGGGGAGGGAGAGGGAGAGGGAGGGCCCGCCCCTCCCCACTCCCCCATCCCCATTTTACAGATAAGTAAACTGAGTCAACGTGCTCCTTCCGGGAGTGCAGCATCTAAAAACTCAGGCCATCTCAGGCTGCATGGAAGGAAGCCTCGAATGCACAGCAAAGACTTCTGGGATCCCATGAAGGGCAGTAAGGACATGAGCCCTCTTGCTGGTGCCCAGGGACACGGAGGTTCTTAAGCCTGGCCTGGGTGACTGAGGCTGCCAGGGGGCTCCAGGGCTGGGGCAGTCTGACATGCAGGTGCGGGGAGGGCGTAGGCCTTGTCCTCCCTGGGCCTTTGGGGTCCAACTCCATGCAGCCACCTCAGGCTCTCCAGGGCTGCAGGCTGGGTCTCCCCTGGAATCTGGCCCAAGGACGTAAGGAAGGTCATTATGAGAGTGAATAGGGCTCCAGGGGACAGCTGAGTTTTTCTGGAAATGGTTCCTTCTCAAAACGCTGGCAGCCTCTCCACTGCTTACTGAAGATGGCCTACGGTCCTTGGCTTGGCATTCGAGGCCCTCCACAATCTGGTCCTGCCCTAGCTTTGTCTTCTGCTGCTTTACACTTAGCATTTACAATTCTGTGGTCCTCCCTCCCTGTTGGTGGATGGCTCCCTATAATTTCCCACCTCTGGATCTTTGCTTACACTTTTCCCTCCACTGGGAATACCTTTCCTGATATCTCTCTTGCAATCCCCTATCACAAGAGCCCCTCCTATTTCTATGGTGCTCTAAGGTTTGAAAAGGACTTTCTTCATCAGCACTCTGCAACAGAGGAGGGACAAGGGCTGCTGGCCCCATTTACAGAGGGAAACACTGCTTCCAAGGAGTGACTTGCCCAAGATCACACAGCTAGTGTCTGCATCAGGACTTGAACCTTTTGTTTTTTTGGCCTAAAACATGCATACAGAAGGTCCTGGGCTGGATGCTGGCTTGAGCTCTGCTGCAGCTCTGAGACATCTGGTCCTCATTGGGGTTGTTTGGGGGGCTTGCTGGTCTGCCTCTCTAGTACCCCCACCACACCCCTTTGCCCAGAAGCTTAGCTCATCCGGCTCTGGTCACCTCCCAAGTCTTCTGCTTGGGGCACATCTTGTTCCTCCCACCCCGAGCCGGGACAGATGGAGTCTGTGCAGGCAAGTTTGGCGGCTTGGCAAAGCTTGGCCTCCTTTTGCCAGGCACCGGCTGGCATTCTGGGTCGAGAGCACCCAGCTCGTCGAGCTGTTCCTTGGCAAGAGGTTCTCTGGCTCAGGGTTGGTGACAAGTATCTTCCAGCACCAGGATCCTCAGAGATGCGCCCAGAAAGTTGGGCATTTTTATCTTGGGCACAGCTCCGAGAAAGGCATGTTTATTGGTGAGTTAGGTTTGAACACAAACTTCATAAATTAGGGGGTTCAAGAAGATGCAGGGAAACCTGTCTCATCTGGGATTGGTTTTCTGTTTATGTCCAGAGTGACTGAGCAGAGACAGGAGCCAAGGGAGGCTGGAAGATGTCCTTAGGGTCACCTGGGCCAGGCCCCTGCTTCCAGGTAGGAAGAGGAGAGACCTCAGGCTTGTGAAATTAGTTCAGATGCTTTTCAGTCCACAGCTGTACCAGGGAGGGGCCCACTCTGCCTTGGGGGTCTCTGGCCCTACCTCTTTGTTTTTCTCTCTCTTTCTCTTCTTTCCTCTCTCCCTTCCTCCCTCTCTCCCTCCCTCTCTCCCTTCCTTTCTTCCTTCCTTTCTTCCTCCTTTCTTTCCTTCCTTCCCTCCTTCCTCCCTCCCTCCCTGCCTCCCTCCCTCCCTTTCTTCCTATATGTAATAGGGAGCCATGGAAGGGACCTGCAATACACAATATATGAGGGATATTTGAAGGCCGTTCACATCTAAGGCCATTTGGCCTAGAGAAGAAAAGATTCAGGAGCACCTCTTCCTCCTCCTTCTTTCCTTCTTCCTCCTTCCCCATCTCTATCTCCTTTCCTCTTCTCTTCCTCATCCCCCTCCTCTTCCTCCTCCTCCTCTGCTAAGACATGGCCCCATGGTCTCTGGTCTGGGGTCCCTCTAGGCAAAGACAAGCTCCTTTTGTCTGCTTTCTAAAGAGTGGGGTTCAGAACACAGATTCTGCCTGGAACAAGCCTGGCTACTGAGCGCACAGATGGCATGCTTATCAAATTTGAGATTGACACAGGGGTGGGAGGAATAGCTAATGTGCCCGATGACAGAATCAGCATCGAAAAAGATCTTGACAGGCTGGAATGTTGGGGTGAAAAAACCCAAGTGGGAACCAAACAGGACTAAGTGAGGAGTCTGGAAAAGTCCTTCAGAGATCATTGTGTAAGTCTGGGGGATGAGGCTGGACAAGGGTCCATGTGAAAAGAGTGGGGGCTTAGAAGACTCTCCCACAACCTGCCAACAACTCCAGCACCCCAGGGGATGGGGAGCAGCCTAGCCTGCTGCTTTGTAGAGTTGTGTTAGGAAGTCTTTCTTCCTAACATCATTTCATCTAAAATTTCCTCCCTGCACCCTCTCCTTGTTGTTCCCAGCTCTGTCCTCTGGGGCAGGACAGAGCAAGTCCACTCCCTCCGTCATGTGGTAGCCCTCAGGTGCTCCTGAATCTTTTCTTCTTTAGGCCAAATGGCCTTAGATGTGAATAGCCTTCAAATATCCCTCATATATTATGGATTCCAGGTCCCTTCCCTGGACACTAGACATCTCAGCAATGTCCTTTCTAAATGGTGTTCGCAGAACTGAGCAGAATTGTCCAGATGAGGGCTGACCTGGGAAGAGGGCAGAGGATCCATCACCTCCCTATCCCTAGAAAGTGTGTCTTTCTCTTAATGGAGCCCGAGATTACCATAGGGGGTCCCACTGTTCCCTTCTACATCCTTCTCTTTCTTTTAGATATTTTGTAACTCTAGCACTTAATACCTGAAAATGACATTCACTAGAGGTGTTGCAGTTATAGCTCTTGAGTTCACCTCCATCATCTGCTGGGGGTGTTGTGGTTTGTAAGCCTCTCCCTTGCAGAGGAGAGGCAGAGCGTATTTGAGGACACTGTCCACTGCTGATGGACCAGCAAGGCTCTTCTCCCCCTAACAGAAGTGCTGTGGTTAGTCAGAGGGGATCACAGTTATCCTTATTCTCAGCCATCAGCTAATGAAATTTTCTTATGTTTTTCAGCTAAGCTCCTCAGCCAGGGGCTGTGGAGCCCCCTTCTCATCAAGTCCTCAGCAGAGGTGGCAGAAGCCTTGGAGCCCTCCACAACATCTAGTATCTGAGCCCATCCCTTCTCTCCCCTCTCACCTACCACCTTGATTGCAGGTTCTCATCACTTCTAGCCTAGACAACTGTCCTTACCTCTTCACTGGTCTCCCTGCCTTGAGTTTCTTTCCACTCCAACCTCCATCCAGGAATTTTCCTTAAGTGCAGCCCTGAGCAAGCTACTTCTCTACTCAATCAATCCTGATGGCTCTCTATAGTTTCCAGGATTAAATTTTAATGCCATAAACAACCTGGCCCCAAACTACCTTTCCAGTCTCATTGGACATGACTCCCTCTCTTCGTTCTGTGATGCATCTGAACTGGTCTCTCTGCTCCTCAGGGCGAGCTTCATCTCTGGTCTCTGATCTCCATGTCTTTGCACTGGCCCTCCCTCATGCCTGGGATACCCTCCCTCCTTGCTCCCCCCTCACAGAGTCCCTCTCCTTGTGTCTAGGCTGCAGCTCAAGCCCTTCCTTCTGCATGAAGCCTTTCTCACTCCCATCACCTGCCAGTGCCCTCCCCCAAACCACCTTATATTTAGCCACTTTGCCTTGAGTGCAGCATGCATATGTGTGTGTGTGTGTGTGTGTGTGTGTGTTTGTTTTCTTTGTGTGTCTGTGTCTTTCATGTAGCCCACATTAGGATGCTGGTCCTAAGTTGGAATTTTTCCATTCCCTGTCCTTGTATCCCCATCATCAGTGCAGTTCCTGGCACACAGTAGGTGCCTAATAAGTAATTGTCCATGGAATTTTTGCTCGATGGGCAGGGGTCAGGTCTGCCCCTTGAACTCTTTTTCAGAAGTTTCCTCCAACTGCTCCTCTGAAACTTTTCTCTGCCACCTTCTCTCTCGTCTCACCTGGGTCTCTCTGTTCCATTGTCAAGTCAGGGCCTCATTTGAGTGGTGACCTCTCATCATAGCCTGTGGCTGAGGTCAGTCTCCTCTGAGTTCTCCTTCCTCAGACAGAAAAGGGATTGAGAGACTCGGGTGGGAAAACTGCTTAGATGTCACCGCAGCATCCACTTTGTTCTAGGCCAACTGTGGAAGCTTCGCTGGCTGGAGAAGGTGGAAAGCTGCTGACCTTTGTCCCACTGACCACCACATGTACTCTCTCAGACTTCTATGGCTTTCTGTGGTAGACTTGCAGCCCCACCCATGCTGCTCCCCCTCCAGCTCATCATGGCCCTTCCTCACACTCCTTCCCATCCTTGCTCTTCTCCAGCCCATCCCTCTCCCTAACACTCCTTCCCATCCTGTTCTTCTCCTCCAGCCCTTTGTTACTCCTTCTCACGTTCTTCTGGATGACTTCTGACTGGGGTGGAGTACCTTGGGAGCATCACCTCCCTCATCCTGGAAGCTCCACGCCTCTTAATTAAATGCAAGATGGCACTGGCTTTCTTGGCAGCCATATCTATCACATTGGTGACTCACTGAATTTGCAGTTCATGAAACCCACAGCCCCTTTTCAGGGACATTGCTCTCTCATCATGCCTCCCCCATTCCCCAGTTTGTACTTGTGAGGCTGATTTTTTCAAACCCACCTATAATCCTTTACATCTATCACGTTATGCTTCCGCATTCTTTTGCTTCATCCCAATGCCCACTCTCCTGCCACACCCTTTTGAGACCCTGGCTTGGGGTGGGTGGGATGGAGGGTAATGATAACAATAATAGCTGCATTCATGTAGGCTTTGTTTAATGTTTGCAAAGCACTTTACCTATATTAATCTCATTAGCTGTAACGACTTGGTGATAAGTCTCTCTCCCCATCTCTTTCTTTAAGTCCCAACTAAATCCCAGCCTTTACAGGAAGCCTTCCCTAACTCCTCTTAATTCTAGTGCCTTTCCTCCGTTAATTATTTCTTTTTCTTTTCTTTTTTTGAAGGGTGGAAGTAAGGGCAATTGGGGTTAAGTGACTTGCCCAAGGTCACACAGCTAGTAAATGTGTCAAGTGTCTGAGGCTGGATTTGAACTCAGGTCCTCCTGACTCCAGGGCTGGTGTTCACTGTACCACCTAGGTGCCCCAATTATTTCTTATTTGTTCTGTATGTAGCTTGTTTGTGCCTTTGTTTGCATTCTGTCTCTCCCATTAGACTGTGAATTCCTTGAGGGCAGAGGCTAGCTTTTGCTTCTATTTGTATCCCCAGAGCTTATCGCAGTGCCTGGCATATAGCTCCCCTTCAATTCCAGGACTCTCCACCTCAGTCTGAAGGACTGTGTCTATTGTCTTTCCACCTTCCCCTCTGGTTCCCTTTCTCTCTCTCTCTCTACACACACACACACACACACGCACACACACACACACAAATGCTCCCCACTTCTCACATATTCAGTCCCAACTACAGAAGTGAACACTGCAGACTTTGTGCAGATCTGTCTCACTTAAATCTATTCCACTCACAAGTCATGACATCACCTGGATGTCATAGGTCCTCTTCAAAAACAAGGACAAGCAACAACAACTACACCCTGGCCCCCATTCTCATGCCAGGCTGTGCCTCAAACCTTCCCCACCCAACTGACTCCCTTAATAAAGGCACACTGCTTTGAGCACCTGGGGCTAGTCTGCCTCTGATTAGAAACCCTCTAAAATCCCAAAGATTAGATTACAGATTAGACAAAACATCTACTAAGTGCTTATGGTGAAAGGCTCAAGATCCCTGAAAAGTGCTAGGAATGGAAATTACAAGCAGAAAGACAGTCCCTGCCCTCAAGAAGCTTACATTCCAATGGAAAAAAATGCACAAAAGGGAGTTGAAAGATGGGGGGCAGGGGCGGGGCTAGATGGAGAAGTGGTCCAGAATCAGGAGCTGAGCTGGCTTAGAGATGAGCCTGGCCAGCCTTAAATGAGAAAAATTCACCGTTTGAGGAGAGTCTTTCCACCTCTCTGGGGCAGAGGTGAGAAGGTCACCTGCTGAAGACTACTGGGCTGAGCTGGGCACCTCCTATGGCCCAGGACTAAGGCATTTCTTTCCAGTAAGGCTTGGCAAGATCAGACCCCCAAAGACCTTGACAGGCTAGAGCCTTTGGCTGTAATCCAACAGGCATAAATGTACAGTCTTACCCTGAGGTTCAAAAAATCAACTTCACAAGTATAAGGTGGGGCACCATGACCATGCAGACCTTTTTCTGAAAAGACTCTGGGGATCTCAGTGGACTGTGAACTCTGGGTTGGTTAAGAGCAAAATAGGGCAGTCACGAAAGCTCTCTCACTTGGGTCATGAGTATTATGGGCATTTGCAGCTTCATGGAGAGGCCTGGCTTTCAGGAAGAAGGAAGTGACTCTGTCCTCCCTAGACTCAAAGGGAAGATGATGGTCAGCTCTAGATGCCACATTTAGGAAGGATATTGACAAGCTGGAGCTCATCCAAAGTGGCGCAGCCAGGAGGGGGCTTTAGGTTCAGGCCATGAGGATCTATGGAAGGAACCAGCGTTGTTGACTCTGGGAGAGAAACCTTGGAGTGAGGTCTTGAAATAAGTGGGCCATGTCCCTGCAGACAAGTCTTTGGCTGGCTGGTCAGCCAGCATCCTCCCCAGAGAGGAGAGACCCTCAGCGTCCCTCCCTGCAAGGCCATTGCCTCCTGCCCTTAAGGGCAATGCTTTTCATTGCCCAGCCTAAGCTTCTCACCTTCATCTTGGACTCCACTAGGAGAGAAGTCTCGCTCTTCATCTGGGCCAGACATCCCCAGAGGCACATGGAAGAACCAACCTTTGTTCTGCTAATGAGCCGTAGGCCAGCATCAGGCATTTTCAGATAGAAGAAAAATCCTCACAGAGGAGGGAAAAGCTTTGTCTGCTCCTATTTTTAAGAACTTGGGACAAAGCTTAGACATCCTCAAAGAAGCGTTTGAGTCAGCCTCTGTTTCAATCCCAGCGTAATGGAGTAGTCCTCACTGAAATTGGAAGGACTCCGGAATCCTTGCTTCTTGGGGATCAGGCTTTTGTCTGGGCTCCTTCTCGCAGACAGCGTCACAAAAGATAAAAAAGGACTCGCTGCCTTTTATTCAATTTCAGAGCCTATTATCTATGCTGTTTCATACAAAGCACGAGATTTTACATTTCACAGAGAGGCCCCCCTGGATGTCCAGGGGTGGAGAGTGGTTATTTGGTTTAAAGTCTCCATAGAATTGTGCCTGCTTCTTTACTTGTAAGCGGGGAAGGGCCAAATGAATATGGAAAACAAGAGTGAGTAATGGTAATTTCCCAGTGGCCTGCCTGCCATCCCAGAGGAACCCAGGAAAAGGATCACAGAGGGCCTCAGAGATCATGGCCTCTAACCCCTTCATTCTACAGAAGAGGGAGCTGAAGCCCAGGAGGGTCCCCTGCAGCACATCCCTTGGGTCTGATCACCTTATAACTCAATGAAAGAAAAGCAAACAAGGGTCTCCAGGCCTTCTTTCTCATGTTAGAATTCACAGCCACACCAGTAACTCAGTCTGTCTGATGGGGAAGAGTGAGATGAGGAATTCAGACATGACAAATATATACATTTCAGGAAAATGGAAAAAAAATCTATGCACATTGTTTTCATTTAGCAGAATGGTTGACAATTGCCTCTGAGTCCTCCACGTGGGGCTCAAGCCTATCTCTTCCAGGGAAACTTGAAATGATCTATTTGTGCATTCTAGAGAAAACCCATGATCATCTTGGCTTTCCTTGGGCCTTCCAGGCAAGATGGAAAGAGTGTATAGCCCTAACCCTAGTAATAAGGAGAAAGGGGTGATGATGACAGATCTTGATGGGTGCCATTCTCTGTGCTTGGTGTTAACAGAAGGCATCTGCAGGTGATCCCCTTAGGACATGGGAGGTCCCAGGCAGCTGCCCAGGGAGGTCTCTTTCTGCCAGGCCAATGGTATTTTGAAGATAACTCTCATTTGATTTCTGTTTTCTTGATTAAACACAGTGAGCTCCAGATTGTAAAGGACAGAGTGGAATTGACACCCAGAATAATTGGGTCAGAGAGCACCTGGCCACCTTCAGTGAGTTCAAGTCACTAGGACTTGAGGCAATCCATTCCAGGGCAGATTCCATTCCTCACCAGCTGCTTTTTGTTAGTGACCTCTGGTAATGGGAGAGGAGCCTAGAGACTCGAGAGGGAGGGACGATCTGACTTTCAACAAAGAAGAAAGCCAACTTGCCAAATACTGACTGAGAGTGAAGAGGTTCTCCTTTGAATTTCTGGTGAATCCTAGAGTGGAGGGTTGGTGGATACTCAAAAATGGCAGCAAGATCTCTGAGTTCCTCCAGCCTTGTTCCCATCTCCACTTCTGTCTTTATTCATTTTCTTCAGGCCAAGCCCAGGAAGGCAAGTTCACTCTGGGCAGAAAAAGGAGGAAGCTGGCTGACCTTACTTAGAGACACACACCCAAATCCAGGTACAGAAAACCATCTTAAGCACTTGTTCAGCTCTGCACACCCCCTTCCTCCCAATACCCTGCAAAAATCACCAATCTCTGCTTGTTCTGTCCTAAATTCTATAAGGAGATAATTTCCAAGTTTTCAATGGTGTTTTTAATGGCTGTTTTCTGAAATCTAGCTTGGAAGGGATTTCCTGATCAGAGATAGGGAATCGGAATGAAATCTTGGACTTAAAGGGCTTTCATTCTTCGAATCTGAAAAATCAGCTGTTTCTCTCTTTTCCTCAAATGATCGGGCTATCAGTAATTGGAGGTGAGATGGAAACTGCACCCTGGCGGGGCGTGCTGGAGATTTGCTGGAGTTTTCAATCTCTTGAGCTATTTTGGGATGACTAGTACTTTGAAACTCTACCCACCCAGCATTTTGAGGGCACTCCTGGGGCCTGAGAAAATTCTGAAAATAGGTGCAAAATGGCCTGAGGATCAAAGGAGGCCTGGTCTTCTGGAACATTCTCAGGAGAATTCCCACTGGTTAATAAAAATGTTAATAATGGTGATAAGACCACAGGAATCTATCTGGAATATTGGTAGTAAGGTCCTGCCTTCTCTGATACAGATAGCAGCCACCCTCATAGTGCGTAAGTAGAATACAAGAAATATGGTGGCTGAAAAATTCATCACCCTGTGGTCCAAACTGGTTTAGAGGCCTTGCTGTGCTTAGCTGGTTGGCCACGACCACTTGGAGGGAATGCTAGAGTTCCTCTTGGGTGTGGTCTGTTATTGGTCAATCAGTCAATAAACTGAATAAATATTAAGTGCTTACTTATTATGTACCAGGACCTGTGCTAAGCACTGGGGATACAGAGACAGGCTAATGACAGTCCCTGCACTCAAGAAGCTCATAGTCTATTGAAGCAACAAATGACCGTGTACAAACAAGCTATGGACAGGATCATTTGGAAATAACCAACAAAGGGAAGGCACTAGAATTTAGAGGAAATTGAAAATTCTAGATTTCTCTAGAAGGTGGAATTGTAGCTGAACTTAAAGGAAGCCAGAGAAGTCTGGAGGTGGAGAGGAGGAGAGAGAGCACAGGGGACAGGCAGGGAAAATGTCCTCAGGGAGCTGAGAAGATGGAGTGTCCTGAGCAAGAAATGGCTAGAGACCAAAGTTGCTGAATAAAAGAGTGCGAGGTGTGTCTGAAAGCCAAACAGAGGTCATTAAACAAATTTTTGTTGTTGTTACACAGTTTGAAGAATCTTATGATATTTTGACATGTGCACAAAAGAGCCTTTGTTAGGGGAGAGCCATTATGGCTCCATCTGATGCTACTGAATCTCATGCTTTTCTCTAGTCAACGAGCAGCATGTACAAAGGAATCTTAAATTTTCTGTCCTTTTCAACTAGGAGTGCTACTGTCAAGGCATAGTCTGCTTTGGAACACCATTCGCAGACCCCGCCTCTTCCTTTCCATGACTTCATCAAGGATGCCTTTGATGCTTACGTAGATCATTCTCAATAAAATTTGGTAGAGAAGAAAAAAAAGAGGTGTCCAAGTAGGTAGTGAAATGCTCTAGTTCATGTTCTTTTTGGTAATAATGTCTGAGTTTTCTCTAAGTCTTTAGTGTTCCCATTTTTTATGTTACTTTGTCTTTCAATGCCCTCAAAAAATATGTTATCTCTAGCACTAACTTCCTCCAAGTCTATTGGTTTTAGTCCAATTACTATTCTCATGTTTTATTTCTTCAGTGTGGTCTCTGCTTTGTTATGTAGCACCCCAGAGACCGTGATGTTAGAATACAATGTAGCAACTCCACTGTGATTGATGAAGAGTGTGCTTAATTTCTCATTGTTATTAGACAGATCTTTTCCACTTTTTAGCCCATTGTCTTCCTTCCAGTTTTGTGCTCAAGTGCCACTGGAATGACTTTTTAACTGAATATCTCATCAAACTTTCTTTATGCTCATTTTTCCTTTACTAGTTCTTATCCTTGCATGAAGTTGAAACTGCTCATAATTTTCCAACATACACAACTATAAAATTTTACAAATGAGTTTGTATTCAAAAATGGTGTTTCCCTTGGATGCCATAACTTTATGCCTGGCAAGGAGAACACATCTTTTCTGGCTAAGGAATTTCTAAGCTATTTTGGCCTCATTGTTTTAATGATGGATTTACATCAGTTAAACTTCTTTAGGAAATGGAGACTGTATCAGCATGTTCTTTTTATCATTTCCCATTTTTTTTGGCATCAACAGATTATATAAAAAGATCATACTGAAGTTGCTGTTCTTGGATACCATATGTCTTCTCATTTTAATTCTTTCTTCTAGTTTGGTATTGGTTTTGACTTTTGTTCTAACAAGCTGGTATTCTGATTATAGGCAGATTTGGAAATGACTCCCACATCATCAATCAGTCACTTGCTATCCATTTAAACATAATTAATTTTTTTGGTAGTGTTAATTGGTGCTTGCCATATTCTATACCTTCTGATTCTTTTTTTTTTTTTTAAAGAAAGTAATCATGACACATAGCTGTGGAGCACTTGTATAATTCAACAAGCCTTTAGGAACTCTCATTTCTTCCTGATCATATTTTCAATGCATTTTTTGCCACTCTCCCCTACATTCACCTTTACATTGAAGTCACAGAATATTAAAATATGCTGATTTCATTTGCAAAGTCTTATTATATTCTTCATATTTTATCTACCTCTCCATCCTCTACAACTGATGATGATGCATAAGCTATCATTATTTCTATGGTCTTTCTATAGAAGACTTGTGAATTCTGCAACAAGAGATGACCAAGTATTCATGAAATACTTCCTAATACCTATAGTCACAATGTAAAAAAAAAAAAAAACAGTTGTGCCAATGCCTTTATTTGCTTCTTGAAGGAAAAGTACAGATTCTAGTCTGATGCTTCCATTTTTAGTGTAAGGCAGCAAAATACAGGGGAGAGAGATTTGTAGGCAGAGGACTTGGGTTTAAATCTGGGCTCTCCTATGCCCAAAGAGATAAAAAAACTGTGTAAGCTCTTTGACTCAGCAATACCACTATTAGCTCTGTATCCCAAAGAGAGCAAAGAAAAAGGAAAAGGGCATATATGTACAAAAATATTTATAGCAGCTCTTTTTGTGGTGGCAAGGAATTAGAAATTGAGAGAATGCCAACAACTGAGGAATGTCTGAACAAATTGTGGTATATGATTGTGATGGAATACTATTAGTGCTATAAGGAATAACAAGAGAGATAGTTTCAGAAAAACCCAAGGAGACCTATGTAAACTGATGCAAAGTGAAGTGAACAGAACTTTGACAACATTGTACACAGAAACAGCAACATTGTAATAATGACCAACCATAAATGACTTAGCCAGTCCAATCGATACAATAATCCAAGACAATTCCAAAAGACTCATGATAAAAAATGCCGTCCTTCCCCAGAGAGCGAACTGATGGACTCAGAGTACAGAGTGAAGCATATTATTTTTTCACTTTATTTTTCTTGCTTTTTTTTTTTTTTTGCAACATGGCTAACATAGAAATATGTTTTACATGACCACATATATAATGGGTATTACATTGCTTGTCTTCTCAATGGGTGGGGGAGAGAATTTGGAACTTAAAATTAAGAATAAATGATAAAAATAAATAAAAGAAAAATAAGGAGAGGGAGTGAAAGGGGCTAATAAAAACAATGAAATGGCAATGAATAAATAAATTCTGGCTCTGTTCCTTCCTCTCTGAATGACCTTGGGCAAGTCTCTTTAACCGCTCTGGACCTGTAAGTGAGGGGTTGGGCTAGATGGCTTCTGAAGAGACTTTCAAGGTCCCTTCCTGCTCTAGAGATGTGGTCTAGTGATGGGAGGTACAGTGGGTTGAACCAGATGGTCCTTGGATGGAAATGATTCAGCTCCTCCTGTAGTAGACTTATCCATTGGCCATGGGACAAAAATGTCCCATCTAGGGAACCAATAGCCATTTGGAAGTTTAAAGATATTTTAAAAAGCACTTGGATTCTTAGTATACTCTGCCTTCTTTCCTACCACTGTGGCAGAAGGAGCCCTTGAAGACGGTATCATCTTTTCATTTCTTTCATGAGAGGCCAAAAGGTTCATCATCAAGAGGCCAGCCCACAGTTATTCCCTTCTCCTCATCTCACAACACTCTGATGTTTTCTGCCATTAGCCCCTCCTTCCTCCCTATATCACATGAAATGGTGTCCCTATTTCTTGCCAAGGCAAACTCCTCTACCTGCATGAGATCTTGTCTCCTCAAAAAAATTGCTCCCTCTGTCATCCCTACTCTTTCACTTTTCTTCAGTTTCTCCCTTTCTGCTGGCTGCTTCCCTTCTGCCTCAAAACATACCTATTTCCTCCATTCTAAAAAACGATTACTTGAACCTTCTATCCCCTCTATTGTCTGATATCTCTTCTGCCCTTTCTGGCTAAACTCCTTGAGAAGACTATCTGATGCCTCCAATTTCTGTCTTCTAACTCTCTTCTTAACTCCCTACAATCCCCCTTCTTTCCTCATCATCAAACCAAAATTGTTCTCTCAAAAGTTACTGATGATCTCCTAATTGCCAAATCCTCATTCTTCTTACCTTCTCTGTAGACTTTCACATTGTTGGTCACCTTCTCTCCTTGATAACCTCCTCTCTCCCCTCTTTCCTGGTTCTCCTCCTACCTATCAGATCACTCTTCCAGGCTCCTTTCCTGGACACTTAGCCAGGTCATGCCCATTTGATGTGTGTATTCCAGAGGGCTCTGTCCTGGGCTCTCTTCTCTTCTCCTTAGGTATTACTTGATGATCTGATCAGCTAGCATGGATTTAATTATCTGATTCTCAAATCATCTTATCCAATCCTTATCTTAGGGCTGACCTCCATTTTCACATACCCAACTGCCTTTCAGACATCTCAGAATAGATGTTCAGTAGACATCTTAAACTCAACATGGCCTAAACTGAACTCATTATCTTTCCTCTTAAACTCTCCACCCCACCCATTTTCAAACTTCTCTATTACTGTCAAGGGCACCATCATGCTTCCAGTCCCCCAAGATTATCCTCAACTCCTCACTCTCTTTCACACCACTTCCCCATTCATTCTGCTGCCAAGACCTGTGGATTTTACCTTTGCAATATTTCTCAAATATGTCCCTTTCTCTCTTCAAACACTGTAGGTTCTCATCACCTCATACCTATGTTATTGCAATAGCTTGCTCGTGGGTCTGCCTACCTCAATTCTCTCCTCATTCTAACTCATCTTTATTAATCAATCAAAGTGGTTTTCCTAAAGCATTGGTCTAATCATATGACCTACCCCCCCCCCCACTCAATAAACTCCATTGGCTCCCTATTGTCTCCAGGATTAAGTACAGAATCCTGTTTGACCCTTAAAAAGTCTTCTCTAACTGTCCAGTCTTCTTACACTGTACACCTTTCTATGTATTCTTCAAGGTAATGACACTGGTCTTCTTGCTGTTCCATGAACAAGACATTCTATCTCTGGCTGTCCTTCATGCCTATAACGCATTTATCTCTACCTCCTGGGTCCCTGCATTCCTTTAAGTTCCTGCTAAAATCTCACCTTCTGCTGGAAGTTTTTCCCAATTCTATTTTAATAGCAGTTCCTTCCCTGTGTTAATTACTCCCTATTTTTCCCAATTCTATTTTAATAATAGTTCCTTCCCTGTGTTAACTACTTCCTATTTATCCTGTATATAGATTGTTTGTATATATTTGTTTGCTTGCTGTCTCCTCCATTATACTGTGAGGCTGTCAAGGGTGGGGTTTGCCTTTCTTTTTATACCCAGAGCTTAGCACCATTCCAGACACACAGTGGGTGCTTAATGAATGCTTATTGACTGACTGACTAACTGGGGGCTCTGAGCTGTTGTAATCATATTAATAACTTTTCATCTGATATGAATTCCACAAGACTGAAGAGAAAGGGGTATGTGGACCTGAGGGCTATTACATTGCCCGCAGGCTAAATATGACCTATTTGTTGTAACTAGGTTTGGTAAATATAATTTTTAGTCTCTGATATGGGGAATCAAAGTGGGAAGAGTGGAAACAGGAAAAACTAAGATTGAATAGGTAAGGTATAGGCAGGATTTAGCTCTGCTCCTTCCAAAAGGGAGGAGAGAAAAGAAAGAACCTTTCAATGTACCACCCAACAGTTGTGTACGTAAGCCATTGAAATCACAGGTTTAGTTCCTATCCTATCATCATCATCATTACCATGATCATCATAATCATCATCATTTTTATTGTCATCACTTGTGTGAATATTATCTCATTCTCATCTTTTTTTCATGGAGTGATAATAATGACATGATGATTCTTTAAAAAAAACTTTAAACATTTTCATTTAAAGTTTTGTGTTATAAATTTCTACCCCCCCTTCCTTCCTTCCTCTCCCCCTTCCTTAGATGGTAAGCAATCAGGTATAGCTTATAAGCAATTATGTAAAACATTTCTTTATTAATCATTTTGTAAAAGAAGACTCGAATAAAAGAAAAAAATGAAAGAAAGCAAAAAGTAGCATGTTTCAGTCTCTATTCAATCAATATCAGTTCTTTCTTTGGAGGTGGGTAGTATGCTTCATCATTAGTCCTTTGGGATTGTCTTGAATCATTGTATTGCTGAAAATAGCTAAGTCATTCACAGTTCTTCATCAAACAATATTGCTGTTACTGTGTACAGTGTTCTCCTGCTTCTGTTCACTTGACTCTGCATCAGTTCATGTAAATATTTCCAGGCTTTTCTGCAATCATCTTGCTTGTCATTTCTTACAGCACAATAATATTTCATTACAAGCATATACTACAGTTTGTTTAGCCATTCCTCAATTGATGGGCATCCCTTTGATTTCCAATTCTTAGTCATTACAAAAAGCTACTAGAAATATTTTTGTACAAATAAGTTCTTTTCCCTTTTTTATGATCTCTTTGGGATATAGACCTAGCAGTGGTATTGCTGGATCTAAGGGTATGCATGGTTTTATAGCCCTTTGGGCATAGTTCCAAGTTGTTTTCCAGAGTGGTTGGATCAGTTTACAACTCCACTAACAGTGCATTAGTGTCCTAATTTTTCCACATCCCCTCCAATATCCAACATTTTCCCTTTTTGTCCAAATTAGCCACTCTGATTGGTGTGAGGTGTTTTAATTTAATGTAATTTAAATTAATTTAACTCAGAGTTGTTTTAATTTGTGTTTCTCTGATCAATTGTGATTTAGAGCATTTTTCTGATATGACAATTCTTGTAGAAAGTGGGACTTGATCTGGGTCTTGAAGGATATATGGGACTTGGAGAGGTTGAATTAGCATAGCTATGTCCTATGAAGGAGGATCTATTTAGCAGAGGAGTTCATGGAATGGGAATGGGGCTGGGTTCTGAACTCTATCTGTAGCCAGAATGTATATATTGTAAGAGATGAGAGGGCAGAGGTGCCCAGTTTAGACTGAGGGACTTGTTGCTGAGTTATAGCTGGATACTGACAGACTCAAATTGAGATTTGTATGACTGGTACCTCCCTGGCATCTGATCATTAGGGAAGTTACAGTTCACAGTCTACTAGGAAGGACAGCAACTTGATGATGAAAGTCTTGTCAGTATTAAGATGCTTTGATGGGGGAGAGAAGGAGAAAAGATTTTTCAGACTCCATTATTGTCACTGTCCAAGGGAATAAACTTTAAGTAAGAGGTGCATGGCAAATACCTATGCTGGCAGTCACAGGCCCCAAGTTCAAGTACTGCTATTGTCAGCAACTTGGTATGACCTATCTCCTCCTAGGTCTCCATTTATTTCTACATAAAACGTGAGAAGTTGAATGAGAAGATCTCTATGGTTCCCCTCCAGGAAAACAATCAATGATTCTATCATAATTTTCAAGTTTGGTCTCATCCTGTGCATCACAGAATCTGGGAACTTGAAGGAACTCAGAGGTTACTCAGTCCAATGTGAACCTGAGGAAGAATTGCCCTTCCACAACATAACCAAAAATTCATTGTCCTACATTTGTTGGGATACCTGCAGGGATGGGGAAACTATTACCTCCCAAAGCATTTTTGTAGGTATCAGGGCATGTTTGTAGGTATCAGGGAAGAAACTAGTGAATAAGGTGAGATTGAAGATTAGAGAACGAGTGGGCATAATAGAGGGGGCCACCTACTGGAAAAGATGGAGTAGGATCAAGGCTAGATGCAGAGGGAAGGGATTCATGATCTATAAATAGAAATATAAAATCTTCTATTTAACAGTTAAAGTCTTGCACCACATCTTCCCTCCCTTTCTTTTCAGTCTTTTTATACTTTAGTCTGCTTTCTGTACTCTACAATTCAGTAATTCTAGCATTCTTGCTGTTTCGCATTCATTTCCTGGCTCTACGGCTTTTCATTTTCTTTTTCTTTTGATTAAATTAAAAATCTTTAACATTCTCTTTTTTTTGAATTTCAAATTCTCTCCCTCGCTCCATCCCCTTCCCCACTTACTGAGAAGGCAAATAATATGATACCTGTTATAGTATGAAGTCATGCAAAACATATTCCTACATTAGCCATGTCCCCAAAAGACGAGACAAACAAGGAAAACTAAACTAAAACTAAAAATACTGTCTTTCAATCTGTACTCAGAGTTCATCAGTTCTCTGTCTGGAGGGGGATAGCATTTTTCCATCATGGGTCCTTTGGAACTGTCTTGGATGATTTTCTTGACCAGAGTAGCTAAGTCTTTTACAGGTGATCATTGTATAATATTGTTGTTAATGTGTATGATGTTTTCCTGGTTCTGCTCACTTTACTTTGTGCCAGTTTATATAAGTCTTCCTAGGTTTTTCTGAAACCATCCCCCTTGTCATTTCTTGTAACACAATAGTATTCCATCACAATCACACGCCATAACTTGTTCAGCCTTTCTCCACAGCTCTACTGGATAAAGTAGGTTGGGACTCACTTGGCTTACTTGCCTCAAACCTTGGTATTGACTCCATTTGCTGTAGCTCTGGTGTCTGGATCTCCTGATGTTTCTAAGCACACAAGGTCACTACTATCTCCAAAAGTCCATCCCCTAAGAGCAATAAAGGACAGACCCAAAAGAGACAGAAGCAACAGAGGCACCCTGCACTTATGGGCTATAGCCTAGGTGAGAGAGGTCTATGGCTCCTTTCCCACCAGAGGCCCACAGCAGTTTGTCCTCTTTGCTCATATACATCCAAACAAGAAAGAGATTGAGTTGTTTATATGGGAGTCTTTTGTATGCGCACCAAGTTCTAGCTCAGCATCTAATCCAAAAGGCCATCAGTAGGTGAACTGGAGATATCCATAGAATACTTGCACATACTCTGAAGCAGAAAGCAGGTCCTCCATTAGCATGCCTGGAAACAGGCATCATTAAACATTCACAGTGGATCCCCTATTAGGACTGGGTTCTTATTGGCCAATCTCTCATTACAGACACAGTCATTCCTTTAAAGGTCATGGAATGGCCCACCAAACATCCACATGGTTCCCCTATTTACGATCCCAGGAATGGGCTCTCACTGGCCAGTCCCAGTTGGCCAGTCTCAATTATTTCTATAAAGGGAATGCCTGGCATACAGTAGGCACTTAATAAATGTTTGTTGACTTGATTTGACCTGGAATTAGATAACCTCTGATTTAGCTCTTATGGTCTATAGTCTCTCAGCCAAGGAAGATGAAACAGAATATGGCATGTTATGGCTAAACTGTGGCTCAAAGATTTTAGAAAAAGAATGGTACAACCTCTTATTTGTATCCAGAGAGAAGAGAAGAGAAGGTGGTGGACCTTTGATGTGGCTGCAAGGAGAGGGACTGAGATCTCGAAAGAGAACAGAAGTGCTATGTGCCCAGCCCCGATGTCCTTCTCACTGTTTCTGGCATGTGCAACTACTGATGGGGACTGAAGAGGCTACAGCTGTCTGAGCATGAGGAAGGCTCAGAGTTGTCTCTAGTGACTGATGGGCCCCCAGGCTACAAATGGTCATAACAACGTTCTCTTGATGTTGGTAATCAGGTAATGGATGGAATGAGCATGCTAGGGAGGTAGCCTCTGGGTGATTGGGACAGAGTGTAGAGTGCTTATTGAGTGCATATGGTGGATGGTCATGGAATATCAGTAGTGGGAGAACGAGAATGAAGAGAGAGAGAGAGAGAGGGAGAGAGAGAGAGACAGAGAGAGAGAGAGAGAGTCAGAACATGTGTTTGGGGAAATGTGTTGTAGGTGACCTAAGCCTGAGAAGGCTAGTATCACAAGAGAGTATAGCATCAAGATCCAGAATGACTTGGATACTCTTAGAGTAAGTATTCTTAACCTGAGTTTGAAAAAGTTTTTATTTTAAAATTTTTGATAATTGTATTTCAAGCAAATTGGTTTCCTTTGTATTTCATTGTATGTACTCGAGCCATGATTCTGAGAAGGGGTTCACAGCTATGGGATCCAGGACACAAGGAAGGTTAAGAACCCAAAACTCCAGGGCAAGGGAGGAGGGTCAACAAACTATGCCCCAGGGCCAAATCTAGCTCTGTTTTTGTAAAATCCAAGAACTCAGAATGGCTTTTATATTTTAAAATAAAGTTTTATTGTACTTAAAAATGTAATAACATTCTTAGCTCCACCACGGTACAAAACCAGTAGGGCTGGACTTGGTCCTTGGGATGCAGTTTGCATTGGGCTGAATTCAGCTAATGAGATGTAATTCAATAGTGATGAATATAAGTCTTACACTTGAGTTAGAAAAATCAACTCCCCCCAAGTATAAAACAGGAGAGGCTGATTAGAGCATGGTTTGTCTTAAAGAAATCTGTGTCTCAGCCTGAGTCCTCAGAAGCTAATGTGGTCTTGTGCTGCCTTAAAGGGGCATGGTGGTCACCACCAGGGAGGGCACAGTGCCACTGTATACTCATTTTGAGCATCACAGTTTAGAAAGGATATTAATAAACTGGAGAGAGCCCAGTGGAGGTTTGAGCAGCAACAGAGGGCTTGCAGCCCTTATCATATGAAAGCTAATTGATAGAAGGGGGCATGTTTCACCTGAAGATGGAAAGGCTCACAGGGGACAAGATATTTTTAAAGTTGTCCTAAGGAGAAGGAAAACCTCATAGCCATAAGAGCTGTCCCCATGTGGAATGGGCTGCCTCCAGCCATGATGGGTTCTCCTTCTTTGGAGGGCTTGAAGCAGAGACTAGATGAGCACCTGTCATCTCTATTATAGTGGAGATTCCTTTGGTGTGTGGTCAGCCTTGCACAGCTCTGCCTCACTTAAATCCAATTTACTGGCAAGTGGAGACATCTCCCTTGTGATGCCATTGGTCCTTATCAAGAATGAGGGACAAACAGCAATGTGGGCTGAACTCAATGGCCCCCTTCCACCTCTCCAGTTTTGTTATTCTGTGGCTTTGAGGTCTGTATTCTGCAAATATTTATGGATTCAGTTTATGATTAGGGAACAGAATGGTTGAGCAGCAGCTGATACCTTTGTCCTGGTGCCCACCAACTGAGTATGATGTTCTGAGTTATTTGCAAGCCATTGTGCGAATGAAGGCACCATCATTTGGCAGCAAAGAGCCCAGGGCCAGGCCTGTGACTGTGATCTTGTCTGGACTCTCAGCGATGGACATTCCCATCTGTCTGCCTCTCTCTCAGTCTGTCTTTGTGCTGCTTTCTGGGTGTCTCTGTCTCTTCTGTCCCATACACATCAGGGAGGGGTCCTTGTGAGATAATCTTGGTGGAGAAGCTTTCCCAGGCAGGCCTGCCTTGGGAGGTCTGGGACAACTCTGTTATCTTTGGGATTATCCAGAGTTCAGGGAAGTCTGAGGTAAAGCATCAGCACCAGCTCCTTCTAGTCTCTCTGCATATTAACAGGAAACCCAGAGCTCTGGTAAAGTGTAGTCAGAAGGGAGAGCAGGGGAGGGATTTGGGGAAGATCTGATTAAACTCTAATCTCTTCATTATTACCATATCGCAATGAAGGCGGCTGGTACTGACAAGCAGCCCTGCTTTCATCCCCTCTGGGACTTGGCCATGAGGAGAAGCAGCAAAAGAGGATCTCTTCTGAGCTCAACTCGGCAGACGGCTGTGTGGAATCCCCCTTTGCTGATGGGATCTCACTTTGAGAAGCTGGGGGAAGCCTTGGCCCTGTACTGGGGCTTGTCCCCTTCCTCACCTCTTAGATCCCATCAGTCAGGGTGCCACATCTTTTCATTTTCACCTGCCCAGTATCACTCATATCTATCCCTCCCTCTAAAACAGCTGCCTCCTCCCTGAGGTCTTTGCACGAGCCCCCTAACCTCTGCTCTTCTCTAGGAACCATTCTTCACACTGACATCATCTTTCATACGTGTGGATCTGGTCACATCACTCCTCTTTTAAAAATATCCAGTGGCTCACAACTGGCTTCACATACAATTCACACCCTTACTTGGTCTTCAGAGCCCTTCAAAGCCTGATGTCTTCCTATCCTTTCTGTCTTATCTCCTCCTACTCCCCTGAAAGTGCCCTGGACGCCAACCAAATTTGGCAACCCTGCTCCTGAGCACTCTAGACTCTTCAACCCTTGCGTTTTTACTTAGAGTCCTTTTGCCCAGAATGGCCTCTCTTACCCCCTCAGCTTTTTGAATTTCTACCCAGTCTTTCAATTAAATTCAAATAAAACATTTATTAGTTGCATATTGTGTGCCAGACACTGTGAAAAATGAAACATAACAAAACAAAACATTCCCTTGCCCTAGGACCTGATGCCCCATAAGGCAGACATTGCCTTCACCAGGAAGAGAGGAAAGTCAGGGCAGATGAGGGAAGCCAGATTGTGGGGTCTGGGTAGAGGGGGAGACTCCCAAGGAGTCTTGTACTTGTTGAGGGGAGGAGACAGATGGGGTAGTAATGGTTGTCCCAGAAAGGATGCCTCACCTAGGGTGAGCACTCAGATCTCCTCCAGCCTTACAAACCCAACACTACATCTGAATTCCTATGACTGACTCTTACTGGCAGTCTGTGTTCTGTCCATTGCCTCCCAAGAAAGGGAGGGCAGACTAATGGAGAGCAGGGGAAGTCTGAGGGCTCAAGTCATCTGTGACTAAAAACACCCCTGTGTTTTTAGTAACCATGCCTTTCTTCAGAATAGCCTTATGGAAGGAGCCCTGGTGTAGAAGTTGAGTGACCTAGAATTTGATTCAGGCCCTGACACTGGCTGGCTGTGTGACCTTTGATAGGTTACTTCACTGCTGGGAGCCTCAGTTTCCTGGTCCTTAAAATGAGTCTAACCAAGCTCCCAGTATTTGCCTCTGAGAGATGCTGTGGGGGTGTTACCTGCCTTCTGTGGACAGAACTCTGTGGAGCAAACAGGGAAGGCCTGGGAATATGGTGATGAGTGACTGGGGGTCATTATGAGTAGGGCAGAGATTTTAGTGGAAGCCAGGCAGCCAACCTGGGCAATCGGAAAGGCTGGTGGAGAGGCAGCAGGGTGTGCCACACTGGGCACAGGGCAGGTTTGGATGCCAGCTCCACTACTTTCTCAAGGGGAGAATCAACTTCTCTGACTCTTGTTATCTGCATCTGTCTGAAAAGGGTGATAAAGCTAACATGTCTACACCACATAAAGGTTTGCAAAGTGCTTTACATATCTATGCTTTCTCAAAGTAGGTGCTCTTATTATCCCTATTTTACAGAGGGGGAGAGATTTTGTTGGTGGGATGGTTTTTTGGAGTTGATTCTGATTGGGTGAATAAATCCACAATAGCCTCATCCTCTAGATTTAGCAAGTTGGTACAACTACCCAAGGAAAAGTGAAGAGGGGGCATTGAAGGGTCTACTCAAGAGAGCTACACAGAGCTGGGCCCTTCTCTAACATATTAGTTCAATGGGGGGTAAAGTGCTATAATCATCAGAGTATAGGACTTATCCAGCTGAATGGGATCAGGTTAGGGGCTAACAGCACCACCTGCTGGTTAAACTGTTTCTACACATCCCTCCAGTGCTGTGCATGCTCCTTGAGGGAAGGGAAAGTTCTTCACTTTGTCTTTATTCCCAAAGCTCAGCAAGTGACTTGGATCAGAAGGTACTTGATGAAAGCTTGATGGGTAAGGACCTCACCTCACACAACTAAATAGCCCTTGTTGACATAGCTAGTAATCAGCAGATCCAAGATTCAAAGCCAGGTCTTCCATTTCCAAATTCAGGGTGCATTTCAATATATCGTGCTTACGTTCCTGTACATTATGCTGTCCCTTTCCAAAGAAGTCACCAAATAAATTCTGATTCACTTAGATGATAATTATGGACCTGAAGTGCCTATTGGGGGGTGGTGGGGAATATTTGGGGTTGTCCCAGAATCCATGTATGCTGATGGCATCTGTAATCTCCAGGCAGAAAGGCCCAGCCTCCCTGTCTACACGGAGCTTACCAAGTCTCCTGAGCTCCTTCCAGCTGTCATCCTCCATGCTCATCCACCTGGTGGTGGTTGCTTGGTACAAGCTGGCTGCTAACAAGCAAACATGGCTGGTCATTAGAGACCTAGGAGGGAGACGGCTCTCATAATTAACATCCTCCTGCTCCCCCTGTCTTTTCTGAGGTCAGTGCTCTGGAGATCTCTGACTCTGACTGGCACAGGCATTTTGTGAGTGCCCATACCAGTGTACCTTTCTTTGGACACATCCCTGGCCTTTCTTTGTACACAGTATCATTAACCTTTACCCCGGGCAGATTCAGTGTTTTTGTAGCAACTTGGTGATGAAAACTCCAGCAAGACTAATGGGGAACCTGTGACCCAGGTGTCGGCCCAGACTCACAGCTCTCTCAGCTGGGATCAGGATTGAAAAGCAGGGCTCTTGGGTCAGATTCCAAATACCAGGAAATCAGGCCACCTGTGACAATTGCACTTTTACATCAACCCAGGAGATGGAGTTTTATTTCCTGATGATAAGACCTGAATTGGTATTCTGCATTGCTTAAGTATAGAGAGCAATTATCTGCGACACATTCCTGCTCAGGTACTGGCTGGGATTAGACTTCCTCAGTGGGGCCTTCCATGTGTGGGGTATTGGGACACTAGTCTATTCAATGAATAAAAATTATGAAATCCCTATTATGTTCATGGCACTATATGAGTCTGGGAGGTTTTATTGAGTGCCTACTGTTTACCCAAGTCCTGTCCTTGGTGCTGGGGGCTAGGATGAATGAACAACAAATGCTCTAGCATGTGCCAAACACTATGCTAATGGCTGGTGATACAAACACAACAGCAAGGAGCTCCCTGCCCTCAGGCAGCTCACATTCTAATGAAGCAGACAACAGCCCTCCAGGGAGGGCTGAGTATAAATGAAGGGCAAGATTTGGTGTGTCCTCTTGCAGAGTCACATGGTGTGGCTGGGAAGACTGCAGTGGACTGTCACTGCCTGGAGGCCCCCAAGCAGAGGCTGGATTACACTTTTGGGCTGTGTCATAGAGAGGATTCCTGCTTGGGTCTGTGTTGGACTGGAGCCAGCCTCTGAGCTCTCTGCCATCTGGTGATGCTGTGGTCCTGGTGCATCAGAAGTGCTGGATTTGGGGCCAGGACACCTGGATTGGGATTCCGGTTCTGTAACATGTTCCCTAAGGGACCCTAGACAATCCCTTCTACATCCCAGGCCTCAGTTTACTCATAAGTAAAATGAGAAGATTGGTTCTAAATCTTTTGGCCTAAGGACAATGATCTTGTTACGCTACATGGGAGGTTTGGTGCTTAGGGTTGCTGGGGAACCTCATTGAGGTGGGGGAGCCTGGAAGAACTTCATAGGGACAGTTTATGTCTCTTCTCTCCTCCCTCCCCACCTCAACTTTACTGTTTGATGAACCAGCCCCTCTGGTCTCCTCTTCCATGAGGTGTGAAATACTAATTGAGGATTCTTGACTTGTGTGTCCAGTTTTATAAGCCCGGAGACCAGCAACTTCAATTCAGAAAAACAAGAGAGAATTCAATCTCAGTAACAAGGGAAATAAATAATCTGGCACAAGTTCCCAAATGCTTTCTGTAGGACACTGAAAGTGCAGACAATGAAGCAGCTCCCCCTGGGTGACCAGGAATGTTGAAGCCTGGCTTTAAAGAACAACGAAGTCCCCCCCCCCCTCCCCCGGCTCAAAACAACTGTCCAACCCATGAGGTGCCTGTCGACTGTGGGCTCATCCACACTGGGATAGTGCTCTCAGGTCACCCACAAGCATCGGTTTGGTTGGACTGGGCTCCGTCACTGGTGCCCAGAGATCTTTTGGTAAAATGAGGCTGGGGATGAGTAGCAACTTTTTGGACACTTCCTCAGTTTTAGGAGTGACTTCATCAAAACTACTGGATTCCATCTTCTCAAAGATCTGTAGGAAGAAAGTTTCACTCCATAGATTTGGGTCTACGGAGTAACTGGGATCCAGGAAAGAACTAGCTGGTAGCATACTTAAGCTGTGCTTCCCATCCATCCACCCATCCATCCACCCATCCATCCACTTATCCATCCATAGGTTAATAGGTTTTAATAAGCCCTAGCTATTGACTTTGGAAGGAAAGGGGTCGCAATGATATTTTGGGTTGTTTGTCATGGTTGGAAGTTGTTTATAATCTGATGCATATATATTCTGTGATGCAGAGTGTAGAAGAAATCAATCAACTAACCAGTCTACTATGGACCAAGCACTGTGCTCAGTTTCAGGGACAGAAAGACCCAAATAAAACAGTCTTGGCCTGCAAAGAGTTTATCTTCTCCTATTGAGAACAGTCAGTCCATCAACCAACCAGCCTTTATTAAGTGCCTACTGTGTGTGTACTGGGCATTGGGCTAGGTGCTGGGAATACAAAACAGAAATTTAATTGAGCTATCCCAAGGGGACAGGCTGCCTGGAAAGGAGGTCTTCAAGTGGAGTAGGACAAGCATTCATCAGACATGTTAATGTTATTTCTGTGCATGAGGTGGCCTAGATGCTGCTGAGATCTCTTCAAATTTCAAATTCTGTGAAGTACCCAGAGGTTATGTACAAAGTCAATGCAATGGAATTGGGGTGGTGTCTGGGGGGAGGCTGGGGAAAGGCCTCATGCCAAGCATGGTACTTGGGCTGAGGTTTGAAGGACAACTAGACATATCAAAAGGTGGCCTTGGGACTGGCATCCATTCCAGGAAGACAGCTGTGCAGAGGCACACAGATGGGAGCTGGAGGGTCAGTCAATCAGGAAGTGAATGTATATAAAGTGCCTTCTATATGCCAGGCCCTGTGCTAAGGATACAAAGAAAGGCAAAAGACAGTCCCTGCTTTTATAGAGATCACAGTCTAATGGGAGAGATAGCAAACAAACAACTATGTACAAACAAGGAATGTATAGAATAAGCTGGAGACAATTAAACAGAGAGAAGGGTCTCGAATTTAGTGGTGGTGGGGCAATCAGGAAGGGCTTCTTGCAGAAGATGGATTTTAGCTGGGATTCCAAAGAAGTCAAGGAAGGTAGTGGACAGAGATGAGGAAGGAGTAAGTTCCAGGCATGGTGGGCAGCCACAGACAATGCCCAGAGCCAAGAGATGGAGGGTCTTGTTCAAGGATTAACCAGGAGGCCGGTATCATGGGATGGAAGAGGATGTGGAGAAGTTTAGGATGTAAAAAAGACCAGAAAGAGGTTATGCAGGTTATGAAGGGCTCTGAATGCCAAGCAGAAGATTCCATATTTGATCCTAGAAGTCATAGAGAGTCACCGGGATTCATAGACTAGGGAAGTGACATTGTCAGACCTGCACTTTAAGAAGATAATTTGGCAGCTGAAGAGAGGATGGGCTGGAGTCTAGTGTATGAGGAAGAGCAAAAAGGTGCCTTTTCTGGACAGACGAGTATGGTAGATGGAAGTATTGTGCTGGACTCAGATCTCAAAGAGCTTTAAACCTCAGAGAAAAGAGCTCCAAGCTGGCTATTGGAGCCTGAATCCAATTGACAACTAAGACAGTGATTTCAGGGGTGTGTGTGTGCATGTGTGTATGCATGCATACATGTGTATGAGGTGTATGTGTGTGTGCCTGTGTGTGCCTATGCATGTGTGTATGCCCGTGTGTATAGGTATACATGTGTATATGCATGTGTGTGTGCGCACATGCATGTGTGTGCATGTGTGCACATTCCTGTGCCCTCAGACATTACCTCATATGAATCTTACTGGACAGCTGATGGGGCAAGCCTGGAGACTGGAGCACAGACCAATGCCCAGTCTACTCTTGGTTTGGGGACCAAGATTCCAGTTTTGGACACCAGGGAGGAGGCAGTCCCCCCCCCCCCCCGCTCTATTGACACACAGTGGAAGAGGACTTCAGCCCACGAGAGAACCTTGATCAGCCAAGTGTGGATCTGGGTGAGGGGCTCAGTGTTACAAGGGGTTTCTGTTGCAGGATGTGGGGGTGGGGGTAGGGTGGGTTTAATGAAGCTGTATTTTATTTGCTAGGAAATGCTATTTCCTCCCTTCTGCCCTTCTTCACTCTGTTCCCTTCCCCACGTCCTGCACCTGGACGAGTGATGGGCACATGGACGGGCTGGATCTGAATTTGTCCAGTTCTCAACCTTTCTGTTGGTTTGGGCATTACTGGGGAGCATTCTACCCAAGAAGGAGAACTTGCCTACAGCCTCCAACTCTACAGACCCGATAGAATGCTTGGGCGGATGAGAGTGTATACCTACTTCAACACAGTGAGAATGAATGAATCATGCTTTGAGTCAAAGAAATACAATTGAAGCCCATTTTTCTTGGAGGAGGCGAGGGGCCATTCTGGGTGAGGGAGCACTCCAACCTCCCCTCCTCTCCCTTCCATGTGCCTTTCAGGTGCAGAAGCTGTTCCACTAGCTTTTGGGGCTGGTTTGAAATGATCCCTTTGTGACAGGAAACAAGTCTCTTGATTATTCTCAACAGGAGCGAATGAGTATTGTTCGCACCATTTGAAAGCCCCTCATTCTGCACCTCCCCCTAGACACAGTGCTGCTTCCTGTTCGAACAATGTGATGTGATGAAGGGTGCTTTTCAAGGAGAAAGTGTTAACAATAGTGTCCTGAATAATAATCTTTGGCACTCTTCTCTTCTGGGAAGGGGTTGGGTGTCCTCTCATGTAACAGGGGTCAGATGAGGAAAGAACTGTACTTCCTAGTGTGCTGTGCAACAAACACCACTGCCTGGTTAGGAAATACATTTCCCATGAATCCCCAGGCTCCGAGACATCAGGGGGTGAAGCTCTGGACCTCTACAGGACACCATGTGGGTAAGGGTGGAATGTTGCCATAGCAAAGAAACAGGGAGGGGAATAAAGAAATAAAAGAGGGACCACGTGGGGGGTTGCTGTGGGGTTTTTAGTCTTGAAGTTGACCGGAGAGAGTCAAGGAATAAGTCGATGAGCAAACCGCCAGCCAAACTCCGAGTGGGTGAGCCAGCCAATCTTAGAAAATTGCGAAGGTCTGCCAAGGTCATGTAGCAGCTGAAGAGACCAAGAGCTCTAAGTAATGGCTACTTAAGGCTGTCAAGGCATTCTGTGGTTTCAACTAGTTTGTAGGTGGAAGCCCCAAGTCGGGAAAGCTCACTGCTTGATTTTAAACTGGAGAACAGGAGGAGAAAATATTCACTTGGGGAAGGGTTGCTGAGAATGGTACTATGGTTTTTCATTTCTTTTTCTGTTACAATTAAATACTTTACCAGTCCTATGCTATGGTTCATCTAGGATTATGTTAGTATGGTCATAACTAGATATCTTGGCTTGAGTTGACTTTAAAGTCCTCTCCCCCAGCTTTACACTAGGATGGGGGCTTGAGCCACATGGGCAACAGCAGAAAATACCCTTCACAAACATGGAGCTAAATCAGTGAGGGGCTGGTTCTGGCTAGGCTATGGGTTACACTCATATGATAAGAACGTCTCAGTCTGGGGCTTGGGATATCATGTTTGAAAAGATGCCCAAGGGAGGCTATGGGAGGCCTTGACTATCATCACTGACAACAAACTCCAAAGGCAGAGATGGTTCCTCACTCTTGGTTTCCCTCAGGAACTCTTTATGGCCATCCTTGATGTCTTGAGGGATCTGTGATCTTACCATTTTCCCAGCTGGAACAGATCAAAACCCACCTGACCCTCCTGTGTATATATGTACACACACACACATACACATATGTGTGTGTATGCATATATACATGAAAAAGTGTGTATATATGGCTATATATGTATATATATGTGTGTATACACAGATACACATATATATATATATATATATGTGTGTGTATATATATATATTAGCAACGTCTGAAGTTCAGTAACCTTTATCAGGGAATGAAGGCTGGACAAAATCCCTTTGCTCTTCTCAGCCATCTCAAAGACCCACTTCTTCTTGACTGAGGGGACCCCGGCTGCGTCTTTTATATAAGTTCTGCATGTCCTAAGTCTCCTAAATCTATTCAGAATCATGGGGGGCATCAGAAAGGGAGGATGGAAATGCCCAGGGAAATTAGGCTTGTCAGCCTCTGGGCCTCATCTCTACTCTAGAAAAGTTACATCACTTGAGCCATGGAAGGAATGGGAAGGGATGGCTGTGTGCTGTACACCATTCTCAAGTCATAGAGGGGGATAGGTAGAGCTAATTTTGCAGTCAGCTGAAGGCATTAATTCTATTACTTAGATACTTCTGGCTACTTACCAAGCCTATGAGAGTGGAGGAAATTCTATTCAGTTCAATGTGCATTTATTAAATTTTCAGGATTTAGGTCTTGAAGAAATTTTAGTGAAGATGGAAATTGAGGAAGTCTGGAGAAGGCCCCACTGAGCCCACATTCAGGCCCACATTTTCTGGTTCCCAATAAAGCCACTTTTCCACAGACACTTCTACGTGAACTTCTCAATTCTAGCCCTCAGGAAGTAGGCAAGCTCTTAGTGTAATGGGTGTGTGCGTGTGGCACACATACCAATAACCAGAGAAATCACTGAGAACTAGAGCCTTGCCACCATGAAAGCTCTCTCTCAGCAGTCAGTAAATATTTACTCTCATGTGGCACCTTTAATAGAGTCAGAAAGATTATGGACATGGGAACTAGGTGGTTTTACCGCTAATGGAGGTTACAGGTTAGTAGGGGACAGGATGTAAGAATGGTAGGACAAATGCATACAAGGAGTGACATCCTACCATGGCTTCATCATCGACTTGGAGCTAGAAGAGACCTGAGAAGTTGTCTATTTCACCCCCTCCTCTTATGAAAGAGGAAGTTCAAGCTCAGTCACTTGCCCAAGGTGACATGGGGTATAAGAGGCAGAATGGGGACTGAACCCCAGAGCCAGCTCTTTCCCTGCTGCATCTTGTCATTGGAGATTTCTGGTCCCCAATGTTAGCCATGACCTGCTTTATCATTCGTCTCATTACAGCATCTCACAGTAGACCTGGAGTTGCTGAAAGACATTTCTGTCATGTACTTTGGGATGTTTTTTACAGCTAAAGGACCTTAAGGTTTCCCCTTCCCTCATAAACTGGGTCACTTCTGATACATCAGTCTCTCAAAAACATGGCCTCAGGGGTCGACCAGAAGGACGATTTTGATAGCTCCTTCTTTGAGTGGTCTGACAAAAACGGACATTGACAGATTTTACATGATTGTCTTTGTTCGTTGAAATGCAACCTGCCCTGTCCACCTCCTTATCTTACAATCATAGCAAAAGGATGTTGACCTGGAGTGTTACCTCCCCATCCTTGTAGATCCTAGTTCCTGACTGCCACAAAACTATCTGTGTTTTCATGGGGGAGTCTGATAATTAACACAATAGAACAATGAGCTAAGTATTTGAGAAGGCAGAACCTAGCAGGTCCTTCTGATCTTCTTGGCCTCTAAAGTACACTGGTAGATGGGAGAATGCTGTAGCAATAGTTTGCCTCAATTTTCCAGAAATACGTGACAATGTCTCACTGACTATTCTTGTGGATAAAATGGAGAGACTGGAGAGGACTAGAAGATGGAGTCAGGACTGGTTCCATGGCTGAACCCCCAAAGTTATTCACAGTTGCCTGACAGCTTGGTAGGCTGTCACTGATGGAGTTTCCTGCTTGTCTGTAATTAGTGCTGTGCTATTTCTGGGTTTTGATTGGATGATAGAATAAATGGCTCACTCACCAGAATGACCAATGACACAAAGTTGGAGGAGATAGCTGATGAGCTTATGATAGAATCAGGAGCCACAAAAATTCTCAACGGGGTAGAATTGTGGGCTGAATCTAATTAGATAATGTTATGGATGATGATGATCATATCACAACCACTCACATTTTAGAGTGCCTTAAGGCTGGCAAAAACAGTTTCCTTAGAACAACCCTATGATGAAATGTGTGAAGAGAAGATTAAGGTAGACGTTTTTACATTTTGGTTCACCAAATGAACTTAGCTGAGTGCATGATGGAAGAAGTATGGTTAGACAGTTGTTTATGTAAAAAAAATATCTGAGGGTCAGAGTGGCCTGCAAACTCGATATGAATCAGCAGTGGGATGGGACAGACAAAAATGGTAAGTCGTATCAAGAAGGACATAGACTCCAAAGCAAGGAAGTGACAGTCCCACTGTCCTTTGCCCAGGTCAGATCACAGCTGGTGGATTGTATACAGTTCTAGATGTCACAGTTTAGGAAAAAATATTGGTGAAGTAAAGAATGAAGATGGGGAAATCCTTGACTCTAGGTCATGTGAGAATCAGTTGGAGGAACTGGGGATGTTTAGCCTGAGTAAGGGAAGGCTCAAGAGAAATGTGAGTGCTACCTTCAAGTATTTAAAAGGCTTTCACTTGGAAGAGTAAATGGCTTTGCCCTACTTTGCACAAGAAAGCAGGATTAGGAGGGATGGGTGGACATTGTAAAAGATAGATTTTGGTTTGATGTCAAGGGAAGATACAAACAACGTTCCTACAATGAGCACCATCCCAAAATGGAATGGGCTGCTTAAGGAGGTAGTGAGCTCCCTGTCACTGGAGGTTTTCAAGAAGGGAGTAGACAAGGCCACTCCTCAGGAATGTTGTTGAGGGGATCCTCAATCAGGGACAGGTTGGACGAAATGCCTCTGAGGTCCCTTTCTGCTCAGAGAATCTGTGTTTCTGTGATCTCATGGGTAGGATTTCAGCGGATGTGGCTGAGGGAGTACTATGATCATCATGCAGACTGACTTTGGATTAAAAGAACAGGGTGGTTCCAAAAGAGGAATTTTTAGAAGGTTACTTAAGCATTTTGATTTTTCCATCAACCTTTCATTATGACTATCAGAACCCAAGTGTTTACCATTAAAGTTAATATGTGTTTCATTGCTCGTGACAGTACATGACCATTTAAAGATGTGCTGCATCTTTGCAGCTGGGAAATGCCCTCTGGCCTAGCGGATACACCCAGAAGTATCTGTGGCTGCCTCCTCTGGGCATGTAGCTGGCGCTGGGAAGTGATGGTGGGGTGTGGGGCTGGGATGCTGAGTGCTGATGTGGGGCAAGGTAGAGCTTCTGCAAGGACACATATGACCGATTGGCTACCTAGAGGCCTGTATGTGCAGGGCATGCTGAGATCATGAATTGTGGCAGTGCCCTGGGGAGGTACAGAAGGAGGACCTAAAAAGGGTTCATTGTGACCTTCTTAGCCTTAGGTTAGCATGTCTGCTTTGCTCCAGAGCTTTTGGCACCAGGCACTACCACAGCCTTTGGTGTTTGCGGGCAGAAGCCACTGAGCTGTGGACATCTACCTGGGCTCAGTCCTTGGATCCTTCTGTTCTCTCTTCCTTCTGAAAAAGATCTTAGGGGACCTTGAAATTTAGTCCTGACTCTGACCAACTTCCTGTGTGACATTGGGCAAGTCCTTTCTCATCTCTGAAACTCAATTTACTCATCTTAAAATGATGAGGTCACAGCAGATGATCTACAAATTCTCAAGCTTTAATAAGACACCATTCCAAACAGAGTAGAAATGAAAGGAGATTCCTTTCTCCTCATACAAAGGGAAGGGAATAATCAGTGCCATTGAGCTTACTATATGCAAGGCATTGTGCTAAATGCTTTAAAAATATTACCTCACTTGATCCTCACAATAACCCTGAGAAGTAAGTGCTTTTATCATTCCCATGTTGCATTTGAGGAAACTGAGGCAGGTTAATGACTTGTCCAGGGTCACACAGTTGGTAGGTATCTGAAGCTGGATTTGAACTCAGGTCTTCCTGACTCTAGGACCAGTGATCTAGGTACTGTGGCCCTCTCTAGCAATCTCTAGAACAGTGAGCTCCTTCTCTCTCTGATGGTGATATTGGGAAGAGAAGACTTGAACCCACTGTGTAGTAACTGCTCTATAGTACGCACACACACACTGTATATATATATATATATATATATATATATATATATATATGTAAAATGTATGTGTATGTATGTTTATATATAGGTAATTACTATGTGGTGCTGTGATCTTAGTGGGGCAAATGATTAGAGTATCTCTGGCCAATTGATTTTCCAGCCAGCTTGGATGCCATATTTATAGAAAGTAGGGAACATTTTCTACATCTGTAAGATGAAGGAATAGGATTTGAAAAGTCCCTGTCCACTTTAAGTCAATGATCCACGAGCCCATATATAAAGACAACAATGTATCAACCTTTCAGAGGCAATTGTAGAGTACCTAATAGGTGCCAGGCGCTGTGCTCCATGCTAAAGACACCAAGACAGTGACCGAAACAATCCCTTTGCACAAGGGACTTATGTTCTACTGGAGAAGCAACAGGGAAACAAACACATCCAGACAATACATACAAACAATGCAAGGTAATTAACCACAAAGTGGTTGGAGAGGAAACACACCACCAGGAATCTTCAACAGTTCCCTACTAGCTATCATACTACATTCCGACTCTTCCATGTGGCAATAAATATCCCCTTGCAATCTGGCCCCAGTCCCCACCCCAGAGCAGCCTAGTCCACATTTGGCAGCTCTAATTGGTAGAAAGGCCTTTCTCTCTCTGGTGTATTATCTGTTCCTTTCAGCTTCATGTCATTTGCAGATGTGTTAAGCCTGCCATCTATGCCTTCAATTAAATCATTGATTAAAATGTTGAACAGAGCAGGTCCTAAGCCATGTATCTGGGGCACTCCACTGGATACCTCTTTCTGAATTGACGTTGTCAACATTAATGACAACTCTTTGGATCTAGTTATTCACCTAGAGCTGAATGCATCTGGTTGTACTGTCATCTAGCTGACATCTATCTATCTTGTCTTCAAGAATAGCATGAAAGCTTTGTCAAATGCTTTGCTGAAATCCTGGTGTACTGTGCCTACAGAATTCTCCTGAATTGACAGTCTAGTAACCCTGTTAAGAAAATGGAAATGGGGCTTGTCTGGAATGGCCGGTTCTTGCTGACTTTCATCCCTTTTCTGGTTGCTCACTATCCACTCCTTTAATACTACATTCTAAATAATGCCCAGAATTGAGGTCATCTTCAATGTTCTAGAGATTACAGTCTATACTCTCTTCTTTGTTTTCAAAATTGGGGTTACACTTGCTCATTTTGAGTCTTGGAGTCTGCCTTTTTCAGAGAACAGAGTTAAACTTAATGAATTGGAGCTGCAAAGAGGCAAACTAGGCTTACTGTTTACTTACAAGTAAATACCTCCTCACAATGAAAACAATCTAAAAGTGGAATGTGCTGTTTTGAGAGGCAATGAGCACCCCTCAATGGAGTTTTTGAGCAAAGGCTGGCTTACCCCTTGTTAGGGGTGCCATAGAGGAGATTCTTAGTCAGGAATTGTTGGATTGGATTGCCTCTGAGACCATTCTAGCTCTAGCATTCTAATAGAAAAGAAAAAGAAATTCTCTCCAGTTGTCCAATTTCTTCCTGTAAGTTCAACAAAAATTCATAGAACAGTTAAAACAGGAGTTATAGAAATACTTAAAATGATTGTAAAACCCAAATGAGAGAAATAGAGGAAAGAATGGGAAAAGAGGCAAGAACTAGGGAAGAGAGGCATACAAAGAGAATTAATAGCTTGGAAAAAAATGTGCAAAATCTTACTTAAGAAAATGAGTCCTTGAAAATTAGAATTGGCCAAGCGGAAGCTAATGATCAATTGAGACATCAAGAAATAATAAAAAAAATGCTCTAAATCACTATTGATTAGAGAAATGCAATCAAAACAACTCTTACATACCACATCTCTCCTGTCAGATTGGCTAACATGACAAAACAGGAAAATGATGAATGCTGGAGAGGATACGGGAAAATTGGAACACTGCTACATTGTTGGTGGAGCTGTGAATGGATCCAGTCATTCTGGAGAGCAATTTGGAACTATGCCAAAAGGACTATAAAAATATTCATACCCTTTGACCCAGCAATACCACTTCTAGGGCTGTATCCCAAAGAGCTCACACAAGTGGGAAAGGGACCCATATGTACAAAAATATTTATAGCAGCTCTTTTTGTGATAGCAAAGAATTAGAAATCAAGGGGATGCCCATCAATTGGGGAATGGCTAAACAAGTTGTGGCATATGAATGTAATGGAATACTATTGTGCTATAAGAAATGGGGAAGATATGGACTTCATAATAACCTGGAAGGACCTACATAATATGATGCTGAGTGAGGGGAGCAAAACTAGGAGAACATTGTACACAACCACAGACATACTGCTTTTGTGATGACTAACTTTGATAGACTTGGCTCTTCTCAGCAATACAAGGTTCAAAGACAGCTCCAAAGGACTCATGTTGGAAAAAGTTATCTACATCCAGAGAAAGAATTATGGAATCCTAATGCAGATCGAGGCAAACTATTTGTGCTATCTCTCTCTCTCCTCTTCTCTTCTTTTTTGATTTTGTTTCTTCTTTTTCATGATTCATTCCATTGGTCATAATTCTTTTTTGCAACTTGATTACTGTGTAAATATGTTTAATGTGAAGGTATATGTAGAACATATATTGGATTCCATGCCATCTTGGGGGGAGGGGAAGAAAGTTTGGAATTCAAAAATTTGTGGAACTGCGTGTTGTAAACTAAAAATAAAAAAATCTAAAAAATCAGAAAAATAATAAAACAAAGTCAAAAGACTGAAAATATAGAAGCAGTTGTGAAATATCTCATAATAAATTCAACTGCTATGAAAAACAGATTGTGGAGAGATTATTTAGGAATGATTGGGCTACCTGAAAGCTATGAACAAAAAAGAACTTAGACATCATATTTCAAGAAATCTTAAAATAAAATTGTGCAGATATCTTAGAGCTAGAAATTGAAAGAATCTACCAGTCATCTACTGAAAGAAAATCCCAAATGAAAACTCTCAGAGATAGTATAGTCAAAATTCAGATCTTTGGGGTCAAGGAAAAGATACTACAGTCAGAAAGACAGAATTAGAGTACTAAGAAGACACAACTAGGATAACACACAATTTAGTAATCATATCTTAAAAGGAACAGAATATGATATTCCAGAAGGCAAAGGATCTAGACTTACAACCAAGAGTCATCTACTAAACAAAACTGAATACAGGGAAAAGGATCTTTAATGAAATAGAAGACTTTCAAGCATTCCTGATGAAAAGACCAAAGTTAAGTAGAAAATTTGACATACAAACACAAGAGTAAAGAGAAACATAAAAGGTAACCATAAGTGAAAAGTCATAATGGGTTGAATGAAATTAAACAGTTTACATTATTATATCAGGAAATGCTACATGTAGCCCCTCAGAACTTTGTCATCAACAGGGGCCAGAGAAGGAGTCTAATTAGACAGAAGGCCTGGGTATGATTTTGTTGTGTTTGATGATCTGAAGATAAGAATGGATTGGATGGGGAAGAGGAATACACTGGGAGACGGGGAAGGTAGAGGAAGAATAGAGAAAATTATTTCAAATACATGGAGTGCAAAAACAGGTGTCAATGGGGAAGAACAGATGACATTTGAACCTCACTCTCCCCTGAACTGGTTAAAAGAGGGAGGAATATGCATACACAGAGTGGGGTACAGAAATGTATCTTACCAAACAAGAAAATAGGAAGGAGAAAGAGTTTAAGGGAAAGGTGGAGGATGAAGAGGGCAGATTAAGGGAGGCATTAGATGGCAGCAAAACAGAATCTTCAGGAGGGGTAAGGAAGAAAAAAAAGAAGTGTAAGAAAATAAGATGGAGGGAAATACATAGTTAGTGATCATAACTGAGTGTGAATGAGATGAACTCAACCAGAACATGAAAGAGAATTGCAGAATGGATTAGAAACTAGAAATTAGAAACAAAATCCAACAGTATGTTGTTTACAAGAGACATATTTGAAACATAAAGATATATAAAGAATTAAAATAGAGTTGAAGCAGAATCTATTACACTTTAGCTCAAGTAGAAAAGGCAGGGGAAGCAAATGTGATCTTAGGCAAATCAAAGGCAAATATAGATCTAATTAAAAGAGATAAGCAGGCAAATTATATTTTTGCTAGAAGGTACCATAGACAATGAATTAATAGCAATGCTAAACACATGCAGCAAATGACATAGCATTTAAATTATTTTTTTTAAATTAATTTTTAGTTTTCAACATTCACTTCCATAAGATTTTGAGTTCCAAATTTTCTCCCCCTCCTTCCCCTCCTCCCAAGACGGCATGCAATTTGATATAGGCTTTAAATATACATTCAGGTTAAACCTATTTTCACACTAGTCATGTTGTAAAGAAGAATTAAAACCAATGGGAGAAACCACAAGAAAGAAGAAACAATAAAAAGAGAAAGAAAGCAAATAATATGCTTCGATCTGCATTCAGACTCCATAGCATTTTTTTCTGAATGGGGATAGAATTTTCTATCATGAGTCCCTTGGAGTTGTCTTAGATTTTTTTGTTGCTAAGAAAAGATAAGTCTATCAAAGTTAGTCATTGCACAATGTGGCTGTTACTGTGTAGGATGTTCTCCTGGTTCTGCTCTCTTCACCCAGCATCAGTTCATGTAAGTCTTTCCAGGTTTTTCTGAAATCTGCCTGATCATCATTTCTTATAGCACAATAGTATTCCATTACATTCATATATCACAACTTGTTCAGTCACTCCCCAACTGATGGACGTCCCCTCAATTTCCAATTCTTATAACATTTAAATTCTAAAAAGTTAGGTGAATTACAGAAAGAAATAGACAATGAGAGTATAATAATAGGGGGCCTATGAACCAAAAAATAAATAAGCTGAAGTTAAGGACCTGAGTAGAATTTTAGAAAAGCCCATATGATAGACCTCTGGAGAATACTGAATGGGAGTAAAAAGGATTATGACTTTTTCTCAGCTGTGCATGTCATCTTCACAAAAACTAGCCATGTATTAAGACATAAAAAGCTCACAAACAAGTGCAGAAAAGCAGAAATATTGAATGCAATATATGAATATGAATGCAATAAAATTACATTCAATAAAGGGTCATGGAAACATAGATTAAAAATTAATTGGAAATTAAATAACTCAATCTCCCCCCCAATGGGTGGATCAAAGAAATAATTATAGAAACAATACTTTCATTAAAGATAATGACAACAGTGAGACAACATATCAAAATTTGTGGGCTGTAGCCAAAGTAGCACTTAGAGGAAAATATATATCTCTAAATGCTTGCATTGATAAATGAGAGAAAGAGCAGATCAACGAATTGGCATGCAACTAAAAAACCCCAGAAAACCAACACTTTAAATGCCGATAGTTAAACACAAAAGTATACATCTTGGAAAACAAAGAAGAGATGAACATAACTGAAAGTATTAAGCACCTACTATGTGTCAGGCACTGCGTTAAGTCCTTTACAAATATTTTCTTATTTGATCATCACAGTCCTTCCAAAGCTTGGCTTCTGGGCCTTTTCTGGTGCCTGGATGGGGTCCTGCTGCCTGAGGACTCTTTACCTCTATGCACAGGGGCTTATAACCAGGCAACCTGCCATTAGGGAAGGAATTCTCGAATCATGATGATGATGATGTTAATAATAATAACAACTAACACTTATATAGTACATGCTGTGTTCTAGGCACTGTTCCAAGTACTTTACAAGTATCTCATTTGATCCTCATGAGAACCCAGAGAAGTAGAGGTTCTATTGCTATCCTCATTTTACAGATGAGGAAACCAAGGCAGACAGGTTAAGTGACTTGCCCAGGGTCACACTGCTAGTGAGGCCAAATTTGAACTCAGGTCTTCCTGGTTCCAAGTCTGGAATTCTGTGCCCTGTGGTGCCACCAAGCTGCCTCAATGCTGAGTGTCATCAGGGACAAAGAGCTCAAAGCCTTGTTAGGGCTGTAATGTGTTAATGGGATCGGTGATCCTGGAGCAGATAGTGCCATGCCCATTTTCCCTGTTATTTGCACCAGCTGTGACCCATGCCAGGGTTTTCTTTCACAAGTTACTGCTTCATTAGAGCTGTAAAGTTATGGGTGTGGCATTTCTGTGCCTTTTACAAAGTCTGTGATTTGCTTACATTAATTTCTCTTATCTTGGTATGATTCAGTAACAGCTACCTAGTAACAGCATCTTCAGGTTTGTGAAGTACTTTATTCAGGTTAACTCTTCCTGCCTCCAAGTCCAAGGCTCAGGGGTAATAAGGAACAGGGAGTAAGTGGAGAAAAATGAGCTTTGTTGAGTGAAACATGCGTCTTCAGATATTTTTGCAAAATATTCATACTGCACATAGGAATGCGATCTTTCTTTTTCAAATTAATTTATATTAACAAAAATAGCTTGCATTTAAATAAGCTTTAAGGTTTGTAAAACTGTTTGCATATGTTATCACATTTGATCTTTACAATGACCCCAGAAGGTAGGTGCTGCTATTATCCCAATTTTACAGTGACAAAATGGAGGCAGGCAGAGGTGAAGGGATTTGCCAAGAATAACAGCAGCTAGCAATGTCTTAGGATGGATTTGAATTCAGGTCTTCCTGACTCCAAGGTCAGCACTCTATTCATCTGACCACCTAGCTGCCTATTCAATTTTTTCAATGAACAAAAAAATTGATTTTTCCCCCCTTCATGCTCCTCTCACTGGAATTTTTTTTCTTAACAAATATGCATAGTCAAGCAAAACACATTATTCACATTAAACACAAAATTAAACAAAACACAAAATTCACATTAGCCATATCCAAAAATCCACATCTCTTACCACACCCTGAGTCTGTCACTTCGCTGTCAGGGAGCGGGTCACCTCTTTATTCCTGGGTCCTTTGAAATCATGGTAGATTTTTACTGATCAGTCCTTTCAACTTTCAAAGCTGCTTATTTTTACAAAGTTGGTGTCATTGTTATAAAATATTCTCCTGGTTCTCCTCCCTTCACCCTGTATCAGTTCATACAGATCTTATGAGGTTTTTCTGTAACTGTTCCTTTTTTCTTCATTGCTTATGGCACAATGGGATATTTATATATCATGATGTGTTCAACTGAACATTTCAGAATTGATGGACGTCTACTTGACCTCTAGTTCTTTGCCACCACAAGAAGAGCCACTTCATATTTTGGTACTTAAGGGCCTTTCCCCTCTTTCTTTGATCCCTGTGTGGTATAGGCCTATCGTAGTGCTGCTGGACAAAATAGCACATGCAGTTTGGTAACCTTCGGGGCCGTAGTCCCACATTTTGGAATACATACGTATTTCCCTTCTACACCCACCCCTCTTCCAAGCTTCCCCATTTCTTCTGCCTCCTTCAGGCACCCAAGCTTGCAACCTCAGTGTCATTCTCTATTCGTCACTCTCCCTCACTCCTGTATAACCAATCAGTGGCCAAAACCTGTCTCCACAACATCTCTGCAATATGATCCCTTGTCTCTTCTGATACTGTCTCTCCCTAGTGCAAGTCTTCATCACCTAGGTCTAGGCTATGTATGGCAAGAGCCTCTAAATTAGATTGTCTCTCTCAAGTCTCTACCCACTCCAGTCTACCCTCCAGTCAACTGTCCAACTGATCTTCCTAAAGCCTCAGGCTAGTCAGGTGAGGGACCTTCCCCTGTTGTGATCCCCTCTACCCTACCCAGTGACTTCCACTGGCTTACTGTCTCCTCCAGCATCAAACTATTATATTTGGCGTTTAAATCATTTTACAATCTGCCCCAACCTCCTTTTCCAGCCTTTTTACACATCACTCCTCTTCACACTGAATGATCCGGCCAACTGGACCTTCTTACCATGCATCACACACACATCCCAGGCTCCCATCTCTATCCCCCCTTATGCTTGGGACGCTCCCCATCCTCACCTCTATTCACCTCTTATAATCCCTCATTTCCCTCAAGGTTCAGCTCAAGGGATGCCTTCTACATAAAGTCTTTCTTGATCCTTCCAGCTGCTCCAAATCTTTGTTGTTCAGTTATTTCACTCATGTCTGACTCTTCCTGGCCCCATTCAAAGTTTTCTTGGCAGAGATAATGGAGTGATTTGCAGTTTCCTTCTCCAGCTCATTTTTATACAAAGAAACTGAGGCAACCAGGGTGAAGTGACTTGCCCAGGATCACACAGCTAGCAAATATCTGGGACCATATTTGAACTCAGGACTTCTTGACCCCAGGCCCAGCACTCTATCCACACCTTCCAAAATTACTTTGTATCTATTTCAAATCTATCTTATAAATGCACACACATATATGCATATACATATATAAATATACATATGTGTATATACACACACAGAAGTGGTCTCCCCTCCTGTCTAGACATTAAGCTTCTTGAAGATAAGAAAAGTTTCCCTTTTATCTTATATCCTTAGCCCCTAGCACAGTACCTGACACATAGTAGGTGCTTAATCACTGCCTACTAATTGACTGATATCAAATATGTCTCTGCTACTTACGTACATGTGGAGAGTGGGTACTCCCTGTTGGAAGGCGGTGAGGCTACTTAGGTAGTAGCCCAGTGTCCCAGGGGGTTTTCCCAGATATAGAGGTTCTTGCCCCCTACGTGGGCACAGAAAGAGGAGGCACAGGAAAGCCATTGATGGACAGGTGCTCTTCTGAACACCCTTCCCCCCACTGCCACCCGACATGGCTGTGATCCAGCTTCTTCTCTGCTCAGTCTAGGGTTTAAAATATAAAATCATTCCCATGCAGCATTTCATAAATTTATCACAAATTGGCTCATTTGTCCCTACCCTGAGTTAAGCTCTGGGAACATCTCCAAATATAGCTCATGCCCCATTTCCCATTAAGATTCTTATCTCCTTTCCAACTTTTCTTGACCCAAAAGGAAAACACCCTTACATTATAGTTTAAAGTACAGCTGCTGCATAAAATCAGAATTTAAAAGATGTAGTACAAGTTCTCCAGAACTTGTAGCTTTGGCAAAACCCTAGAAGGTCCTACCAAGGCTGAAAGTCTTGGAATTTGGAGCTGGCCATAATAGACTTTGCATTCCCTATCCCAGGGTTAGAGCAATGGGCAGATGCCCTCAGCACCAAGCTGGCTGCAGGGCCAGGAATCTCTTGGCCACAGCAGGTCTTAGAGTTATTGACTTACATTATAGATTAGCCAAATTCTGTCTTTAGAAGTGAGAGGGGATTCACCTTGCTGGGTTGCAAAGCTGCAAAGTTTAGTCTTGCTTCCTTTAGACAATCTCAACAACAGGTCCCTGCAGGCAGCAGAGTCTCAATCATACGGCAAGTGACTTGAACTAAATCCATGTGTCATTGTCCATGAGGCACTTGTGTTTTTGTGTCCTTAGCTGTCTGGGGATATGAGGAGGAAGAGTAGGAGAGAGGGAGAGGGAGAGGGGGAAGGAGGGAGGGAGAGAGGGAAGGAGGGAGAGAGATGGACAGAGAGAGAGAGACAGAGAGAGAGAGACAGAGAGAGAGAGAGAGAGAGAGAGAGACAGAGACAGACAGACAGAGAGACAGAGAGAGAGAGAGAGACAGAGAGAGACAGAGAGAGAGACAGAGAGACAGAGACACAAAGACAGAGAGACAGAGAAATAGAGAGAGAGAGACAGAGACAAAAAGACACACACAGAGAGACAGAGAGCCTGAGAAGAGAGGAGACAGAGAATAGTTTAACAGACAACAAGGAAGCGATGCCTCTGTGACCCCATCTTCTGGGTGTCTTGATGACAGCAGTCAGTTTCACAGAAGCCTCCTCCCAGCACCACACAAATAGCACCACCCCATTGTTGATTGTCACAGGTTCTTCTGGTGTTGGGTCCCTTCTACCTCAGGAGATAGATGTGTGAACATGACCCTGACAATATTGATGTACAATCCTGGAATAGACATGGAATGCTCTGAGGACAATCTCTTCTCCTTCTATGAGAATTGGGCTCCACGATGAAACTGAGAATTAGGGCAAGGTGGATTACCTTCTAATAAACAGAGGAGACTCAAAACCATAGAACCTGAGATCGAGAAGGTGATTTGTATGATCCAGATCTCTCTTCTACTCACACAAAAATGACCTCTCCCACCTTCTTAGCAGCTGGTCATACAGATCCCATTTGCAAACAGATCCCACTGCCAGTGATGTTCCTGGGGCATTCTGGTTGACAGACAGTTCTCAGCTTTGGGACATCTTTTCCTGACATTGAGCGGAGATTTGCTTCATTGTAAATTCACTCTCCTCCATTCCTAGTTCTTCCCTCTGGGCTAAGCAGGGCAAATTTGAAGTTATTCAAGTATCTGAAGACAGAGATTTTATTGCACTGTCATCTTCTCTTCACCATATAATGTCCAATGAGGCTTTTCCCAAGTTCTAGGGGATGACTAGCTAGTTTCAAACAATAGTCGATACAATCTGAAATCATACATCTGGTATCTGTCCCCTCTGCCACCCACCTTCTCCACTAAAAAAAAATCAATACAGCAACATTTTAGAAGACCTGAAAGATGCACTGCTCCCAGAGCCTTGGAACCTTCAGAAGTGGAATTAGAGCAAAGAGCTGTATTTCCAGGGCCATGGTAATTCACAGAATCATGGAATATTAGAGTTGGGAGGGGCCTCAGCAGTCGTTTAGTCCAGGCCATGTGTATCCTCCACAACAATGATCCTAATGCATCCAGCCTCTGCTTGCTGCCTCCCCCACCCCCTGGAGGGAGGCCCATGACTCCTCAGGGCAGATCATTTTACTTCCCCACAGTTTTCATTACTAGGCAGTTTCTCTTCCTTGCTGGTCACTTGCACAAGTCACTCCATCTCTCAAAATCCATGCAGTTTCATTTATGATACTAGGTTCTGGGCCTTTCTTTAAGTCTCAGATAAAGCCTCACCTTCTACAAGAAGATTTTTCCAATCTCCCTCAACATAAGTGCAGTTCTCTGTTCATTGCTTCCAATTCATCCTATACACATGTAATTGGGCATGGTTGCTTGCATGTAGTCTCCTCCATTTGACTGGGAACTCCCTGAGTGCAGGTGCTGTCTTTTTCTTTTCTCTGTATCCCCAGCACTTAGCACAGTGCCTGGCACATAGTGTGAGCTTAATAAATACTTGTTGACTTGACTTGACATCAAACCTGAATTTGCCTCTCCAACTCCCCCTGTCCTTCCCTCCCATCATTTTGGTTC